>NC_056733.1:872540076-872847576 GCF_019279795.1 Protopterus annectens
ATTTAGGACTTTAGCTGTGAGTCACATCAAGACAAGAGCCAGTAGGTAGTGATAAGTGGTGAGACAGCATAGTTATGTTTTGTAATAAGCCATACACTACTTTTACCACAAATACTATCATAGTCTGAAGCCGCACAACTGCCTCTGTAATGTGAAAAATGTGTCCCTCCCTCATCCTGCCAACAGGCCATCTAAGCACATTGCACATACATGCACAGAGAACTGCCGTCCTTCAGAGGGGAGCACAGTCATTTTCATGTTCAGTCCTGCCCTCTCCTCTTTTGTCATGCCCCGGTGATTTAGACTTAATTTGAGCACTAGCAACCAGTTGTATATGAGCAAGTTAATGATTAGCCCTGTGCACATCTAGTCCACTATAACACAACCTGTTATACAACAGTAACCACACAGTGTGTCTAAACTAGATTTTTGCTATATATTTATTAAAATGTTCTATTTTTACTGGCACAAAAGAATTATGCTCTAGCTGTCTGTACTACATTCGGCCCTTCGTAAGATAAATAATTAAGCTGGCAGAATTAACAAACGGTATTTAAGCACAGTATATGAGATAGAAAAGTCAAATAATCTTTCTGGATGATGAATATTAGGTAAAGAGACACAAGAAAATAAACAGCAGACCACTTAAAAGTTTTTTGTAGGGTTTGGTATGGTTGTTTTTCTGATACTAAGTCTTTTTTACCACACTCTGATTACATCTAACTTTCAGGAAATTACTACAAGGAAATATAAAAAAGCTGCTCTTACACCATGACCTCACTTCTGCAAATGTCGAATGTATAATAACCGCTTCTTTTTTGAGTTAACATTATCAGTGGAAATTGTATGTATTTATATTTTAATCTTCTGCTAAAAGCCAGTATTTGTATGATATTTATGTTGTCCGGAAGAGTATATTTTTGCTGTGTGTGAGATAATCTTGAAATGTGTTCATAGTCTAAAAATAGCTTGTAAAATAATACCTTAAATAATGTTATCAGACCTTTGAAGATTCTATAATGTTGTTTTTAACAAATCCTGGAAATATTAGTATTTTAAATAAAACTGTCATTTCACAGGAAGGGCCAAATGCTACTGACTGCAAAAATTACAAGATAAATTTATTTATACTTTTTTATTTAAAAAAAAAAAAGATATCGTAGCAAAAGAGGAAAGTATAATACGCTTACAGTCAGTCGATTCTATGCTTATAGTCAGCCGATTCTAATGAGCCACATTTATCCTTCTGAGGTACAGCTTGACTCCTGGCCTTTCCTGTCTTCACTTATCCATCTGAGGTACAGCCGACTCCTGGCCTTCCCCCTATTCACTTATTCATCTGAGGTACATGTGATCCCTGTCCCTCACTTACCCATTTGAGGTTCAGATGGCCACAGCCCTCATTTATCTATCTGAAGTACCAGTGCTCTCTGAACTTCAACTTCATTTATATATCTGAGGCACAAATGACCCCTGGCCATCACTTATCCATCCGAGATATAAATAACACCTGAGCCTCACTTATCCATCTGAAGTAGCCCCTGTGCCTCACTTCTCCATATAAGGTATAAATGACCTTTGAGCCTCATATGTCCACCTGAGGTATAGATGACCCCTGGACCTTGATTATCCATCTGATGTGTCCCCTGGGCCTCACTTATCCATCTAAGGTACAAATGACCCATGTGTCACACTTATCCATATAAGGTATAAATGACCTTTGGGCATCATATGTCCACATGAGGTATAGATGACCCCCGGATGTCACTGATCCATTTGATATACAAATTACCCCTTGGCCTCACTACTCCATCTGAGGTATAAATGACCCCTGTGCCTCACTTATTAATCAGAAGTGTAGATGACCCCTGGGCCTCACTTACTCTCTGATGTATAACTGGTCCCTGGGCTTCACTTATCAATCTAAAAATGCAGATGATTTTAAGCATGAAGTATCCACCACAGATGCAAATAGTCATTGACTTTCACTAATATGAGATATAAGATAGCTTATGTATCTCATTTACCAGAAGGCCTCCGAGTATCAATTATCTACTTAAGGTACATGTATCATATGCTAACTATTCCGTATAAGTCATTGGTATAATGCACTCTCTGTGTAGACACCCAGTTTCTCCATCAAACCTACCTCTGCATTCTGATCCCACGCCATAACTGTATGCTTTGGGAGGTTTGGGTATACTCTTGTCCATCAAATAGCTCTCTCACAAAGCTGAAGATGTAATTCACACAGCTTTTGTCTTTCACATCTTTAGGGATGCACCCCCAGTGCCTTTGACACATGACCATATGCCATTTTATTAATTTAATTATTTATTTCACTCTGTTATTTGGGTACATCAGCTGGTCAAAGACCCATGTCATCTATCACCTGAGTCAAACACTATTAACATTTAACATAATGAGGTTAGCATACAGGTATTATATCAGTAAGCCATTTGTCAGAGGTATATATACAGAATTCAGATTCCGTACACAGGCAATGCTTATGCAACAGCAAAGAAACAAGAGAATGTTGCCGGTTTATGGTTTAGGTAACAGTATAATCATTAAACAGCTTTACTGAAAATATGAAGGTCCTGGTTAACATAATTGGTAGGATGGCATGTCTGCTGTGATATTACCCACTGTCTTTTTTTTCCCTGGAAATCTCAGTGATCTTTAAATATTGTAATGTCTTGGGGGGGTTCCATTCTATTGGTACTACTCTGGTAATGGGTTTTACACTTAGAGCCTCATAAGACAGTGGTCTGACCAGAGGGGATGTATCCTCTTGGCATAATCAAAGAAGAATCCTATAGGGCTACAGCAGAACATTGTGTTTAAATGAAACAAGTATAAGAGTTTGAAAATTAGTGATTTCAAGTGTGGGGGGGTCCTATCTGTAACTGGCAGCCAGGTGACCCTTTAGAGTTCTGTGTTCTGATGATCTCTAATGCCTCATAAAAAGCTAAAAATGGCATATTTTATTGAAAGTTATTTGGAGAGCCTTTGTAGTCTAGGATGAGTTCAAAGTTAAAACCTAGTTTGAATCCCTATAATGTTTCTAGCATCTCTGTCAAGCAATGGGTGTATTGTAGGCAAATGTTAACAGCCACAGGTTTTTATCATCTATAACATCTGTGTGGGAGGAGACAAAAAGTTAGGCATCAAACAGCAACCCAGAGCATTTTTGACGGATAACTGAGGAGATTATCTCTAGTCTTTTATCTGACTAGTATTGTTAGCTGAAAATACTTGATGAATCCCAAAATACATTGCTGTGGATTTACTATAATTTATTATTAAATCCCTGTACTTTAGTCTTTTCGGCTGGTAAGATGATATCACTTTGCAAATTAGTTTGGGAGGAGCTTGATCTGAAAACTATGATATGATCATTGTAAAGTGTGCAGGGTATTGGAACAGAGATCGTTGAGTAGGGTATTTATTGAGCAGTGAAAATAATGAAGGGGTATTGGAACAGAGATCGCTGAGTGGGGTATTTATTGAGCAGCGAAAATAATGAAGGGGTATTGGAACAGAGATCGTTGAGTAGGGTATTTATTGAGCAGTGAAAATAATGAAGGGGTATTGGAACAGAGATCGTTGAGTAGGGTATTTATTGAGCAGTGAAAATAATGAAGGGGTATTGGAACAGAGATCGTTGAGTAGGGTATTTATTGAGCAGTGAAAATAATGAAGGGGTATTGGAACAGAGATCGTTGAGTAGGGTATTTATTGAGCAGTGAAAATAATGAAGGGGTATTGGAACAGAGATCGTTGAGTGGGGTATTTATTGAGCAGTGAAAATAATGAAGGGGTATTGGAACAGAGATCGTTGAGTGGGGTATTTATTGAGCAGCGAAAATAATGAAGGAACCAGGACTGAGCCCTCTGGGACGTCTACACTGAATATGCCATTTAGAGATGTTGTTTTGCCTTGGGTGTTTACAAACACTGTGCCTATTATTAGGCACAAACCATATTGATTTACTGTGTCTTGTAGGAAAAAATGGTTTATTTATGTTATTTATTGCTATTCTTTGACTGGGTAGGTGGACTATTCGGCTCACCAGCTCCTTTCAGGTACAACCTAAACTCATATCTAAGCAACTTAACAGCAACACTGTACAGCTGATTGATCACAGGAATATTATATGACATTATTTAATGTACAGAATAAACCATTTGTTGAGTATTGTTTACAGCAGGCAATGTACTTGATAGCTAGACTTTTTAGAGTTATAGAATTGCAAATTGCATACTGTATTCAGTTTACAGTGAGATATTTACACTGTAAGAAATATTGACAGGTAAATATGTACACAATTATTTCACATAGTTTACAATTGTCTAGGAACAAAAAAGTATCTACAATAAAAGTGGTATAAAACATGAAGTATTTTTAGTAAAAATGCTGCAAATATGAAAAATGCAAAAGCTGTACAATACTTGAAATTGTTTTTCCAGAAAAGATGCACCAAAATGTAAAATGTATCAAGTTGTACAGAGCAAGTTTGTATTCTCTTCCATAGAAATGTTGAAAGTAAAACTCTAGCACTCACACATCTGCAGAGATTACTTCTTGCTAAAAATAGTGTTACCTTATTTGGGATTAGAACTTTCTGATTTGCTTTAGAGGAAGGTATTTTGATTTAAAATTTTGAACCAGCATAGAAAGAGTGGAAAAGATTTGTTTGCCCAATGCAGAAAGCTGGAGGGTGGAGGGGTCCAAAAAGTTGTACTAACTGAATATTCCCAGTGATATGCAATCCTGCTTCTGTAACTTCTTCAATTAAATGAAACTCTTCCTTCTATATTTCGAGTACAATTGTTCAGTCAGTTAGCTGGATTTTTGATTTCACCTGGAAATGTTCTGTGGACTTTAAGGATTTGTACATTGTTTGCAGGCAAGAAAAGAGCCTATATTCAATCATCAGTGACCTCCTGTCTTGGGACTTTGCATGTGAGTTATTTGCAACTTAGAGTTAGATAGGTTAACGAAATCTTATTCTGCTGTTAAAACTAGTTAGGTGATTTTTTGTAATACCATCTGTCCATTCAAACATTTTTGTTGCATTTATTTGTGTGAGTACATACTTGCTTGTACATTTAATTTTAAACTCCACTGCCTGATTTCTTTATGTAAATAATTTTATTACTAAATTTACAAACTTGTGGCTGGCTGCATATTAACATATATAAAGACAATTACATGAACCTAGTTAACTATGATTGTTGACATCCGCATTTAGAAGAGAGTGACTACTTAGTTGTATCTACTGTATGCTGAAAGATTGGGTGGCTCATCTTAAAAGTGTACAGTGATTGTGACTTTGGTATGACAGATTGGCTTGGCTGATGGCAGTGTCTTACTGTGAAAGCAGGAAGGGTAATTGCACTAAAATGTATTATTCGCCTCCTGGAAACCATTGTGTGAATAAGTTCAACAGACTTAGCCAATGTACAGTTGTTGTTGATAAAACAAATCCCAAAGGCCCTGGGCTGAGAGAGAGAGGTGGTTGGATTACAGGGAAGCCAATGATTATAACTCTGCTTGTTTCTGTACACTGTAGCATCTATTTCAGAGTGGCTGGTTGTAGCCGTAGTCCAAGGCAATAGTGTTCATTTCGTATATGCTCTTAACACTAATCATTTCTCAATTGTTGTTACTAACTGGATGCAGTTTTGTGAAGTTAAAGCCTTACATTTACATTTAAAACAAAATAGTTTGTGATTTTTGTCATATTAGACATTCTACACTTTTCCCATAATCCCATCTCCATATTAGCAGTATTACAAGCATAACAGAAAAAAATATACTTAAAAGATTACCTTACTTCTTTTAAGTATTAAATCACCATATTTGCAGAAGAATAGACATGATATGATTTTTGTTTGCCCAACACACATTTTTATTTATTATTAAATATTAGTAATTAAAATTTTTATGGGAAAAATGATTAACTGTTGTGAAGATACAGGAGATGAATGAATAAGGCTCCTGTATGGTGGCCATTTTCCACTGACTTTATAGTTTGTCATAGGAGAATGCCAGGCTAACTGCCCTGAAGGGTCATTTTAAGCCTAGCCAGAATCAAATCCTGCTTTTTGTGTCTATGATGTGAGGACCTTAACCATTATGCCAAACCCACCTCCCTCATCACTGCATAAATTGTTGTAAATGAGCTGCATCCCACTCTGAAGACATTCTGGTTTCTAGCAAGAAGGTTGTATCCCATAATATACTCCATTATACTCTAAAATATTTTCTCAAGTAAATGAGTGTAAAATGGCTACAGAGAGTTTTAGCTGAACTAATTTTGGGGAGTAGTATTATGAAGACATGCTTCCAGCTATATGGTAAAATTCATGTTATGCATGTCAGGATATAGTAGGGATGGCTCATTGTACTGAGTTGCTGAGCTGCTGTGCCTCTAAATTTCCTGAAAAATTATTTTTCTTTTTATTAAATATTAGAATTTCCCATTTTCAGGGTTTGGAACTCTGCTACAATGAAATACTAATGCATAGAATTTCAGTTTGTGTTAAAAGGCAATTTACTTGGTCAGGCTGCTTTTTTTTTAAAACAGCACAAAATTAAGGAGAAAACTCCAATAAAGAATAACTCTATTGCACCTTATTACAGTTCTTACAGCCATTTTAGGCTGTTTGGAAATTGCCATTCAGTTGATGGAGGGGGCGGATTTGAACTGCTAGAGTAAACAGCAAGCACTTGTTTCCAATTGGCCAAGGTGGCTGATGACTGAGGCCACATAAAAAGCAAAAGTGAAATAAGACATGTCTCAGAGAGACAGAGAACCTTGTTGTAAGTCTGTGTCGAATGTTACTAACTTAAAAGTAAACAACTCATAAGATTTTATACACATTTATAATTCTTTCATTAGTATATGTAGTTGCTTACTTCTACTGATATAACCCAGTGTTACAGCAGAAATCATTCTTAAATCTTATACTCCTTGTACATGATTTCTGATGAGGGTTTGGCAGTTCTGCTTATGTGCACATGTGAATTGCTCTAATGTCAAGTTGCTAGTGAAAAGCGTCTCTTGTATGCTGCTACTAGATCACCAGGAATTTGTTTATCAAATAACATTTAGTCCAAATGGCTACTGTCTATGGTCCCTTGTGGATAAGGAAGTATATTTAACAAAAAGCAGTCATTCTGCAACCAACTGGGGCATCCAAGATGGAAATGTATAAACATTCCCCTCTGCATCTTACAGTCAGGTAGTTCTTTAGTAAATGTAGAAGAGTACAAGTCCAGTCTATCATATTTATTAATCATATTCCTGGTAATGTTTAATAATCTGCCTGGGATTCCTTGTGGCCAGTGAAGAATGTTAACTATAAGGCATCAGCATCAAGGTACAACTGCAGGGTGAAAAAAGATGTTTGACAGACGAGATCAGACAGGAGTCCCCATGGACTATGATGTTTGCAGATGACATTGTGATCTGTAGTGAGAGTAGGGAACAGGTGGAGGAGACCCTGGAGAGGTGGAGATATGCTCTAGAGAGAAGAGGAATGAAGGTCAGCAGGACTAAGACAGAATATATGTGTGTGAATGAGAGGGAGGACAGAAGAATGGTGAGGATGCAGGGAGTAGAGGTGGTGAAGGTGAATGAGTTTAAGTACTTGGGATCAACAGTTCAGAGTAATGGTGAGTGTGGAAGAGAGGTGAAGAAGAGAGTACAGGCAGGATGGAGTGGGTGGAGAAGAGTGTCAGGAGTGATTTGTGACAGACGGGTACCAGTAAGAGTGAAAGGGAAGGTCTACAAGAGGGTAGTGAGACCAGCTATGTTATATGGGTTGGAGACAGTGGCATTGACAAAAAGGCAGGAGTCAGAGCTTGACGTGGCAGAGATGAAGATGTTCAGATTTGCACTGGGTGTGAAGAGGATGGACAGGATTAGGAATAAGTATATTAGAGGGTCAGCCCAGGTTGGAAGGTTTGGAGACAAAGCCAGAGAGGCAAGATTATGTTGGTTTGGACATGTGCTGAGGAGGGATGCAGAGTATATTGGGAAAAAGATGCGAAGGGTGAAGCTGCCAGGTAACAGGAAAAGAGGAAGGCCTAAGATAAGGTTTATGGATGTGGTGAGAGAGGACATGCAGGTGGTTGGTGTGACAGAGCAAGCTGCAGAGGACAGGAAGAAATGGAAACAGGTGATCCACTGTGGCGACCCCTAACGGGAACAGCCGAAAGAAGAAGAAGATAAAATAAGGTTTTAATTAAATAATGTGCTGCTTGTCTGCTGTGATCTGTCTTCAGGTTTACTTGAATGACTTGTTACCTGACTTACTGTATAATTTTTGCAGAGTAAACTGTGTGTGTGTGTGTGTGTGTGTGTGTGTGTGTGTGTGTGTGTGTGTGTGTGTGTGTGTGTGTGTGTGTGTGTGTGTGTGTGTGTTTTGCATGATCTCTTTTACAACAATGGGGTAAAATATATTATTGTGGTCATTATTCAGTTATCTATTCATACTTAATCATGGTAGACATCTGAGGTCAATAGAGTAGCAATAATTGGTGGGCACTTGAGTTGGTAGTTATTGAAGTGGATTGTACTATATGAGTCTGACAGCAACAAACTGAAATTCATTACAATGACTATTATTTATTTGTGTGTTTATTTTTTTGATCACAGATGAGGTGTAGGTTATAGATAAGGTAGCTGTAATTTGTGAGCACATATGTGTGTGTGTATGTGTGTGTGTGTGTGTGTGTGTGTGTGTGTGTGTGTGTGTGTGTGTGTGTGTGTGTGTGTGTGTGTGTGTGTGTGTTGCATGCACATGTGTGAGGAGGTTGCAATGGATTACACATTTCTGACAGCAACATGAAGGAATGCATATATTTTGCTATTATTTATGTATTAATTTAGTCATTTGATCATGATCACTCATCTGAGGTGTATACAGTCATTAAAGTGTCTGTAATTGGGGAGCACACGCATGTGAGTGTGCATATGTGTGTGCATTTGACAGTAACAACCTGCAATACATTACTGTGCTGATTATTTTCTTATTAATTAATTTATTCGATCACAGTGAAACATCTGAGGTTTGCACAGTCATTAATGTGATTGTAAGTGAAGGTATTGAGTTAGTTTATGGGTGAAAATTACTTACCCCTGCTGTCCTTTGATCACAATTAAACAGTGGTTGATCTGGTTTGGCACAGCTAGTGGATGTTTGAGTGAAACAGTTTGAAATACATTGCTATAACTTTTTTATTTGATCACAATTAGACATAGCAGTGTATACCATCAACAAAGTGGCTATAACCATCTCATGTGTGTGAGATGACTCTCTAGCTCAAGACCGAGGTGGGAAGTTTCAAAGTTCCCAATCAAATGGAAAATGATGACCCAACGGCAGAATCCTTTACAAGTGCATTCTATGAACATCTTCAAGAATGCATGGACAGAGCCATCCCAAGTAAAACCAAGACCAACTCCTCAAAAAAGAGGAAGCCAGTCTGGTGGACCCCGGCCATAAATAAACTTTACAACAGAAGGAGGAAACTCCTGCAAGATAGAACAAAATCCCAAAATAAGAAGGCATCTCTGATTAACATCAGTAAAAAACTGTGCTCCCTCATTAAATCATCCAAGGCCAACTTTGAAAGTAAAATAGCCAATGACTCTAAGGATAATCACAAGGCCTTCTTTAACTATGACAAGAGTCTAGGGGCAAACTCTCAGATATGCTCCGAACTAGTGCATATTGGCCATAAATACACTGAACCAACCAACATTGCCAACATCTTGGCTGACAAATGCAGTGCAAACTTCAACCCCCCCCCTCCACCAAAGGGGCTAGCACCCATCCCAGAATAATGTGGCACTCCAGATATCTCAGACATACAAATAAAGACAGCCCTTGCAAAGGCCAAAAACACAGCATCAATGGGACCAGATGCTATCCCAGGTTGTGTCTTACACGAGCTTCAAAATGAACTAACCCCCCCATCTCAAATCACTATTCAAACTCAGCCTCTCTGCAGGTTATGTACCCAAAGAATGGCATACAGCAACAGTCGTACCACTCCACAAAGATGGTGCCACAACTGACCCTGGGAACTATCACCCTATAAGCTTGACTAGCTTGGTCTGCAAAGCCATGGAACGCATTATCATGAAGCTCATTAACAGCGACATTGGGAACCTCCAGACACTGGACCCCACCCAGTTCGGCTTTGTTAAAGACAGATCTTGCCTCCTGAACTTGGTCGACTTCTTCAAAACAGTCACCAAGGCCATAGATGAAGGGAAGGTGGTCCACACAGCGTATCTGGACCTCGCTAAGGTGTTCAACACCATCCCACACTCAGGAATCATAGACAAACTCACCAGCTTAAATATCAACATATCACGAGATGGGTTGCCAATTGGCTCTCAGACAGAACCCACACAGTAAGAGTGGCAGACGCCATGTCTGACTCTAAACCAGTCACAAGCGGAGTCCCACAGAGCTCAGTCCTGGGACCCCTCCTGTTCGGTATATATTTCTCTGAAGTACAGGCAAAGGCAGAGGGACTGTGGCTAACCAAGTTCACAGATGACTGTAAATTGGGTGCAATAATTGACTCTCCAGCTGACACAGACATCCTGCAAAAAGGTCTCACAGAGACAAACACCTGGTGTCAAAGTCACAGCCTCAAGCTAAATTCCAAAAAATGCATAGTAATCCCATTTGGGAAAAACAAAGTACCTACAAACTACCACATAGATGGAAATCCACTAAGTACAGAAGAAGTAATTAGAGACCTGGGTACCCAAGTAGATAGCAAGCTCTCCTTTGATAACCACATAGCCAAAACGGTCAGGAAATCCTTCTATGTGGCACACCTGATCACAAAGGGTTTCTCATCCAGATCCAAGGAGGTGATTGTGCCCCTTTACTCCTCAGTCATTAGGCCCATAATAGAGTACAATGCCCCATTTGGGATGTACCTCACTAGACACCTACAACAACTAGAAAGACCACAGAAGTACCTCACTAAGAGGATTAAGGGCCTTAAACAATTACCCTATGAAGCACGACTAAAAAAGTTCCAGCTCTTCTCAGTTGCTTACCGTCTGCTCAGAGGTGACCTATGCCTGACCTATAGGGCCATGTCAAACCCTGAACTAATGGACATGCTTCACCTCAAAAAAACGAGATTCCTCAGAACCACTCGTTCTAGTGACTTGAACCGATGTACAACAATAAACAGGACATGCTGGAGGGATAGATTCCTGTCCCAGTGACTCCCCTCACTCTGGAATAGAATCCCAATCCATATTCGACAGAGCTCCTCTCTGATCCTCTTCAAGAGAAATCTTGATGAGTGGATGGGTAATCATAAGTTCTACCCTGGGATCACTTCAGGAACCCTGTTGACAGAGGCCCAGGTTACTAATCTAATGGGGAGACAAAAGCCATCACTCTGTGGCTAGGCTTATAAATGCCCATGGGCAGATAGCGTTGTACTTACCTATGAACCTATGAACCTATGAATGTAACTATGGCATATGTTTAAAAGAGGAAGACTACTATGGAATACTGGCATTTCCAGTCATGTATGATCATTTATGTATTTATTTTGTAACCCTCCTAATCCCCCTTGGCACATTGCTGGCCCTTTAGCTTACCCTGCAACTCACCACCCTCCTCAGGCACTCATGTAGCACATCTCTGGCAATCCTGGACATATCCCTTGGCTGAAAGGGCACCAGCTCCTTGGAACATTAGTCATACACTATAATTCATAAGACCCAAAGTAAAGAAGTGGACAAGATGGATGGTTGGCATCCTAACCAGAGGAGAAGTGACATGGATTGACATCAGCATGCCTGGTGCATACATCCATCCATCAGTAAAAGGATATATTATGTTATTTCCTTTAAGTTGATGCTGGCCTGTGACAGTTCTCATCTCTACCAGAGGTCACACAGCTATCAGCCTCTTTTCCAGTCTTCCTCTAAGATAGGAAAGGTGGCCATCAGCCACATCGTTCCATCACTGCTAGTGAACCCTACCAGAGTCCTGAGTCCATCTCAGAAACCGGGCTGCTGGTGGCACAAACAAGTGCTTCACATCTGTGGCATTGGCTATGACCACTTATTTTCTTAAAATAGTAACATTGGTCAATGGTGACCCTGTGGCAATTTTACCCCCTCTAGTTCCAGTTAGCTAAACCAATTCATTTGCTTCCTTCTTTGGATTCATCAACTGGCACTGGTTATACATGTGAATAAGATGTTTAGTGATAAAAAGAGGGGCTCTTTTTTATACATTTGGGATTTAGTATTTTGAAACCTTTCAAATGAGGTGACTATTTTTGTACAGTTTTCTGTAGCTCCTTGATTGTTAAACTTTTAAAGTGAAATGGGTGCAGCGGGTGCACCCTGTGAAGCATGTTGCTTATGTGGGTGGAGAGTGGAGGTATTGACATGGAATAATTGTTGGCTTGTTTAGCTGTTGACAAGATCAGGTCCTTAATGCTGTTTAGACAACTGTGGTCTATAGTGCTTTTTTCTTTCCTGTCTCTCTCTGCAATTGACAACATAATGGCTCTTCTATCTGCACCCAATTGGTGCATTCATTCCACCCATATGTCTGTGAGTCAGGCCATGTAGGCACACTAACTCACTTCTGCAATCCAAACCATGAAGTACGCCAGCTCACCCTTGGGGGAGATGAGGGCTGAGCCCATCCAAAAGTGGGTCAATACAACACATTTGTTCCCTAATCAGCAGAAGCACACCAGGTCTACCACCTTTGTGGGAGACAATTCCATGTGGAACAAGTAGGTCAGTCTAGTCATTCAAGACCACTTCTTAACTCCTTCCCATCAGCAACTTTGCAAGCTCTACAATAGCTGTTTCAGGAGGTACATGCATGCTAACATCCATGCCACCACAAGTCTTGTAGAAATCCCACAATACAGTGCAGGCTGACTGGGCTCATTGTTGCAGGTGATACACCCCTACACCTGTAGGTTTTGCCATTGCAGTAGTCTGAAGTATCTCCCTCTTACCAGGCTAAACAAGCCAACAATGGCCGCACACTCCCATCATCCATGTTTGATCTATCCAGTACCTGTCTCACTAGTAAAACCCAGATTGTGTGAAGACAATTAGGATGTCATCTCTCCCCACCATAGAACAGGGTGCTGTCTACAGTGTTTTGTGTGCTAGCCACATCTCATAGGTTATTAGATACTAATTTACTGGATCTACAGAATTGTTTTGATTTAGTCAATATTTTTTTATACCTGATGTATATGGCTTTAGATGAGTTAGGGTTCCACAAGCAGATGCTTTTAGATCTACCAAAAATATTTTTTTTATTTCATTTTAAGGTATTAGATTTGGAATCAGGCTATGGCAACACAGGTAACACCACCTCATCACAAGACAGTTGCCCACATGTGGATGGCATCAATATACAAAGTGGCCATGGCAGTGAAAGAGGAACATGTAGACATTGCCCACTGGTGTGCCAGTAACACTTGTCAACCAGAAAGACAGCATAATGCCATAGAAATCAGGATGATCCATTAGCAGTGGGAACCGAGATAATCGGCTATATGTAGAACCAGTGCAAACACATATAATACTTTAAAGCATATGTGTATTACATATTCCAACATTATGGTAGTATGTTATGAGGGATTGAACAAGGTGTTTGCTGTAGACACAATGGGGATGGCCACAACTGGTACTGGTTTATTGTAGCTTTCAAAAACTGAACGTGTTTAAACCAAAAACTGCAGTCCTTGGAAGCACTTCTATCACTAGAAGATGTAAATGTCTGTGCAGTCACAGAAACCTGGTTTAAGGCCTCAAAGAGTACCCTGATCCTTGCAAGGCTACAATGTCTTCTGCACCTTTAGACCACAAAAGGAAAGAAGTCAGTGTTTCAATCTATATTATAGATAAATTCACCTCCCTTCTAGCTTGACTGGACAACTCCAGGGAGTTACTCCAGGTCCAGGTTATGGTGGGTAAGATCCCCATTCAAGTCCTAGCCAGTTATAGATCCCCCTCCATGGGTCATGACTGACAAAGCCTACTTAACCAAGCTGAAGACAATCCATATTTTACCAAACACACTGGTTATGGGGGATTTCAATTATCCCACCATTAACTGGGAAACCTACTCTAGCCCAAACTCGCTAGCGCAAAAGTTCCTTGACTTTTAAATTCAAATGCCCTATAGCAAATTTTCCATACCCCAAAAAGAGAAAGAAATATTCTAGATCTGGTCTTTCCAACATGTCAAACAGGTGCACTACTGCAACTGTTGGGCCCTCATTAGTTAAAACTGACCACAAATCAGTCACATACAAACTGCCACTAAAACCAGAACTCATCATCATCATCAGAACTCACAAAGGGTGAAATCAGACTAAAAAACATCACCAAGGCAAACTATACCCTCATAGGTGAAGGTATAAATGCATTCCAAGCCCAACCCCAAGCTGAAAGTGGCAACTACGCCAAAGCTTACACTAAAGCCCTGTACAGTCACTTGCATAAGTATATAGACTTGGCTGTACCAGAAAGAATCAAAGCCAGAGCCCCAAGTAAAATCGAGCTGCCATGGTGGACTTCCAGCATCACCAAAGTCTACAATAAATGCAAAAAGTGGCTGTCCATGAAAACAAAGACAAGAACCCAACAATGAAAAACAACCCTCCTCAGCCTTAACAGGCAAATAAGACAACTTGTCAGATCATCCAAGCTCCTTTGAGAGAAACCTAGCAAGTACTGCCACGGATAACCATAAGGCCTTTTATAGCTATGTACATAATCTAAAGGGTAGTACCCAAACATGTGCAGAACTGGTGGCCAATGGTATCACACACACTGACCCCACAGAGATATTGAACCTGCTAATGGATATGTTTGGCAAAAAGTTCACTCCCTTATCCCTTCTTAACTTATAACAAACCCTCCCCCAACCCCCCTCACCTTGCATAGCTAAACAGCAGGTACTCAAAACCCTGTCCAAGGCAAAGAATACAGCCTCTATGGAACCAGATAACATCCCAGGCTGTCTTCTAAACAGGCTAAAACATGAACTAGCATCACCACTGAGTACCCTTTAAAATTATAGCCTAACCACAGGGTTTGTTCCTGCAGAACAGAGAACAGTTATTCCCCTTCACAAAAGTGGCCTAGAATTAGACCCAGTAAATTACAGACCCATAAGCCTGACTAGTCTCATCTGTAAGGCCATGGAAAGTATCATTATGGACCTCATAAATAAAGACATAGGCAACCTCCAAACCCTAGACCCTACCCAATTTGGCTTTGCGAAGGACAGATCCTGCCTGTTAAATCTGGTGAATTTCTTTGAAAGTGTGACCAAGACGATTGATGAGGGCAAATCTGTGCACATGGCATACCTCGACTTGGCAAAGTCTTTTGACACAATCCCACATTCAGGTATTACCAATAAACTTAGCAAACTGAATGTAAACTCCTTCGTTGTAAGATGAGTTGCCAACTGACTCACAAAACTATCAAAGTAGGTGAATCCACATCAAGCTAGCAGGCCTGTTTCCAGTGGGGTGCCACAGAGGTCAATACTGGGAGCCCTACTGTTTAGTATATACTTCTCACAAGTTTGGGTAAAAATAAAGGGTTGTGGCTGACCAAGTTTGCAGATGACTGCAAACTAGGTGCAGTCATTGATTTCCCAAATGATGTCAGTATACTCCAGGAGGGTCTCATACAGACCAGCAACTGGTGTATAGGTCATTGTCTCAAACTGAATGCAAAGAAATGCATCATCATTCTCTTCAGCACAAACAATGTCCCTTCACACTAATAAATCAACAACAATACCCTAAGTACCCATGAAGTGGTAAGGGACCTGGGATCACAGGTTGACCGCTACTTTAAGTTCAACCACCACGTATCTACCATTGTAAGGAAAGCTTTCTGCATAGCTCACGTGATTAGTAAAGGCATCACCTTGAGACCAAAAGAAGTTACTCTGCATTATGTGGCCCATAAGGAAGTATAATGCCCCATTCAGTATGTACCTTACTAAGCATCTATAGCAATTAGAGAGACATCAGAGGTTACTAACAAAGATTAAAGGCCCCCAGCATGTGGCTTACATGGATCAACTCAAATCCCTGTCACTATACTCTGTGTCATGTACACTTCTTAGGGGAGACTTATGCCTGACCTACAGAGCAACCCAAGACCCAAATATAATGACTTTACTGCATATCCGTAAATCAAATGGGTCTAGGGATACCTATTCTAGGGACCTGTGACTTAAATAGGACATGCTGGAGGGACAGATTTATCTCCTAGTGACTACCACATCTTTGGAACAGGCTACCAATTCATGTGAAACAGAGCATCTCTATGACACTGTTCAAGGGAACCTGGATGAGTGGATGAGGCACTGTAAATTCTTACCAGGTTACTGCCCACAACCCTCCTGGACATGGGCAGTCATCACTAAATGCAATCTTTGGTATTGACTAGTGCCTCTACAGTATTACATTGGCTTGAAATGACAAGGCTTTAAAGGACGTCCGGGTTGATAGCCTAGTAATCTCCTATGATCCTCTGATCCCATGAAATCACTACTGTACACACCACTGTAGCCCAGAACAACCACTGGATGATGCTCCAAGATCACAGCTGCTCTTCTCCACAGAGTATATAAGTATCATCCTCATCAATGGCTCCAAGGAAATATATGCATGTTGCAGGGTTTGATGTTTTCAACCACATTAGCTATCTCCACCCTTGCAGTGTGCATTGTTTTCAGCCCCTACATTCACTAGCAAATGGCACTCGGTGTATGTGACCACAGGAAACTATCCTGCAGTGACACTGCCTGCATCCATCAGATGTTAAAATATACCAGGCTTGCTCCCTTTGTTACAAAATATGTCTAATCTCCTGGATGAACACAGGACATGATGTTCTAAAGAGATGCCTTAGTTTTAGTGGAAAAAGTTATTTTGAAAGGGTTCAGGTAGGTTATAAAAGAAGGCTAAGACCATAATAGTGATGATAACAGAGAGGTGAGAAGAACATTCCAGTTGATGGAATTCAGTTTCATTAGTAGGTTTCTTTCTTCTGACTTTGATTTATTTCAATATTGGGGTCATTTGGTGGTCTTAAATAATCATGTAGGTTGTACAGTAGAATGGTCACTGAAAACATTTTGAAGAACTGTAACTTACGTTCACTTTTCTGGGAAAGTTGTAATGATTATGTTGAGTATGGAGGTAGAATTTCAATGTCAGCATGACCTTGTATGTTGTTTTAGTATGTTTGTTAGTTTATGCAGGGATAATAGACCTGTTTTATAGTTATTTTATAGTTCAGCTGCCAGTTTATCTACAAGGATGATTTTGTTTTTACCTTGACTAATTTATAGGGCATAAATCTAAACAGTACTTAGATAGCGTCAGTATGGCTGAAAAAGGCTATAGTGCAAACTGAAGTACAATTGGTACATCTTTGTATCAAGGTTGTTTGAATATTGACAAAGAGAAGAACCTCACCTCCTGTGAGTAGTCCAGATCTGTTATTACAGAAGCAGCTATAATACTTTCTAGATACAGAGAAACACAACATTCATCTCTGTGCCATGATTCAGTAATGGCTAGAAAAGTGCAGTAGTTGTGTTCTATCCATGCTTCAAGCATGGGCCATTTGTTGCTAATGCTCTTTATGTTTACAGATACAATTGCTTAATTTTTTGGTGTGGTAAATATTGTAAGCATTAACTGTAGTACAAGATGGATGAAAATGTAGTTCTGTGTCATGTGCAAGTAACATAATGAAGGAGATAAAAACCAGAGCTAAGGTTTTACTGGTTGAGAGTTTGTGATTTGAGAAGACAGCTGTAGTCCCAATCCCAATCCCTCTGCACCACATGCTACAGAGACCTAAATCTCATTACCACAATCAACAGAACGTGCTGGAGGGACAAGTTCATAACCCAGAGACTGCCCATGCTATGGAACAGACTTCCCAAGTTCCCATACATGTCAAACAGAGCACCTCACTGGCCCTCTTCAAGAGAAACCTTGATGAGTGGATGGGAAATACAAAATTCACCCTGGGGATCACTCCAGTGGCTCTACTCGACAGAGGCACCGGGAACTAAGATTGGGTGGCACGATGCCAGGGTAATCCTATGTGCTAGGATTGTGAAGACTCCAGGGTCATTAGCCTAGTATGCACCTATGAACCTATTTGTTTATTGGCTGTATAAACAGCATCTTTTAGGTGCTAGTGCTACAAGGAATGCAATAATATGGAAAAGTATATAACCTGTGTATTAATTAAACTCTTGTGTGAGTAGAATATCTGATGTGAGATTGCCTGAACTTACTAGAAGTATCTTAATTATGACAAGAAGTATTTTGGTTGTTTTATGGCATGACATATTAATTTTCCTCAATATAGTTTTGTGCTATTTAGTGGCATATTAGCCGGAGATCTGGAATGAGAGATTGTTATTGTATAGAGTGATGACGTTTTTGTGCTCTTCACCATAGTGCACATGTACCACAATGGTAGAGCACATTCAGAACTGCAGAGAGTATTCCTGCAAGTGGAAAGACAAGAACTAGCTTTTAACCTAGATTGTCCTTTATGATTAACTTCTATCCAACATGCATGTGCACCTGATAGCCAGGGTAAACATAAGTCACTTATGGTCAAAGTAGGCCTTGGCTGAGATAAGGCTTTGTCTTAAGTGAAAAATATTCCCAGTTTCTAAGCCTGTAATAATTCTTTATGATGTCCTTTCCTTTTACAGTACAGTAACACCATAACTGCCTTAAACTTACTGGGAACCAGGAGCCTGTGACAGTGTTCCTCGGCATTCTCCTAATTATGGCTTCACCATCACTGCAGAGCTGTGAGTAAGTTTTGTGCAAACAACAACACTTAAAGTGACTTTCTTTGCTTTTTCTCTTGCTTTTCACTTATCATTTGCCCTACTAGACAATAGTGCCCTGTACTTTCTGAGGTTGAGGGTCACACTTCATGCGTTACTCTTTTGGAGTATCATTGCCAGTTTCCCCTGAATGATCCTTCCTTGTTTTCTCCTGCAACAGCTGCCTGCTTTGATGTTATCCAATAAGGATGAAGGATCTGTGAATGTATGGAGACACACTGGGAACAAAGGTAATGAACAGCAAGTCACTATTAAGGTCTGAAAGGATTCACTACTGGTATCTGCTAGAACTGAAGATGTACATCATGCCATCACTCTGAATTCCATTACAGAACCTGGCCTGAACTACTTCCCTGGGCTAATTTCTCCTACCCTCTTTATAGTCTTCTCAGTAATTTTTCATTCATAGACAGAGCTGTTGTTTTTTCTCAGTTACAGGAAAATGGTGTTTAGTAATAACTTCACTTAAGGTCATGATCACTTAGCTACAGAACTCTAACAGACTGATTTTCAGTATTTTTTTTTCCTGTACTCCCCCATTGGCCACCAAGCTCTGTCCTCCTGCCTGCTCTATCAGTCAATCCATTCCCTAAGGGTGGGAGTCCCATGGTCCATTTATTACTCTGGGTTGAGGGTCAATCAATGAAAAAACAAAATAAAAATACACAAACTACTATAAAACAAGCACAATACTGGCTATGGAATGAAGAAAGAGTCATATCTAATGAAACGTAAAAACAACACAACCAACTAGTACTCGTAAACACAAAAAGACAGCGAAACTTGCAGATGTTCTCCTTTTCCAAAACTTTATTCCATAAGCACTTTCATAAGGACTAGTATACAAACTTCCTGTGAGTTAGTTATAATGGACACATTTGATTATGACCAAAGAATGTTAGATATATTAAGCACAGAAACATACCAGGAGGTTAGTAGAAATTAGTTTAATGTAGCTTCTAGAAGGATACACATGGCCCTTAATGATATGTTTCTTGAAAATAGAATAGATATTGGCACTTATAATTATTTAAATATTATTTCTCCTATAATACCTATTATATTTGGGGTGCCAAATGGGCATAAGAATGTGAATAATTCACCATTACGACCGATAGTACATGGTTGTAATTCAATTACTTATGCATGTGCAAAGTATTTGGACAATAGTTTAAAGAGTTTGATAATGAAATGTCCCCAAATTTGTAAAGATCCATGGCATTTCCTTGAGTTAATCAAACACACAGTATTGTGACCATAGTATACTTGTAACAGTGGACATCAAGGACTTATTCTCTGTGATCCCTCATGAAGACAGTATGCAGGCTGTAGAAATCTTTTTAGGTGAACAGGGATTACACAGTCCAAAATTAATTTATATACTGAACTCTTGGAAATAGTTCTTAAGAACAATTACATCTATTTTAAGGGCAGATATTTTTTACAACAGGTAGGTGTAGCCATGGGCTCACCTTGTGGCACAATTTTTTGCGAATATAGTTTTGGCTGTGTGGGAACAGCAGTACATTTATGGGAGTGAGTTTTTTCAACATATTAGCCTATATTTATGTTATTTAGATGACATATTCATCCTTTGGAAGGGCAGTTAAGCAGCATTAGATTTATTTCTTTCATATATTAATACAACTACCTCACATTTGACATCTAAACAACAAGTGGATAAAAATGAGATTAATTTTTTGGATGTTATTTTGAGCAAGGATAGGGATAATAATAGATTTATAGCACATATTTATAAAAACCCCACCTACTCAAATTAATTCTTGCATTTTTCTAGTGCACACACATCAATTAATAAGAAATCTAATTAAGGGACAGCTGGTTCGGGCGGCAAGGATGGTCAGCTTAAACACGGATTTTGAAATAGAGTGCAACAGCTTGATTAATATGTTTAAAAAGAGAGGCTATCCCAATCACATTCTTAAAGAAGTAGACAATGAAGTTAAAACAAAAAGATCAAATGACTATTTTGAACCTATTTTAACATATAGTAACAACTCAACACCTTTAGGTGTGAGCAAACACTGTCTGGATAATGCTGTACTTTTCATAACAACATTTAATACACATTGTTTTGAAATTAAGGCTATTATGATGAAAAAAATGGGCACTTATGGATGAGGATTTGAATATTAGAACAAAATTGTGTCATGGTTTCAAAATGGTAACAAGGAGAGCAAGTAATCTTAAAATCTTGTTGGAGAATGGCAAGACAAGTTATATTGCCAATAAATCAGCGGGTATTATGAATAAATGTGGAATGTGCAATTACTGTAGATACATACAGCAAGGCCAATGCATACAGATAAACAGCACAGAATATACCATTGAGGGTAAATTTAATTGTAATTCTAAGGGGGTAATATATGTGGCAGTATGTCACCTGTGCCCAGCTTTTTATATAAGAAAAACCACCAGGTGTCTCAAGGAAAGAATATGTGAGCACATGTATGCAATAAGGAAGGATCGGTTAAATAATGCACTGGCTAAACATGTGTATGAACATCATGATCATCATTTTAGATTTGGAATATCGCAGCAAGTGCTTAGTAATGATAGCGGTGGTCACTGGAAATTACAATGGGAAAAGGCAGAGTTAATATGGCAGGCTATGCTTCATTCTTATGTATGGCCTGGGCTCAATGATCTCTGCAGTATCAATAGTATTTTAAAATTAAAAGCATTAAGTAGATAAGGGTTGCTTTAGTAATCATAAGACATTTTCTTTAAGTTAATAAATGAATATTTTATTTATGTATATAAATGTATATTTATTTAACATCTTAGGCAGCTAAATAGAATTTTTAATTTATATAGTTGCATATATTGTGTGTATTCGGTGTATTTAGAATGTTTAGTAATATGTATAAACTCCACTGCCAATCATGATTGGACAAGGTGATCCACTGTGGAGACCCCTAACCAGGAAAAGCCGAAAGATGAAGAAATAATATGTATAAATATTTACATTTTTGTGCGTAATGGTACATGTAATGGGGGAAGTAGCATATTATTTAGGTTTGTGTTGTCATTTCTTGTAGTAGAAAAAGGGCAAAAATTTTAAACTATTTAACTGTTGCAACTGTGTTTTACTGATTTTGTCTGATGAAGTTTACTAATGCAGTAAACAAAAAGCAATTAACATTAGATATGACTCTTTCCTTATTCCATAGCTGGTATTGTGCTTGTTTTATTGAGGGCCAATCAAGACAGGAGTGTGAGCTATCATTCCTTCGCTAAGGACCTGGGCTTTGCATTTAAGCCGTAGTGTCCCCTGTGTATGTCCAAAGTGACTAAGGGGCTGGTGTGCAGTGGGCTGGTACAATATACATGCATATGCCTCCATGAAATTTAAGTATTAGTTATGATCTCTTGCAAACAACCCATCCATATGATCCATACTCCCTTCAGACATTATACCATGGAGAGTGTGCCAAGGCACTTCCACATGCAGATACAATTTGTCCCTTCCCCGCAAGTGAGTAGTGAGCCATTTTAGATGCATCATTTCTTTTTTACCATGTGCCAGCACCCACAGGTGCCTGAGCCATTAGTTGAGACTGGGTCACCTAAGTGTTAGTCAGGGCTTTATCCCTCTATTCCATCGGAACTTTGTCTTCATTATTGTGTGAGGTTCCCCTCCTCTCCTTTCTGACTTTGAAAGCCTCTCACCTTTAGACATTTACAATGAATTGCAAGAGATATGAGCTGTTTTACTTGCAAGATGGAGGCAATTCACTTTTTCTAGTTTGATAGCTTGACCTACTTGTTTACCCCCCACATCAGCACCTTCACATGATGTTATCACTTACCCAGAGCTCATATGTTGTACACCCAGAAATCATGCATGCAGGAACGCTTTCCTGATCATCCTGCTAGCAGTATATTAGGATTTCTTAGGGGTTGCTGTGGTAGTGATATGTCTGTCTCACCCACAGAATGGGAATCAGCCCTTTGTCATTCATTTACTTTTGTTCAGGAATGCCTTCTGCATCAGAGTAAGTGGTCAATCCAGAGTTAATAATGGTATGGTCAAGCACCCTACCTCTGCATCACCAGGCTTCCTGTGATGATCCTGCACAAATTTTCTTTGCACAAACTTAAGATGGTACAGATTCATGATCCCCAGAATATTAATAACCCACATGACATCTTCCAGAGTACAGTCTTGGTAATTAATAAAATAAATACACTGATCTGTGTGTAATTCTTAGAGTCATCTTTCAGTCTAGCTTTACTATTTGGTACTGCTAGGGCAGATCATGGTACTGGTGTGCTTGGCTGATTTTTGTTTTGCTTGTTTATTGTTATTTTATTAAATATTAAATTTGCTCTTTCTCAGGACTCAGAGTTCTGTTGCAGTGGGCAATGTATGTTTGAGGATTCTGTTTGTGTAACAAACGTTAGCTTACTCAGCTACATATGCATTTATTTATGCATTTCTATAGTCTTATGATCATAATCATACATCTGAGGTGTACATAGTCAATAAAGTGGCTATAGCTGGTGGGTACATGCATGTATGTGGGGGGGCTGCAGTGGGTTGCATTACATGTATCCAACAGCAATGAGCTAAATACATTACTGTGGCCATTCACTCATTATTTATTTATTTATTTATTTATTCATTTAATCATAATCTGAAATGTACATGGTAAAATAGCCATAAGCTGGTGTGTGTGTGTGTGTGTGTGTGCGCGCATGTGTGTGCATGTGTGTGCGTGTGTGTGTGTGTGTGTGTGTGTGTGTGTGTGTGTGTGTGTGTGCATGTGTGTGTGTGCGTGTGTGTCTGAGCAAGGCAAAGTTGCAATTTATTTCACTATATGTGTCTGATAACAAGAAGATGCAATACATTAATGTGGTCATTATTTGTTTATTAAATTACTTGTTCATGCTTTTGACCACAATCAGATATCTGAGTACATTCAGTACTTACTAAAATGGCTATAATTGGTTGGCACCTGTGTGTGTGTGTGTGTGTGTGTGTGTGTGTGTGTGTGTGTGTGTGTGTGTGTGTGTGTGTGTATGTGTGTGTGTGTGTGTGTGTGTGTGTGTGTGTGTGTGTGTGTGTGTGTGTGTGTGTGTGTGTGTGTGTGTGTTTGCAGGCAGTTGCAGTGGTTTGCACTGTATTATTTGACAGTGATTTTTATGAAATACATTACTGTGGTCATTATTTATATATGCATTAATTAATTTGGTCAGTCATTTAATTATTATCAGACATCAGAGGTGAACACAGCCAATAAAGTGGATATAACTGGTGGGAATATAGACACTCTGTTAATGAAATTGACTGACTCCTACTTCATTTGATCATAGCTAAACAGATGAGCTGGCTTGGCAGGAATGGTGTGTTTGAGTGAAGTAAGTTGAAATACATTACTTTGGCCTTTTTGTTTCAATCAGACCCTTCAGGTTATATTATCCATAAAGTGGCTATACCCATCTCATATGTCTGAAATGAACTGCCTCAGAATAGCACTGGCATGTGTCCTGAAGAAAAAGACTGTTGTTGAAAGACTATTTAGTGTGCATGAACAGTTGTTTAGCTATTTTTTTCTTGCTCCTCCTGGTACAATGCTAACCACTAGCTTATCGCCACACCTCCTCTGCCCTCCATAGAATCCCCATATAACTTCTTTCTGGTCATTCTAGGTGTAAAGTATCCTTAGGTGAAGTGGCCCTCCTGACTCCTTGGGAAGTCAACATTATGGCATGATTCGTGAGAGGTGGGGAGTAAAGATCCAAAGGGGAGGAATGGGCAAGGCATAAGAAGCCATCATCTAGTGATGCGCAGTCCACATCCCTATGGCAGGAGGAGTGATTCACAGTGATGTCAGCACAGCTGGTGTGTGTATCCTCCACCATGCAATGGAAATTATTTAATTCTGCCTGTGTTGCTAACCTGTGTGACTACTGATCTCTGTCAGAGGCCATCAATTGCTTCATCCTAGCTCCTCATCTAACCCTATCAGTGGCCTATGTCCATTCTTGAACTCAAGTCACCAGTGGCACAGACTATCACTTTGCGTCTGTGCCACTGGGACAACTATGATCAGGTTAACTCTGCATTCAGTTGCTTCCTGCAACCCTCTACCATTCTGAAGTTATGAGCTACTGCTGGGTGCTTTACAGGATGGAGATTTATTTAGATGAAAAATAAGACACTTGTGCTTTCTTTTATTCTAACACTGGCAAATAAAGAAATGCAGTTCTAATGCTGAAGATCCTAACTTTGGAGTATTTGGGACCATTTATTTCAACAGTTCATCTGGAGAAAGGTATGGGGCAGATGTATTCCTTCTGAAGCTACAGCCTTAAAGGCATGTTACTGCATTTAGGTTCCAACATGTGCTTGTAAAATGAGACTTGTTTCTACCAGAGGTTGTTCTGTACTACGTCATGATTTAACTGGACTGAAAAAGAGAATTGTGAATGACCGCACTTACTAAGCAAATAAATATTATGTTTTATCAGCTTACGTTGTTTCTTTGTGGGTTGTTTCTCAACAACAGCTCCTTATCCTTCGTTAATGCTCTTTTATTCATTATTATTGATTATGGATTTGTTTACCTCAATACCACATAAAACTGTATTGGACTGATTTAATAAATTCTTGTCCATCTCTAGTTCACTTTTCCACAGTGATATTAGTCTGCTGGTAGAATTAATGGAAGTTCTTTTGAAAACCAACTTTATCTTTTTTGATGGAGAATATTACCAACAAAAATTGGAGTAGACATGGAGCCACATGGACCCCAATATTTGTCAACATTGTTATGGCAAAGTGGGAAAGGAAATATGTGTTTAACTTCGAGTTTGAAGAATACTGGATATTATAAACAAGGTTTCTAGATGATATAGGTTCAAGAGACAAATTAAGGGAATTGTTTAAAATACATTAATTCTACCACTTCATTTTTGTAGTTTATCCACAAAGTGTCAGATCAGGAATTATGTTATTTGGGTGCTACTGTTCATAAGGATAACATAAACAACAAATTTGTTTCAAGCATATATTGCAAACCCACATATTTTAATTCCCTGCTGTATTATCATAGTTGCCATCCATATTATAAAAAAAGGACATTAGTTAAAGGCCATTCAGTACACTTGGATAGAATGGTTTCTGATTAGCAGGTATACAGCAATATCCTTGACACAGTTTTATGTTCCATGGGTTAGAAAAAGTAATGGAAAACTCTGGAGTGGGGGCTTGGAAGGAATAACTCAAGGTTTGTGAATTGTACTGGGAAGTTAAAACAAATGCAGAAAAAAAATCTAGGGTTGAATAATTACTCATCAATTGCATCAATTTTCAAATAATTAAAATCTATGAATTTGTGATAATTACAGTGTAGAGACAGTTGGTTTTAAATATATTATTAATTTTATGTGTACATATGTAGGTATTTTATGTACACTAATACATATTTTTATGCGAATATTTAGGAGACTTATTCATTATATTACATTTATGTATATATTTTAATGGGATGGTTTTTAGTTACTTATTGGTAGGAAATGGTGAGGGATTGCTATATTCAAATGTTCTTATGTTGCACCCATTTTTTTGTTAATAATTTTTATACTTGGCTAGTGCATTGATTTCTAACATTCTGATGGAATTTATGCTAGTATCTGTTCAGCATTTGTTCTTGGTGAAAATGAATGTGTGTTTTATTTTACATTCTTTGTTATGATTTATATGTATTTTAAAATAACTTTTTTAATTTCTCCAAATCTTTTGGATTTGTAATATTATGACAGGAATGGACCCCATTAATAAATCAAAGTATGATTAAAGTTCATGAAATTAGTATTGTTTCAGTCTTTGATCTCAGCCATCCTTCCTTTGGAATGGGGAATATATAATCTTGGTATGCACTGATTTTTATAAATCATTTAGTGAGCATGAAGCATTCTTCTTGTTTTCCTATCTAATCTATCCAATGCCTTTTGGGACCAGTCAATCACTCCAAAACTGTAAGTTAGGACAGGAAGAGCAAATTGGTTTATAGCTTGGATTTTATTCCTAGATGTTAACGTTGTTTTCAGAATTAATTTAAGTATTCTAAAGTATTCCTTACTAAGTTTTATTCACATTTGTACATGTTTTATTATTGATCCTTCATCGATTCCCAAATACGTATACATTCCTCTTGCTCAAGTTCTTTCATATCACATTCTTGTCCCAAACTGATGTTTTCCTGGTGCTGCAGTTTTCCTGCTTTAAATGTTGCATACTTATCAAGACCAAATGACATTCTTATATCATCTGAAAAAGTTTTGACAACCTGCAGCTGTCCTTTCAGTTCCTCATCTGATGAGCTATGCAGTTTTAAATCTTTGACAAAAAGAAGACGAGAAGTCTTTACACTTTGTTGTTTTTTAGGAGCCAAATTGTAGCCATGGCCTAAGTTGTTAAGTAAACATCTTAATGGGTTAATGGCATGGCAGAATAGCAACGATGACAAAGAATCACCCTGGAATATCCCCCTTTGAATTTTCATCCCTGGGATAATAATCTGTCCTTTATCATGGCCTAATTGCAAAGTGGTCTGCCACTGTTTCTTGGTCATGGTAATGTAATCAATCAGTGTAGGGTGTATCTTATGTATTTTAAGCACTCTTTTATCCAGGAATGTGGGATATTATCAAATGCCTTTTTATTGCCAATCCATGCCATACTTAAATTATTCCCCTTTTTACAGTTCTCCAGTATGACTTTATTTAACAACAGATGATCCTTTTTGTTCCATATAACTTTCTTTTATTGCCCTTTTGTTCTACTGCCTTAATTGAGTTTTCTTCTAAATGACTATAAACTTTGTCGGCATCAATTCCCATGTTTATACATTGTCGGAAGGCAAGTTATTGTCTATAATTTTTAGGGTAGCTTCCAGGATCACTCTTAAGAAGGAGCATTGTTTTGCCTGTTGATAGCCAGGTTGGTGTCTGTGCGGGGTGCACATATAAATAGTTCTTACTCATGGCTAAATCCTTGTGCAAAGATGTTAATACTTTTAACCAAAAGTTAGGTACTGCATCTGCACCTGGGGTTTTCCAATTAGAGGCTTCCCTTAACTTTGTCTCAATCTCTCTGGTTGTTACTTCATCCCATTTCATGTCCTGTACCTTTAAACTTCTTATTCTTTGTTTTACTTCTATCCGTTTAGCATCTTTGTTATGTTCCACAGGATCTTCATAGATATTTCTCCAAAATGTATCTACTTCCTCTTTTTTTGGTGGTTTTTCAATTCCTTTTACCTTATTTCCCAGTTCTCTGTAAAACTTTTTTGGGTCATCAGTAAGTCACTTATTTTGTACTTTTCCATTATATTTATCTGGGTATCTTCTAAATTTTTCCATTTGTGCTGAAATGTTTAGTTTGTTATTTGCGATAGTGCATGATAGATCTTGGTCTATTATAAAACTGTGTGTTTCTTTAATCACATCTATCTTTCTTAGTATTTTTGTTGATCTATTCCCTCTTCTATAGTCTTCTAAGAGTGACACGTCTTGTCGTAATTGCTTTATAGTGTTCTCTATTCAATGCTTCCATGATGGTATTCAATTTCTCCCCTTCCTTTCCCTCACTACCCTGTGTTCTTGCAGTAGAACTTTATCAGTTATTAATTTAGCAGCACAATAATATATTCTGTTTACTTCCATTCTATCACATGGAGCTCTATGACAGTACTAATTACTGCATTCAGTTGTTTTATCAGACTTCTGACTTTTTGGGTTTTATTGACCTTCTGCAGTTTATTTCTCTTATTGATTTTAATATAGCTATCCATGTCTATTAAATTAAGCAACTCTTCTCTTAGCTCATTTTCTTCCAAACTGAGGGCACATCCCTTGTTTTCCATTTCCTGTGGGCATTCTATAGAAAGTTCTATAGCATCTTCCTGTGGCACATTCTCTTCAATTTCATCCTGTGCCATCCGTTGCTCTGTCATATGGGAAATCACTCCTCAACATTGACTGCATCAGAATTTCCACAGTTTCCTGTTCCTTTCCTTGCTGTCTAGCTTCAGGTGAACGTTTGTACTGGTTTCCTGTGGAATGCTCCAAAAATTCTTGATATAGCACCTGACCAATTGCTTCCTGTTCCACTGGTTTTCCCTTAATTTGGATATCCATTGCTCTTTCCTGTTGCGATGCTTTCTGCATTCGATTTTCTACACTGAATCCTTCACTTTGAAGGTACTCCATAACTTCAGTTTCTATTTCTTTAACTTCTCCATTACTAATTTCCTTTTCTACTTTTCCTCTTTGTCTTATTTTTTGTATTGTAAAGTTTTCCATGTCCGGATTCCTTTGCCTGTATTTCTCTTCAAATATCTTTGGTGCTGCTCTTTTTGTATTGATGAGTTTTGCTTTCTCCTTTGCATAAATATTACACCACATTAAAATCTCTTTTTATTTCCCATGTCCATATTTCTTCTTCAGATGTTTCCTGATCTTCCTGTTTCTCCTTACTTTGGGACTTACTCCATCATGCTGTGATGTAGACGTTCTACACCAAATCCTTCACTTCGCAGGCACTCCATAACTTAAACTTCTATTTTTTTAACTTCTACTTTACTAATCTTCTTTTCTAAATTCCATTTTTATGATGATACTTTTTTTATTGTACAATTTTCCATTTCTGGATGCCTTTGCCTGCATTTCTCTTAAAATATCTTTGGGGCTGCCTTCTTCATAGTGATTAATTTGGCTTTCTCCTTTGCATAAATATTGCACCATATCAAATCTCTCTTTCTTTCCCATGTCCATATTTCATTTTTATATTCTTCAAATATCTCTAGGTTTTGTTGTTTATATTTTCGCACTTTATGGATGATCACCTGACACTGAAGGTTATAAAAGGGAGTTGGCCTAGTGAGTATGTCTGGTTCTGAGGAAGTCTCGTTATTTATGAGGAACTGATTGCATGCACCTTTCCGAGTGTTGTTGAAGTTCTGAAGTTTTTTTTGTTTTAATGCAATATTGCCGCATGCTGTCCTTTATCATTATATAATGAGCCTACAAAACAGATACCGATCTTTCTTGCTCACTAAGTGAGTATGAACAGTATGCACCATTTACCATCAAGTCTGTCAAAGCTGACGTTCACCGTGGGTCCCATGCAGTACTTAAGCCGTGAGCCCAAGGGCTTTGGAAGAAGAGAGCCATCCTAAGTGATGTCAACTCTAGTTCTGTTTGGAGATTCACAGACATGGGCCAGAAGTGTCCAAAAGGGGAAAGATAATCTGTGGTTTAGATGAATTTCAGTGGTCTGAAAAATGCTAGGCAAGGAAGGCTAGAAACAAAAACAGAAAAACAGACAAAATATTATTAGTGCTGAAGTGTTGTTTCAACCAGCAAAGTTGGCAAAGAATTGTAACCATAATCCTAAAGTGAACCAAAGGGCATGTTATTTGTTTATTTATTTATTTATTTTGGGGGTGGTCTCTTCCCTGCAATACCTGCAGTACTGCCAACTCTCTTACTGAGTCACCATTTTAATATCCACAGATGTTTTTGTCATCGCCCTCACATTTTTTTACTTCTCCTTCCCTTCTTTTTAAATTGAAAACAAAACACAGGAGTCAGTTTCCCTATAGATATTTTTGAATATTACTCTAATTCACTTTGAAACTTAATAGTACAATAGGTTTTTGCATCAACGTGCATTTTCTGAAGAATAAGAAGTCAGGAAACTCTAATCTCACTTATTACTGACTGACTACAATCCCCAGTTATTTGTCAGAAAATAAAACATAAAAATAATTACAGGGATCAGGGCAAAAATATGAAAAACATCAGGAATATTCTGTAAAAGCAGGGACAGATGAGAGTTATTTCACTGAAAATGTAAAATATGCAATTTTTCTTGAGCATGTTGCAAATGAGAGTTATTCTACTAAAAGTGTACTTCCCTAAAAAGAATGAAAGCCAGCAGTGTTTTGTCATACATATTTAATTCAATGCTCTGTGGATCTGTTCATCCCTGAGAGGGGATTTGGATATTTGCTTTTTCATAATGGATGACCGAGCTACCAGGGGCTAATCTGATTTAAGTAATTTCATGTAGCAAAACAAATGCATACAAAGTGAACACTGTGTTAATTCAGGTGCAGAGAGGCCCAGTTAGGAAAACCCAGCTGCTCTGCTGCAGTAAAATTCTAATACAACAGACAACTGGATGGTGCAGTGGTGCAGCGGTAGCATTGTTGCCTCACAGCAAGAGGTTCTCTGGTTTGATTCTCGGCTGGGGTTCCTTCTGTGTGGGGTCTGCATTTCCTCCCTGCATTCATATGGGTTTCCTCCAGGTGCTCTGGTTTCCTCCCATATTACAAAGACATGCATCTGGAGTGTTTCGCCCTGGGCCCCTGCTGAAAATTGGCTTCATTCCAAGTCAGACTTTCCCGGTTAACAAATGTTAAATAAAAATAAATAAACATTTCAAAACATGTGCCTGTACATATATCTGCTCCACAGATGTGAAGACACTGATAGCAGCAGTCACTCAAGCTAGCTAAGAGATATTCAGTTTCAGTTTCATATAACAAAGAATCTAAGAATGTAATCCCTCCATATGTTGTACAAATAACTTTCAATGTAAAACCAGGGTATCCAAGTCATCTTGTTTCAGCTGTTCGTGATGTGTTTGTTTTCAAGTAATTCTGGGACCTCATTAAAGGTTTCCTGTCAGATTCAAACATTTTCAGCTAGTGCAGTATTACTACTGTCTGCAAAAAACAAAAGCAGAAGAAATACAGAAATTCAAAAAGGTTTGCTGAATTATGCAACAGGTGATTAACATCTGCAGATAAAAATGTTTACAGCCTGAGCGATGGTTATATATTAGGAGAAAAACAAAAGGAAATGACTTATTTTCGTCTTATCAAGGCCAATTTGTCAACATATGCATGCATTTCCTATCCACTATTAAGCTGTGTATTGTTTGTCAGTACATTAATAGATGCACCAAAGGTGCATATGTCCTTCACAGAACCAGTGGCACCAAATTAAGACAGGAAGAAATTGTCATCAAAAATAACAATAAACCACATGAAGGAACTATGTGTTATGAAGTTGGTGTTCACCAGACTCTCATGGTAATCAAAGCAATTTGCTGTAATACCTTGAAACTGAAGGAGTGGGCCTTCAGCAAAAAGCAGTTGGTCTGTATTCTATATGCCTTTCAAAACAAATTCTGTATTGCCCTTGTTTGCCAGCAAAGGGGGATTTATAACCTTCTCTATATAACTAACAAGTAAGACCAAATAATAAATAAATAAACACATAGACAACAAAGGAACAATAAAATACTTATTTTTAATGAAAAAATAAAATAAAACATCTTGGTCCTCAGCCATACTTTTTAACTGCTACGATCTTGGCAGATCAATATGATTATGGCCCTCACATTTAGCCTTGCTTCTCCTAAATTTCTGATATTCCTCATAAAGTCTGATATGTTTATGGGTACATACCGTGTTAAATAGATAAATATATCCCATACAAAGACTGTCTATCATTAACTATATAGGGTTTAGAACTGAAAGGCTTTCTATTGTGAAAAATAAGAAAATGCACCTCTTTCTGACCTCTGCTATGATTTTTAAATGCCAGTGCTATGATTTTTAATGTTTTGAGGTTGAAAGGTATGACTTAATTTTAAAAACTGCCTCCAGGGAATTACAAATGAAAGAAGTTTCATAGTTTGAATGGTTTAAAAGACATACATACCAAGAAACAGCCAATGAAAAGAGTCAAATAGTTAATCAACCTATTTAGTGATCTCCGGTTAAGTTCCATATTATGTCCATATTACACTGAACATTATCAGGTTAAAAAATAAGTCTCTTATCTTAGAACAAATTTAATGTTCATTTCTATTCTGTCAGTGTCAACAACACAAAATATTATACCAGTTTTCATAATACTATAATCTGAATTCTGACAAAGGGTTCATCAACAGTGCTATGCAGGGTCTTGTTCTTAATGTTTCTCCAGTGCTCATTCTGACATTAAGCTGTTGCCTTGTTGCACCCACATATGCTGAACCACATTCACAGACTATGATGCAAACAAAATTTCTGATGTTGCAGAAAACATGCTTATGTGGTATGACCTCTCTGCTACTAACAGTGATGAACTCAACAGTAATTAAATAATAAAAAAAAACTTACAATGCCTACAAGGTTGATTGTGGGTCCTGGTATCAAACTTCTAAATATTTTTCATAAATATAATCAGCGGATGTATACAATGACTATGGACCAGAAAGTTATCCAAAGTGATTCCCTTAGAGAATGGAGGTTTAAGATATGAGAAGCATATTTGTGGTCTGATTGTACCTGCAGACTGTTGGTTCAAATAACTTTCTTAATCAGCTCATCAGAAAACAAAAACAAACTATACTCTGTAACAAAATAAATGTTTTTAATCTAATATTTAAACTGTCTTAAACTGTTTGTGACTTTCCTTATTCCAACAAAGAGCAGGTCATGCCTTGATTTGCTACATACTTTCCAATAGACTTTTTATTCCAACAAAGAGCAGGTCATGCCTTGATTTGCTACATACTTTCCAATAGACTTTCTGAATGCCTTCTATACTGTAACTTCTGGCATAAGGTAAATAAATTATACCTTGTGCAGCCCGAAGAAAATCTGTCCATCTTCTGCAAATCTTTGCATCCCATAAAAACTCCATAATGGAGAAAACGGACTACTGCTGATAGATGACAGATTTGTGCAAAAAAGTGTTAGCACTAGTGTCTTTGAAGGCACCAAAATCATTTTAATTTTTCTTAATAAATATATTTTTATCAGCATTTGGTGTATATTTATATATAAACAAAAATCCAGCTTCCCTACACATGTTTGAGGTGAAATTGCTTAAGCCTCAGTAACATGCAGAAGAAGAAAAAAGACAACCAGCATAATGACAAACTGTTTTCCATAGGGAATCATTGATGGTGTAGTTGCTAACTGTGCATCAGCAATGATTCACTTGTTTTAGGAGATTTCTCCCTTCCTCAGGTTGGTGCAACCATGGACTTGGTATATATAAGTTCTGGGGGGGTGCGGAGCTTGCCCCCCCCCCCACATTGGGGGTGCAGGGGAGTTTGCCACATGCAAAAAAACAATTAAAATTGATTTTTTGCCCTTCTGAATTTCAGACACCTTTTTTTCATCCTTTGCACTTGCCAGCTTTCGGGAAGTTGTTTTTTTCATAACAGAATCCAAAAATCCACTTTCCAGTTAAAACCATGCTTCTAAAAGCAAAAAAAACAAGGAACCAAGGCCAGAAGATAGCTAAAACCATGCTATGCAGACATATTCAAGATTTTCTTTAAATACAGATTAATCGCTTTTATCTCAACATAAAAAGACTTCATCAGAATCTAGTTGTAGAATGCCTGTCACATGCTTAAATAATATTTGCTATGTCATATGATCATTCAAAACTGTTAAAGGAGATATGCCATGAAAATAACAATGCAAGCTAACAGCAGTGTTTCGTCAAAATCACTATAGTCTCAGATATTCTTGGCAGATAAAAAAAACAAAACACATAAGAATCAAAGGGATATTGAAAATAATATGCTAATTATCCAATAATATATGTGTGTGTGTGTGTGTGTGTGTGTGTGTGTGTGTGTGTGTGTGTGTGTGTGTGTGTGTGTGTGTGTGTGTGTGTGTGTGTGCTTTAAAACCAACAATAAAAAGTATGAAAAAAGAAACTTGCCAAAGATGGAAATAAAATAAATGTAAGATGCATTCATTTATACTTAACAGATTTTAACTTTAGTACACTAAGCATAGAAATGTGGCCATAAAGTCCAGGGCTTTGTGTGGCATTCAACCGAAGCTGCCTCAACAGCTCCTTCATCTCAAATCTGTCATACATGTCAACTTTTACCAAAATAAAAAATAAAACTCACACCTGATCATTTGTAAAGGGTATTCTTGCTGTTTTTGATCTTAATACCATAGCAATGTTCATACATTCTGCCACTTAATTTTCTTTCAGTTTTACCTACTTAAAAACTAGTACACGATGAACATAAAGCAAGGCAAACCACACCCATTATGTTGCCGTTAAAATATGATGGACACCATGTAGATCTCTCATAACCATGTGTAGAGACATAAGGGCCTTCATGAATATACATACTGGATCTACAGTGTCAGCATTTAGACATCTACATAGCATTGCACTGCTGGTTATTTCATATGACAGCTTTATATGGGAGGTTGGTATAATGGTCAAGGTTTTTATCTTACAGACACAAGGTTCAAGGTTTGATTCTTAAATGGGGTAATTGGCTAGGCTTAAAATGACACACAAGGGAAGTTATGCTAGTAGTGACCTATGAACCTCTAAGATTTATTTGACATTTCTACCCCTGTTAAAAACAATATTCAGTTCATTACCCAACTTAATTTTTAAATCCTGGCAAAAAATTAAGCTCCAATTCTTTTTGGTGGCCATCTTAATTTTATTAGTAGCACACAAATAGGGCAACACCATAGATCTAAGTCTATTAATGGCTGTACTGTCCCCTTGTTTGTTCAAGATAAAACTATTGTTACCCAAAATTGGGGAAACTTAGATTGTCTGCCTGTTGATATTTCATACAACATAATGCTGTGCAGTTAACTGGCGTAGCTCCTTTCAACAAACATCTGCATTAATCTGTCTGATCCTTCATGAAATTGTGATCTTCAATAATTAACCTTGATAGCTACACAAGCTGACCTTTAACTATGCTACACTTCCGGAAATAAAGATGGTTACTTTTGAAATGGAAGTAGGAGTCAATGAAAGTCTTATTTATGTAAATGTTAAACTGATAACAATTGTTTACTGTGGCTTTTGTGATCAACACATCTGACCTTTCAATTTATATATTCACAGGAGGCTGAACAGCATCTCCTTGAATGTTTCCCCTATTAGGGACATTAGTAATGCACACACTTTTATTGATATTATTCTGAAGTACAACTTTATTTTATTTTGAACAGGATCATTTCCACCAGGTTACTGGCACAGCAATGAGCACATTTTGTGCCTCTATCTACATCACTATTCTCAAGGCCTTATGGGAAAGTGAGTTTGTTTTTATTTTAAAGTTTAAGGGAAACTTGAATTTTATGGAATATATCACAAATTTCATGACCTTTGTAAGGATTAAACTGGCTTATAACTTTACATATATCAACTTTTTAGATGTGTTTTCTGTTGGGTCTATATTGTAATATCAACGTGAAAATGTCGAAGCCCACTTGTTTGACATGAAAATGTCAAACTCCATGTTTTCTGAATGGCCGAATCATGGATTTCTTTCCAGCGGAAAGAAATCAGTTGGCCGTTCTGTTACACCTGCCTTTTCCCTGACTGTAGTGCGGTCTTGGAGTTAGTATATTTAGTTTGGGGGGGGTAGGGGGTGAAGCCCCCCACTTAAATATGCTTGTTTTTGTGTGGCTTTGGTGTTTGGCCAACTGATTTCTTTCCATTGGAAAGAAATCTGTGGTATGGCCTTTCGGGAACCTTGGAGTTCAACATTTTCATGCCAAACAAGTGGGATTCGACATTTTAACATGTCGATATTATAATATAGACCCTTTTCTGTCACTGGAAAGATACCACCTTCAAGCCTGTCCATACTGACCATGGCAGTATGACCAACACAACTTTACTGCTGAGCTGCGTTTAAGTCCTTAAACATGGCATGGCAACAATGATTGAATATCTGTGTACCCATGTATAGCTGTGTGAATGTCTAATTAAGAACTGTCAAAGGAGGATTGAAATATGATCCTTTTACATTGGTACTGAATGTGGATTTTATAATCATTTTATGGTGAATGTTTAGCACATTGTATTAAACTCAACTTCCATTAAGGTGAACTTTTCACTTCTCTCGAAGGTGCAAATCTAGTACATAGGTTCATAAGTGTTTACTAGGCTAATGACCACAAGGGCCTTTTTAAGCCTAGCCATGCATCCCAAATCTTTGACAAGTTCTAACACTCTTGATAAGTGTAAGCATAGGCCTGGGAGGTGAACCATTTACAGGTTACCTGTTTGCATTAGAGACATAGGTGCCAAACCAGGGATGAATTTCCAGTTTCCCATCCAATTGTCCAAGTTGCACTTGAATTGAGTTAGGGAGGAACTCACATGGATGGGGAGCCTGTTCCATAGACGGGGTAATCTCCGGGATACATACCTGTCTCTCCAGCAGGTCCTGTTTATATCACAGGCAAGATTTGAGTCTTTAGAATGGGTAATTCTGGTACTGTTTGTTTTGTAGATATGCAGGAGGTCCATCAGAGTGGCGTTTGACAATTTCCTGTATGCCAGGCATAGATCTCCCCTCAAAAGCCTGTAGGAGACAGAATGCAGGGATAGGTCCTTGAGGCAGTCAGCATAGGACATATTACTTATGCCCTGTATTCATTTAGTGAGAAACCTCTATGGACATTCTAGTTGATGGATATGCTTGGTTAGGTACATACCAAAGGTGGCATTGTACTCAATGATAGGTCTGATGAATGCAGAATACAGTGGAACAGTGACTTCCTTGGACTTAGATGCCATACCTTTGTTTATGAGTTGTGCAACATAGAATGATCTCCTCACCACTGTAGACACATGATGATCAAAGGCTAGATTACTATCTATGTGTGTCCCTAAGTCCCTCACTACTGGGTCAACTCTAAGGGGTGTGTTGTCAATATGATAGTTACCAGGGGTGGATGACTTCTCAAAGGTTACTAGTTGTTTGTTTGTGTCACCCCTCCTGGAGAACATTTCTGTCAGTATGAGATTCAATGGCAGCTCCTAATTTGCAATCATCTGCAAATTTAGTCAGCCAGAGACCACTGACATTGGCCTTGACTTCTGAAAAGCAAATGCCAAAAAGGAGCGGTCCAAGTACTGATCCCTGAGGTACTCTACTTGTGACTGTTCTCTTTGTAGAGGTGGACTCCCCAATTCTAACTTCCTGGGTCCCATCTGTGAGCCAGCTGGATATCCACTGGGTGACATATGGGTTTGTACCTAACCTCTTGAGTTTGTCAACAATGCCTGAGTGGGGTATATTGTCAAATGCCTTGGCCAGGTTAAGGTAGGCAGTGCAAATGATTTTGCCCTCATCCATTGCTTTGGTGACCTTCTCAAAGAAGTCCACCAGGTTGAGTCGGCATGATCTGCCCTTGACGAAACCAAACTCGGTTGGGTCCAGTGTCTAGAGATTTACTATATCTCTATTGATCATCTGCATGATAATTCTTTCCATGGCTTTACATATAAGACTAGTGAGACTTATGGGTCTGTAGTTTCCAGGGTCTGTAGATGCCCCACCTTTGTGCAGAGGGATGATGGTTGCCTTCCTCCATTCATGAGGCACAAAGCCTATTTGAAGGCTACAGTTAAATAGTAATTCCAGAGGCCCTGATAGTTCATGTTTCATGCTATTTAGAAGGCATCCTGGGATATTGTCTGGGTCCATTAATGCAATGTTCTTGGTCTTAGAGAGAGCATTAAGGACCTGTTCCCTAGTGATAGTAGGGGGAATTATATTTGATGATATTTCCTGAGGGAAGGAAGGTTGAGGGAGAGAGAGGAGTAAAGTTGGAGCTGAATTTTATCAGCCAGGAGGTTTGCTATATCTTCTTGCTCAGTATAGGTGGCTCCATTTACAATGAGCTCTGCACACAATTGTATATTACCTTTGACGTTGTGGACATAGATAAAGAATGCTTTGTGGTTGTCCTTGGCCTGGGAGGCCAAACTTACCTCAAATTTGGCTTTGGCAGACTTTATTTGTCCTCTGAGTTGTTTGTTTAGTTTGATGAGAGTGCTTTTATCCTGCTGGATATAATATCCAGAATATATTTGTATTCAGTTGACAATGCATGGAAGCAAACACTGTAATTATGTATGTGTTCAGAGAAGTGAAATTTTCTCTTACTGGAATTATGTCACCCTCGCTTCCCAATTTTAGACTCTTGACTCAGGGTCTCTATTTTATTAGAGAATGCAATGAATTGCAAACACTGTTTAGTCGAATGTCATTACGCAAAATGGCAAAATACTGAAAGCACGGAACAGCGATTTTTTTCCTAGGGAAAAAAATCGCTGATCCATGTGTTTAACATTTTGGGTTTTTGGTGATTGTGGGTCAATTATATAGCATTCACAATTCAGAGCATTCGCTAATATAATATAGACCCTTGACTCACATGCAATGACACATTACATGGCAATAATATTGCATGCTTGCACTTAAATTTAAAATTATCTTAGTAAAGTGTTATAACATATTTTTCTAAGAAATGTGCAAGAAAATTTCAAATGGTTTCCAAGATATGGTCTCATATTGGCATGTACCACCATCATGCCTAAATAGCCATTCAGTTATACTAATTCTTTCATTCTTTTAACAGCAACATCTATATGTAACTTTCTTCCATCCCCTATGACTGCTGACCATCTGGTCATGTGCTGCAACTGCAACCATTTATATCCTAGCAGGGTGAGGTAAGCATAGCATGGCCAATATCCAAGCAGCCATCAGGAAACTTTTGGTGTTATGTGCTTAGCATCCCCACTGCACACACCTTTAGACACTAAAGGGTTAGTGAGGGCATTTCACGTCTGTGAGTGATAGAACTCCTCAAAAGTCCTTGCCCCCATGTCCAGGCAAACACCTCTTTGTGATCTCCATTCTCCACTGAGAATTCTAGCACAGACTGTGGACCCTGGACATGCACCCTCTCCTTTTAAAAAGTACCTGAGCTGTTAAACCTGGTCTTGGTCATGCCATGGAGCTTGTTTATATATATATATATATATATATATATATATATATATATATATATATATCTATATCTATATCTATATCTATATATATATATATATATATATATATATAGGGTCTCTATTATATCCTTGAACGTTTAAAAAAGCGAACGCTGGTTGATCAAACTTATTTTCGTGAAACTGCAAAATATCGAAGCAGCAGAAACTCAAATTTTTTCCTAGGGAAAGAATTTGGTTGTCCATTTCTGGTGCTTCGGTATTTTCAGTGTTATGGTGGAAAGTTACCGGTCGGATTCAGGTAAGTGTGCGATTGTGTGGATGTGAGTGTTAGGGTGATTTAGGTGACTTAGGGTTAGGGCTCGGGTTAGGTGTGTGTGCGATTGAAGGGACATGAGGGTTGGGGCAGATTTAAGTGAGTTAGGGTTAGGGAGTGGGTGAGGTGAGTGTGCGATAGTGACGGACCTTAGGGTTAGGGTTTGGGTTAAGGTAAGTGGGTAGTTAGTGGTGTGTGCATAGTTTAGTGTAGGGTTAGGTATCAGATTTTAGGTGTAAGTGTTGCTTGTGTTGTGTGTATGTGTTTTGGATCAGTGATTTTTTTCCCTGGGAAAAAAATCGCTGATCTGACAGTTCGAGATTGTAAGCTTTCACTTAAATTAGGTCGATCAATCAGCGTTCACTTTTTTAAGCGTTCGATGATATAATATAGACTCAATATCTATATATATATATATATATATATATATATATATATATTTATATATGTTAACTGTTTAAGTGCTTATTATATAATGTATTATTCTTCCGTAATGTTTAATTGCTCTGTATGAACACTTTGTTATTTCTTTGTAACATTTAACTTGCAGTGTCTTGAAGCTTTTCTCCCCGGGTCTCCACTGAAAAGAGGCTCTTTATGGCCAGTGTACTTCCCAGGTCATCAGACTTAAATAAATAAAGTATTTTATGCCAGAACTAAAAACTATATACATTTCTTAGAAGATGAGCTTTATAAGTTTAAATGTTACAGCAAAACAAATCTTTGGCATGTGCAAACAGGCATCCAGACTTAAGAGAGATATTGGTTGCTTCTTGCCTTCACTGCTATTTGCTCATGTAGTGTATATAAGGCTGGCTATCCAGGTATACTATCTTGAAAATTCTATGAGAAATCTGAAGGCTCTATACAGATATTGGCATTTCTAAGCAGGGTCAAAATATTGTTATAATGGCCATTAGACGTTGATAAACTAAACCATTTGTAAAACATTAGTTTGAATAAAAGTGCAGAGATCATGTTTGTTCAATATAATACATAAGAATGTTATCAAAACATAAATATACAGTGATGCTTTGACTTCAGGCTTAAAGAGCCTATGCAGTTCTGTATAAAAATAGAACCTCATTCTTCCTAAATGTTAAGGTATTAACTATATTAAAATGATTTTTTCCATTAAAAATCAAGGTAAAGTTGTCCCTTTGTTATTGAAGCTTGGAGCATAATTTAAGGCTATCTTATATACAAGTATTGAAGCATCGTGTCTTAAAAATTTCAAAAGAATCTGTGAAACATTTTGTAAAGACTTCCCTTTACAAGATGGAATGAAATAGCCAGAAGCTGTAATAAGGGTACAGCCTTCTTGGAAATGGTTAGTACTAAACAGATTATTTTCAGAGTAGGCATATGCCAGCATCTGTGTCATATGAGGCCCACACACTGATCAATTCCACACCACTCAGTGGCATTGGATAGATATGAGTAGGTACAAGATGATTTGAAATGGCTTTTTGAGAAAGCCGTAGTCAAAAACAATTAGAGGGCTAATGAATATATTAGGCTAAGATAAGTTAGTTCCTATGATGTGTGAGATGAAAAATTAAATGCTTTATTAAATAAGATCTTCAGCTTACCCTACAGTAAGGGGTAAGAGCTAATTCAGTGAACTTATCTTCTGTGGAAGTTTATATTCTATTAGATGGAAAAAATAGTGTAGTAATAAATTATAGGCAGATAGCGAGACTTATGGAGTACATTTTCCATTGTCAGTTCTCCAAAAATGTCCATTATCTAAGCACGAAGAATACCAACAAACTAGCAGAAGTCAAAACTTGGTCCCCAAGCTGCAGAGTTAATTTTTGTTCTAGTAGATGTCAAGGCAATAAAGCACTGCGGCAGTGCCATTTATTTCACAGCAGTTAACAGAGACAAGCAACTGATTTATCAGACAGTACAGCATACAAACATTGAGATATAGTATTAAAATGCTTCTTACCTTTGTTTAATTAAAAGAAAAGCATGTCCATTATCATAAAGGCTCCCCCTGAATTATGTCACTTCTCAGCAAGGTGAATGTAACATCATGATGAAGAATTGTACCAACATATGCTTTAACCACATGAATACATGCTATGACCCAGTTAAATAATCATGTTATTAGTAATAATAATAATAGTAATATTAGTAATAAAATGTTAAAAATGTGTAGTAATTCTTTGTATTTTTTAAAGGCAAATGTATAGCAGCAAAATAGCATTTGCTTACTATTTATCAAAAAGCAACATTCACTTCTTTGTATTTGAATCTAGCTACCATGTTTTGTATATGTATAAAAGATTTTAAAATTTTATTGCATAAAAAATAACTGCTGTACTTCCAAGTTATAACTACTGATGTGTTGGGTGTATGTTTGTTGTTTCACATTATAAAGAATTATTAAATGTAACTTCTTGTTTTGGTTTGTGCAATGTTCAGTGCACCTCTCATTGCATGTATTGTCTTTACCTACTTCATCTGAATTTTTATCATTATAATTTGAATTTAATTGTTTTTATAAACCAGGTCATGAATGAAAATGGATTTTTGTAGTCCAGCTCACGTACCAGTAAAATAAATAAATGCGTTCATACGTACATACACATATATGCATAAATACATAAGTATTATTATTCCATCTGGCAAGCACCATAAGGGAGGACAGTTCTCTGAGGTAGGTACTCACGGTTATGGTGCGTGTTTAATGTCCTTTCGTTGTTTTTATTATTAGTAGATAAAATAAATGCAGCTGTAGCTGTGCTTAGCACGGGGTTTTTGCTTTTACCTGAAACATCCTAACAGGGGAATTCTGTAACAGTGAAGCCTTTTATTAAAACCAGCTAGAAACTAGTTAGCTGCAGCGAAAATCATAACATTAGGTTAGTCAGATGAATAAAAAATTGCAGGGATCATAACTGTCTATTTCCAAAAAGACAGAAAGGAAGTCAAGCATCTATTTTTATGGTAAGTACCTCACAATACTGTATTTCCTGACTGCCATTTATATGTTTGATTTTAAAATAGAACGTTAAACCACAAATAGCTAAAAACAAATTAATCCTACCTGAAAGCAAATATATTTTGTCCATGATTATACAAAGAAGTTTACAACTAAAGCTGTGGAAATACCATTTAATTTAATTAAAGTGTTTTATTTTATATATATATATATATATATATATATATATATATATATAGTAAGCAGAGTGCTTGCATCTCACATAACTTTCTCTCTTTATTTAATAAATAAATCCAAACCAGCACAGAAGCTGAAAATGTTGAAACACAGGTGCCCAGTAGGAAGGTAGCTGGAATAAAGAAGCTGAACCACGACAAAGTAAAATCTTCTTTTTTAATACAAAATGGTGAGCACTTTGTCATGGTTCATCTTCTTTATTCTAGCTACCTTCCTACCTACTGGACACCTGTGTTTTAACATCTTTATTTAATAAGTTGATATATAATTTTGCAAAGATTAATAAAAATCCTGTTCTTGTAATGGGTCAATGATATTTGACATATATCCTACAGCTAGTTCTATGTTTATTGCTATTGAAATAATATGTTTACATAGTTCTAGTAAGTTGAAATGGCATGACATTTTAAAATTACACAGAACTTACATGGATTGTTAGATTAGGTGCTTTGTTTCCATCTGGTTTGAATGATGTGATACGACTGATTGTGTAACCTTTTCTGGAGGGACTTTTGGATGCTATGTGTATTTATATGTAGTTTGATTAATTAATAAATATTGGATGCTTTTTCTGTTTTGCACTGAAGAAGGCTTGTGCTGAAACCGGGCCACTGGCTTTTGTTAAATTGAATAAATCCTATTTACGTAGATTGAGTGCTGGTCATATTTTGGTTTTAGTGTTTCCTGCTGGCCATGCATCATGCCATGCTTGCATGGAGGTTGATTATGCTTAGCCTTTAGGTTTGTCTACACTGTTGGTGTTTTCATTGGCATTTGTTATATACCTCTACCCATGGATTTATTGGGTTTGGCTACTGGCTTAATCATTGACAAAGGTGATATACATATATTTCAAGAACTGGAATCCAGCTCTGCTTTTTCTGTGACTAAGGGTACTGTTTTTGACCAATTTTTATTATGTGTAAAAGTTTTTAAACAATTAACAGGGACAATGAAGTGCTTACACGTCTGTGTATGGCATCATAAACTGTTAAAAGCATATCAGTTAAAAGCCTTTTCGCCTTGTGGTTTGCAAGTACGATTGCAACAGATGGTGAAAGTGATTGATGATGTTTTGCAAAAAGATCAGTTTAAGGTGCAACAGGCAGCTTCAATGATGTTTGTTAAAGTACTATAAAAGACAGTGTGAAGAATTGACGGGTTGTCAGCCCAGCCAGATAGAATTCTGTAGATAATTCTATGTCACTTGTAAATATTAATATAATCAGGCTTGGTTTACAAATGTAAATAGAACTATATGTTATGGTTAAACTATATGTTGTACTGAGCTTCAAAAATTTAACCACAGTGCACTCTGCTGAAAGAACACTGATGAGTCCAGCATTGTATGACTGTTTGATCTCAAGCTCGGAGACAGAATGTCTGGGCCAGGAAATTCTTACTATTGTCTTGATTTAAGAGATAATTACTTAGGTTTTACATGTATAATGTCTTGTATTGCTGTGGCTTCCTGGCCAGGTGCAGCTTAATAAGAAATGTAAATTCTGAGTTTCTTTTAGTCTGGGAACCGGAGAAGTGTCAAGAATGATGCAATGTGAAATGACTCAGCAGTACCATGTTATCAATTTAAGACTTTCTCAGAGAGAGAATTAAGCATTTGGGTCTACTTCACCTTGTCGAAGATCGACAGTATTGAAGCTGATATTGTCAGCACCAAAATGTCGAAAGCGAAAGTAATTTTGTGTGTAAATGGAAATCTCTGTAAGGGGAGATTTCCATTTACTGCAATGTAGTGCAATGTAGTGGCATATTTAAGTAGCGGGTGGGGGGGTACAGGGGGGCTTGCACCCCTGCATAGAGCAATTTGTGTTGTGTTTGGGTATTTTTTTTTTGTGTGTGTGTTCGATGTTCGGGGGTTTCGACATTTTCATGTCGATTATTACACTGTCGACAGTTTGAGTTTTTGACAGCGTAATATAAAGGCAAGCATTTTGGATTTTGTCTAAGGCTAACAACAATTCACCAGGCACTCTGCTTTTGCTTTGTAAGTAAGATATTTATTTAGAACAGTTATTTCTCTTAGAGCGAGATAGAAATAGCCAGATTAATCTAATTGTTTTCTATATTTATGCCAGACTATTCTACGGTATTAATTTAAAGCATTTTCCTATGATTTCTGAACTCTGTAATGTCATTGTGTTGCAGTAATAAGTATTGTCTTGTGTTTTTATTATTTATTATTAAATATTTTGAAACCTTACTACTGTGGCTGTTTTGTGTAGAGATAATTTAAGTTCTTAGATTACGTGCATGTATTTGGTGATACTGTACAAAGCCACTCCAATAGTCTAACTATTCGGCACACTTACTAATTGGATAATAATATTGCACAGTAAAATTGGACACCCATTGGTAAGGGCCTTATTAGTAGCTAATAAATAGTGGTTGGTGGCAGTGGATTACTTACTACCTTATAGCCTGGGCAGACAGGGGCATAGATGGAGAACCTGTGCCAACCTTCCCAGGAGTGTATGTGTGTTTGTATATAACTCATATCTTAAAGTGTGTGTGTGTCAGCTACTTGGGCAGGGACATGAAGCACTGGTTGGACAGAGAGGGTGCTGGAGGTTGTGGCTTGACCACTAGGCTGAAATGTGTACCCTATAGCTGTGCCAGTGGGGAGTTTTATTGGGGATCTGGAGAGAAAGGGAGAAACCAGCCCCAGACTGACTGTGATGTCTGTGTGCTTTTAAAGGAAATTGTACTTTACTGTGTGTATATTTGTTATCCTTCCCAATGTGCACATCCCTCACTGGTGCTAGTGGTGAGGACTGAGGCTCCTTGATTACTGGGCCAGTGCATGGGTGTCGCAGACAGCTTTCTAAGTTAACTATTGAAGTTAATCATTTTTGTAATTTGGTTAAGTCTTTTCATTCACATGCCAACTAAAAGGAACAGTTTACACTGTTAGCTTCTAATTTAGCTACTTTGGAACAGGACCTTAAGCAGCAAAAATTAAAGAAATTTCAGTGTGATGCTAGGGATTTTGCACTAGGTAAACCATTTTTTCTCCAGAAAACTGTGAAATTTCACAGAGAAGTTACCCATGATAATTGGGGAATAGATAAAAGAAAAAGGCACTGTTCTATTCTCAAAAAAACTGGAGCCATGTCAGAGCCAGCAACAGATGGCTCTTCCTTGGCTGTAGAAATGGATGCAGAAACTGGTTTACAGCTGACCAGCAGTTAAGAAGAAAATACACCTAACCCTTTAGACTTAGTAGAAGGGCTGGGCACAAACATCACAATAGAGCCTCCAACTTTGGATGCTGTGTTGCATCTAATGATTCCGAATTAGCAAAGTGTCATATTGTACATAGCATCTCTGTGTCAGTTTATCAAAAGATGAGGTAGATGTTTTGGTTAAAGCTTTAAACTTTGTTCCTTCTTCCCAGTTTCTGAAGAAGTGCTAGTTAAAGATGTAATGGCGTTTTACAGGAAATTAAATTTAATGTTGTTTTTTTTTTTTTTATGGTAAAAATGACCAATATAGGGATAATGTATTCCTTTTAAGGCATACAGTTTTCTTCCCCCATGAATAAATATGTTACAGCCTTTGAAAGAGGAGTTCTTAAGGATTAACATTTTAACTTTTATTATGGTTTTGCAGAACATAATAATCTATCTCATTCTCAGAGGAAAGCTTCACAGACTTTGCAAGTTAATAAGAATATTGTTATTAACCAGGCTGACAAAGGTGGAGCAATAGTTATGTGGGATTGGCCCCATGTATTTAAAATTATAAATAGCTGGTCGTATTTTGGTTTAAGTGTTCAATGATATTTAAGCAAGATTTTAGTTTGAATTTCATTTCAGAAACATAAACCATTTAAGATGACATTTGATCACTGTCAACAAAAGAAGGAAAAAATACACACACACACACACACACACACACACACACACACACACACACACACACACACACATATATATATATATATATATAATATATATGTGTGTATATATATATATATATATATATATATATATATATATATACATATATATATATATATATATATATATATATATATATATATATATATATATATATATATATATATATATATATATATATATATAGATAGATAGATAGATATACATTTTACATGGACAGCAAAGTCCCAACACTCACATTTAGGAGTTGTCCCCTGCAGCACCCAACTTAATATACTCAGACTAGTTGTCCCCTGCACCACCCTACTTAATATAACCAGATTAGAGGTCTCTGTACCTTAGGAAGAAGGGGAGATTCACACTCACAGCTTCCTCAAGCAACTAAATGGACCACACAACTAATCATTGCACAGTGTGGCTACTTTCTCATGTAATGACTGGCAGATGGTAAAATTAAAATTAACAAGAGAAGCAACATGCACTTCTGGATCTTGCAGACCAAGCAGTGCAGTTTTACTTCCTGCCAGTGCTTCCAAGGGGATTCTGGTGAAACCTGAAAAGAAATTTAAACCATACATGGCTAACTTGTCAGTAGCAATTAGGCAGGTTACAAAATGAAAATAAATGAATACATACAATCATAAATACATTTGGGACACATAAAGTATTGGTAATTTATATCTCAAATCCTTTGCATTCTTGGCCAACCAGTTATAAGGCCTGTACCTCACAACTGTGTGGGTCACTACAGATCAACTTATTGCTTATTAATGTCCAATGATTCCAACCAGTTATAAGGCCTGTACCTCACAACTGTGTGGGTCACTACAGAACAACTTATTGTTTATTAATGTCCAATGATTCCAACCAGTTATAAGGCCTGTATCTCACAACTGTGTGGGTCACTACAGAACAACTTATGGTTTTTTAATGTCCAATGATTCCAACCAGTTATAAGGCCTGTACCTCACAAATGTGTGGGTCACTACAGAACACCTTATTGTTTATTAATGTCCAATGATTCCAATCACGTATAAGGCTTGTACCTCACAACTGTGTGGGTCACTGCAGAACAACTTATTGTTTATTAATGTCCAATGATGTGACATAATCTGCCACGTCCTTGATAACTGCCAATAAGGAGCAACATGATCAGATATTCAGATTTTTTTTTTTTTAAAACCACCTTCAAGCAATGTAATAGGTCCCAACCCAGTGTGTGCGATCATTTCAGTTTCACTTTGACTGCTATATGTGTTGTGCTCTTAGCACTGCTATATGCAGACAACATATAAGTAGCTCTGTGGCCAACCACTGAAGCAGAAAGGACTATTTTCACTACTGTTTCCAAGGTAAAATTACTGCAGATGTTGTGTTGAGATGCAATGAGAGTATCTTCTTTGGACCGGGTCACTGTATTAGTAAAATAGACCACTTCAGTTTATTAACCACATGTAAGTCTATTTTTCCCTAACCAGAATTTGCCCTCCCATATAGCGGTATCTCTTTTTTTTTTGACAATTTTGCTAACATCAGCTGGTTCAACCAAATCTCATTTTTGGTCTTTGGATTATCTCCAACCCATGTACAGGGCTGGTAAAGTGACAGAGGCACATGAGGTAGTTTCACATTACTGTCAAAAAGCATTTTTCTTTAATTCCCTACACCTGTGCACTTGAGCAATGCCCCATGGGTGGAATGTGCAATAGGCATCAGCTCTGCTCAGTGCCTTACTTTTGCAAGAGACATAACATCAGTAGGATATCCCACCCACCCTCAGTCAGCAATACATGCTGTTGTCTCTCTGGTCTTCACCAGGAAGACCAATGCACCACTGTGTCCAGTGCATTTATCTCTGCCTTTCACTGCCCCACCAAGGATAGACATGCTCATCTTCCCAGCATGCACCATCAAGCACCAGAAGTGATATTTAAATTTGTGTTTCCTAGGCCATAGTCAGGGCTTTACCCCTCTAGGCCAATGAGTGCAGGCCAAGTAGTGGCATCCTTTTGGTGAGGAACCAGCACGGGTCTTGTATTTGCTAAGTAATGTTGTAGGATTGCTGGAAGCTCAAAATCTCTTCAGGTCTTCTTGTTCTTTTAATAATGCACAGTTCTGTGTCCTGCCAGAGTGGCTTTTAGCTTTGTGTTAGTTTTGTATTATTTCTGTAGAAAACTCGGTTTTATTTCCTTTAGTTTTTATCATCCATTATTTTTTATCATTTGCAGGTATTGCTTATTTTCTTGTTACGAACAACAGTTTAAGTTACGTCTCCAAAATCCATTACTAAATGTACTTGTGAATAGTAAGTAGCATGTAGTAACTTACACACACACAGACAGACACACACACACACACACACACACACACACACACACACACACACACACACACACACACGCACACGCACACACACACACACACACACACACACACACACAGAGAGTTTATTTCTCTAGGCAGAGGCCAAAAGGTGGATAAATGTGGACACTGCAGTACATTTATGCAATAATCAAATGTGAGGAGAAAAAAGCAATACATTTGTTTTTAACAAGAAACACCTTAGGTCCCCTGGAAAAGAAATCTAAGAAAAATGATTTGGTTGAATAAGAAAAGTATTTCAATACAGTGAGTTGTGTGGTTCATTAATATGAAACAGACTCAAGTTTGTAGCATACGAAATGAGCAAACAAGGGGGTGGAGCTTAGATGGCCAACTGAGAGCAGAGAATTTTAAGAGCTCCATAAACTAGTATATAGAAAATGTTATTATTTTCAAGTTTAAAATGTCAGAAATCTATAGATAAACTACTAACCTACATAAATATTAATTTTGGTAGAGATATACAAAAATTTTCCTGTCAGGTAACTTGGAGATATGACCAAAAAGTATGTATCAGCAGATTGTGGCGCTGACCACGTGGTATATTTAGCAGTCTGTCAAAGATGTCAATCTTTTTTTGTCGGTAAAACCGACAGAGCACTCCAGACTAGAATCAGAGAACATCTTTATACCATTAGGATAGGTCATAAAACGAATTCCTTGGCTAAACATATCATGGCACAAGGTCAGGAGCACATTTTTCGGTTTATGGTCATAGATTTAGTCACTCCTATAATGAGAGAGGGTAATAAACGAAATAGCACAGAAAAGAAGGAAATCAGTTGGATTATGAGAATGAGGGCAGATAAAGGTAAATGGCTAAATGAGAGGGCATCAGTCAAACCCGTACTAAAGGCCAGATGCCTAATTGCTAGGTAGTAATATCATATAGGAAGGGTAGGTTCGTATTCTACGCTTCTGCTGATATATACATCAGTTATATGACTTTAACATCTTTCCTTTCCTTGATAGTGGCATTAGATATCATTAAGTGGAATATACATCTTTATTCCTAGCTTCAGCTTGTACAATCCATTACTGGATTATCAATGGAAGAGCATTGCTCCGTGGTTGATATAAATGTCTTCATATATTTTGTATTTTTTGGATGCAATTTCTTAAACTTATCTATTGAGACATATCTCACATATACTCCTTAGATATATGCCTTGAATTTAGTTACTGATAAAGTTCATGTCTTCGTTCATAGGCTTAGACGTACTATATGGGTCCTGTAGTATAGGATATTACAATTAGTCTGAGTGCTGTTGCATAACTTGCGTTGCTTTTAGATTCAATATATTTTTATATCTGACTGTTGAAAGTGTTTGTGTCTTGCGATTACTTGAACCTGGCTATCGAGACACACTTCACATATATTTTTAGGCACAAGCCTTGAATTCAGGTATTGATAAAGTTTATGCCCTGCTTATGGATTTAGAAACATTTTAGATGGCACCTCTCATCAGTTGTAGATTCTTGTGGAGTAGGATCCTATTTTTAGTTGTAATGTTGTGATATTAGTTAGTGCCTGTGTACTGTTTTTATGTTTGAGTTGCCTTCTAAATTAGATAGGAACATATGTTCTTTTTATGTACATTTCCATTCTAGATGTCTATATAATTGCATACCTAGCAACTTGCTATTCTTGTCCCTGCATGTATTTTACCTGTATATGCTTGTTATATGGAGCAATGTAACTGAGACGCTCTCCACATATATTAGTAAGATCTTCAGTACGGGGACTTCATGTGAAGTAGCATAGAATAGATGACATGCACATTGAACATATCAACAGTTAAGCATTAATGCATATTTGATTTAAACTGTTATTTTTATTGCTTTAGGATGTAATATAAATTGGATAGCAATATGCATATAAGCATATGAGTTTTGTACTCATCAATTTTGGTTTTAAGACGCGAACAGTCGTGCAGCCACAGTTTGAAGTAATTGTTTTGAATTAATTGTTTTAAATTGATGTCTACATTTAGATTCCAGTTATTCCGTATAGCTTTACAATTGAGAAGTTATCTATGATTATGATAACGCTTGAGTGAACAACTAGTAAGCTACATGCATAATATACTGAGATATGACGTATGCATAACTACCCGCAATTATTCTTAATACACAGTATAAAATCCATTGCCAAATGACTACGTATTTGAGTACTGAGTTAGCAATTGGTATTATAGAAAAGACACTACCTGTGGGAGCAGTCTATATTTATTTTTATTATTTAATGTTGATTGTTCATTTTTAAAATAATAGAAGGGAATTTTAGCAACATTGTCAGTTCGAGTATATACCTTTAAATGCTTGATTGAAGAATGTTTTATTGACTAACATGTGACTGTTTTATATAAAAATGATCTATTTGAAAAAAATTTTTGAATCTTAACGGTCTGATGAAGCCTATGTGAAAGCACTTACTTGTTGCATGCCAAATAAAATCAGAATCTTTTACAAACGGAGTATTCTTTATAAACGGAGCATACCGCATTTGGACTATATTTGCTTATACTGGATTTTCAGTCATGCTGTGTTTGCCTCTTAGCTATATTACTTGGATTTTTTTATACTTCATTAACTTGGAGATATATTGAGTCACTGAATATGAACAACTCAAAGAATTCTCATCCAGATGCTTCTTTGGAAAAAAGAACTGCAATTGATTATATCTACCTTACAGGAACTATCTTTGAAGATGGATGGCTTTAAAAATGACTTAGAAAACCTCAAATTAAATTATCAAAAACAGACTGATACTCTTAAGGAATTATTACAGCAATACCATACAAAAATAACAAATATAGAGACTTCTCTAAATGACATTGAAGGGAGACTCAGAGGAAGAATTCCAAAAAGAATTTCTGATTAAACAGAATACATGGCTGCTTAACAAAATAGATTATTTAGAAAACAGGGAAAGGAGAAACAACATAAGGATCTTTGGTCTGCCTGAAAACACTGAAGGTGAAGTCATTATTTCATTCTTAACAACCTGGATTCCTGAATTTTTAGACTTGAAAGAGGGACTTTCATTTGGAATTGAAAGGGTGCATAGAGCACTGAGGAAATCTGCTTCTAAATCAACAAATACTCCACCTAGATCCATAGTTATAAAATTTCTTTCATTTCTGGACAAGGAACTAATATTAAAATCTGCTTGGAGAAAATCACCCTTAAAATACAATCAAAGCCTGATAAGGTTTGACAATGATTATTCTTCCAGAACACTAGAACAAATGAAAAAAGTCTGGCCAATAATAAATCTGTTGAAACAAAACAACATTAAAGCATAGCTGGTCTTTCCAGCCAAGATAAAATACTTTTTGCCAATGAGATGAGAACCTTTAATGACTTAGAAGAAGCTATTATATTCATCAAAAACAACAACATAGTTTATATCCCAGAAGAAATGGAATGGATGGCCCCTACTCTTAAAAGAATAAAAGAAACAAATCCTTGGACTGATGCTAGAAAGAAGAAACAAAAAAATGATTCCAAGATAGCTATCCCAAAAATAACTCTTATAAATACATCTCTCAAAGTATCAACTGATATAGTACATCACTTGTCATCTGTTTTTATTAAAAAAAAAGGAAGGGTTTCTTAAACAACTGAGAAACAGTAATGACTTATTCAGAATGTTCAGAGTTCAATAATTCTTCACAAACAAAGGTAGGTCAAGATGGGTTACTATTTACATTATATATAAGCCAAACAAAGCAACATATAATACAAACATAGAAGTTTCTATTCCCCTACTTGAATTCAATGAATAATTATCTTGTTCATTTTTCATTGACTTTACTTATAATAATTTAAGTAATTCATTAACTAATTCAACAAGGTACCATTCATCAGAGTTGAGACTCAAATGTAACAAATTAACATCATCTATAAAAATGCTGTCATGGAGACTAATGCCTTCTTCAGTTAAAGTTTGATTTAGAAATGTCATGTATATCCTGGTTAAATAATAGTAGCAAGCTTTTAGTACAAATGTCATCATTATTCTGAGTAAATATAGTTAATATCAATTATGGCAGGTATCACAGCTATGAGTGTTGTTTGATCAATGCTGATATGGTGTGCATGGATGCAGCTGTGTCTGGCAGCTAGCACAAATGTCATTATTATTCTGTCTAAACATAGGTAATATCAATTATGGCAGGTATCATAGCTTCAAGTGCTGTTTGATCAATCCTGATATGGTGTGCGTGGATGCAGCCATGTCTGGCAGCTAGTACAAATGTCATTATTATTCTGTCTAAACATAATTAATATCAATTATGTCAGGTATCATAGCTTCAAGTGCTGTTTGATAAAGCCTGACATGGTGTATGTAGATGCAGCTGTGTCTGGCAGCTGTTATATATTGCCGTTTTCATCTCTGGGAAGCTGTGGGTTGTGGCTTGTGATCAAGGTTTACTGATGCTTGTGAATTAGGAAGAGATATTTGGTGTTTTAGCCTGGATCCAGGGGAAGGGGTGGATAGAACTGTGATTTTGGATATTTTGACAGAGAATGGTTTGTACATCTGCTGAGTGAGAGGTGGGAGGGCTGGAGGAGTGTGTTGTCTCTTGTTGTGGGGCTTGTTGGGAGTTTTTTTTTTTATCTGTTTGCTCTCTGTTCTTTTCCTGGCTGCTGTCTTGCTGAAAGGGAGGGAATTTAGGCTTGAAGTTGTAGTGAAGTGAAGCTTTGCTTCAAGTGCATCGCAAGCCTCTGGTAAGCAGTACACAGACACACTAACAGAAACAGATGCTCCCTTGTTGCTATGATAATGGAGACAGAGCGACGATAATGCTTAATGGATCTAAGGAGCCTCCGAGATGATTCTCGTCAATGACATTTTTGGTTTAAAAAAAAAAATATATATATATATATATATATATATATATATATATATATATATATGAAATAAAAGGGCTGTTTTAAACCACATGTACACATTTTGATGGTCTCCTAACACTTTGTTTAGCTCATTAAGTTGATTCTTGATAAAAAATAAAAAATAATAATAAGCACGATTTTATATTTAAAATGTATTTTGGTCCAAACACATTAAGGACTTACATAAGAGTGGAAGTCTGAGTTATTGTGAAAGACTAAGAGCACTTGGTCTTGTGCAGTACCGTTTGCAATGGTCTGGGAGGTGAGCTTGCTCGGACGTGTTGGGCATATGGAGACAGCTGATTCTAGGGGTGTTTGGGGTCACTGGAAAGTGCTGGAGAGTCATCGGATTTCCTTTGTGGAAATATCTGTGGGAATGGAGGGTGTGTTGAGTGGTTCTCTGGCAGGGTGGCCACTGCATGGAATGGGCTAGTAAAATGGAATAGGACAAATATTGGTTTGGATATTTTAAGAACAGCCTGGAAACACACCACATGAATTAGTGAATGGCAGTCTGGCAACACTGGATGGGCATTATTGCCCGTGCTTGAAGTACTGATATGTGTGTATGTAGGGATGGAAATATACTTATAACAAATAAGAAACTAGAAGGGTCTCATAATTTAAAGTCTATGGACTGTATAAACATGCTTAGAAGGAGCTAATAATAAGAATAAACATTACAGCTTGTGGTCTCTCAAATAACTAAGCAACAGCCAAAAAAAAAAAAACACACACACACAATAGTTATGTAGTGTATGATTTTAGTAACTCTAGGCATAAAATATATAATCGTCATATAAGATGAAGCAGTTTTCTGAATTTAGATATTAAAGACAGGATTTTAATAACATGGGCTTGTGTATAACAACACTACTGTCTTAACTTGTCATAAATGACATACAATACATTGAACATCAAGGGGAAGCATGATGATATTCTCATATATGTAAATATGCATAACAAGTCATGGAATTGCTTTAACTTGAATTGTAGTTTTTGTAACCCATCCTGATCATATATAATACTTAAGCAGTTATCAAGATAACTAATGTTTTATAGATGACATCAAACTGACAAAGTTGTTCAAGAGAAACAATAGAAGCCTGAACTTGAAATGTCACAGAACGTAACAATCATATTCTGAACAAATAGTATTAAATTGACAATAGACACTCCATTTAATAACATGGGTTTGAGTATAATAACACTACTGTTTTAACTTATCATAAATGACATACACTATATTGAAATATCAAGGGGAAGCATGATGATTTTCTCATATAAGTAAATGTACATAACAAGTCATGTAATTGCTTTAACTTGAATTGTGGTCTTCTACATCTTGACCATACATAATACTTAAGCTGTTACCAAGGTAACTAATGTTTTATACATGACATCAAACTGGCAAAGTTGTTCAAGGGAAACAATAAAAGCCTGAACTAGGAATGTCATAGAATGTAACAATTACATTCTGAACAAATAGTATTAAATTGACAATAATCACTCAGTTTAACCTTTGCTGATTATACAAACTAGAATGTTGCCATTTAAATCTAAAAACTTGCACTATATGCCGTAAAATGGCAGTTTATGAATATGGAAAGGGAACTTGTAATCATTAATCACAATCAGTGAATTTGTTGTTTTTAACCTATAATTTCACTCATTTTATAATCAGAAATGGCAGATATGAAAATCCTTATGTGTAGGAAATGGAGGAGAGGGATGCACTGATAATTAAAATGCACTAACTTTCATCAATGTTTACATAAAAACAAACTTGATGCTTTAAGTGAGTTAGCAACAAACAAAATGATTACTTAAATGCTGGCAAACAATGAAATATAACTTTTGATATATCCAGTAAAATACATTGTATTATAAACATTAGGTATAAATATTGTTACCCTCTATTTATATTAAGTAATAAGTTTTGAAAGATTTCATCAATAAGGGTGAATATGTTAAATAACTTTGTGCTATAATCTTTCACTGAGGTTTTATGTATGATACATCCTACTTTACTATAACTGAATTGCTTGTCATCTATCTTTCATGTAAATATTAACTTCTTATCCAATATGAAGACATTTATATTATATTAGAATTCTGTCTATCAACAATAGTACTATATCTGTTCAAAATAATATAAATATTGCTTATTCCTATTACAAATATTCTCCATATGATAATTCAATTTATGGAGCTCAGATGTTCTGGATTGTCGAGGTATGAGTGATAATCTGATGGACTTAGGTTTATCCATCAGATTAGGAATGATTTTCATTCCATGACTAGTGCAGATCTTAGTTTTGTTAACATTTATTAATTTAAATGTGTTATTTCACAAACACATTTTTAGTATGCCTGACCAAAATATTACTTTATTGAGAAACACTCAAAGTATAAAACTGATAATTTCCTTTAAAAGCTCAAACATATACTTTACAGTTATCAGAGGAAAATGTTTAATAGTCACAATAAAACAAAAAATACATAGGGCCAGATTCAGGAAGGCTTACACGGAGTTCAAGAGTAGTGTAAGCCTCCGTGTAAGCCTCCCGATTCAGGTACAGCCCAAACCTCCGTGTAAGAGACATCTAACATGTCTCTTACACGGACTGGGCGTGGAAATGCTCAATACCTCATTTGCAGCTCCAAGATATGCAAATGAGGTATTTGAGTGATCCACGAAGCAGAAACCAGTCCGTGTAACGGATGTGTTAGCTGCAGAAATGTACTCAGCTGACAACTGAGTACATTTCTGCAAAATCAAAAACGGAGCTATGTCAGCTCCAAATAAAGGGTGCATATGTGTCATTAAGCATGCCAATGGCCAAATATGTGGCCATTGGCATGAAAGCGTTGCAAAAATAAGTTATTTAACTTTTTTTTTCACGGGATTATTGTGTTTAACTACAGTGCACACCAGCACAAGCGAGGTGCGCTACCTAAAACTGAAAACCGAAGCTTATAAGCCCACAATTGTGGGATTTATGTATTACATGGAATGTCAATGGAGGGACTTGCAGACTAAAAACAATATGGCCTCCGTTTAGTGGTTGTCAACGGGGGGAAGCTCCGTGTAAGATATGTAACTAAGCATTACTAGGCAATCCTATGTAAATGAGGGTTACAATACTGAATCACACTGCCACATAGGTAATGAGCACTTTCTGAGTAGTGTAAGAGTTAGAGAAGGGGAGGAACCGACTAAGAGGTAGGTGACATCACGGAGGGGAAGGATAGAAAGAAATGTCCCAGATTGGAGGGCAATGTAAGGTAACAGATGACAGACACAGACATCAGGGGGGGAGGTGTGTCCCAACAGAACACTAGGAAAGTCAAGAAATTGAGGGTATACGCTATCCCTACACTCCAAGTTTCTTGATATACGTGTATCGCGATGTGCAGCGTGTAAAACAGGTTCAACATGTGGGGCGTGTTGCAAACTGTTTACAACGGTTTCTTGTGGCGTGCGTGTGTAAGGCAGTGTCTTGGCGTTTTAGCATGAATCAGCCTAGCTAACACCGTGTAAGGATGTGTGCGCGCGTGTAACACTGTGTAGGGATGTGTGCGCGCATTTAAGTGACTGTGAGCGTGTTTAAGCTGGTGTGCACATTGCTCCCCCTCAGGAAACAGAGTGAGAACAGGACACAACCAAAATACAGGGAAACTCCTGGGAATACTGCTGGAGTTAATTGGTGGAAACAATTACAAGCAGGCAATTACACAGGCAGACTAGAAGCCCAGCCCAGCACTTAAAACACAACAAAGAGCAGTGAAGGCTGTTTCTCACAAGAGATACTGCCAGAAACTAAGCTATCAGAATTGAAAACTGAAATAAAGCTGAACTCAGAGCAGAAATGCTAGGGGCTGCCATGACTATTATAATCAGGCATAGGCGAATTGCTGAGGGTGGTGACAATGCAGATGCTGACAGACAACCCAGAGTGAGGAGAAGGAGAAGAGTATACAGGCCCAGGGTCACCTACCATGGGTTACATGAGCTGGAGATAGTAGCGCTATAGAGTGGGCAGAGAGCTCCTGCAGCAGATTGTTGAGCTGTGCAGGCCACACCTCACACACAGAACCAACAGAGGGGAACCCATCCCAGTGGAAACCAAGGTATGTGTTGGCCTAAGAATACTAGCAACAGGTACCTTCCAGAGACCAACTGGTGATATGATGGGGATATCACAGGCATCAGCCTCCAGGGTACTGCACCAGTTCCTGGATGCCATGTCACCACATGTCAGTGATCATATATATGTCCCTAATGACCGTGAGGTTGTGGCCAGCAATATGCATCTCTTCCAGCAAATAGCGGGATACCCTGAGGTGCTGGGTGCAATAGACTGCAGGCACATACGCATCAAAGCACCAGGCGGTGAGCGGGGTAGAGTCTACATTAACCGCGGGGATACCCCTCCATCAACTGCCAGGTGGGTGTGTGATGCCCAGGGCATAATAATGAATGTGTGTGCTGGCTGCCCTGGGAGCTACCACGATTCCCACATTTGGCATCTGGCGCAGCTGTACCAATCATTTGCCAATGGGGACTTCCCACACGGACACCTAGTGGGGGATGCAGGTTATGCACTTGAGCCGTGGCTGATGACACCCATCAGAAATGCACACACACCTGAACAGGAACGCCATAATGAGGCACACGTAACTTTTGATATATCCAGTAAAATACATTGTATTATAAACATTAGGTATAAATATTGTTACCCTCTATTTATATTAAGTAATAAGTTTTGAAAGATTTCATCAATAAGGGTGAATATGTTAAATAACTTTGTGCTATAATCTTTCACTGAGGTTTTATGTATGATACATCCTACTTTACTATAACTGAATTGCTTGTCATCTATCTTTCATGTAAATATTAACTTCTTATCCAATATGAAGACATTTATATTATATTAGAATTCTGTCTATCAACAATAGTACTATATCTGTTCAAAATAATATAAATATTGCTTATTCCTATTACAAATATTCTCCATATGATAATTCAATTTATGGAGCTCAGATGTTCTGGATTGTCGAGGTATGAGTGATAATCTGATGGACTTAGGTTTATCCATCAGATTAGGAATGATTTTCATTCCATGACTAGTGCAGATCTTAGTTTTGTTAACATTTATTAATTTAAATGTGTTATTTCACAAACACATTTTAGTATGCCTGACCAAAATATTACTTTATTGAGAAACACTCAAAGTATAAAACTGATAATTTCCTTTAAAAGCTCAAACATATACTTTACAGTTATCAGAGGAAAATGTTTAATAGTCACAATAAAACAAAAAATACATAGGGCCAGATTCAGGAAGGCTTACACGGAGTTCAAGAGTAGTGTAAGCCTCCGTGTAAGCCTCCCGATTCAGGTACAGCCCAAACCTCCGTGTAAGAGACATCTAACATGTCTCTTACACGGACTGGCGTGAAATGCTCAATACCTCATTTGCAGCTCCAAGATATGCAAATGAGGTATTTGAGTGATCCACGAAGCAGAAACCAGTCCGTGTAACGGATGTGTTAGCTGCAGAAATGTACTCAGCTGACAACTGAGTACATTTCTGCAAAATCAAAAACGGAGCTATGTCAGCTCCAAATAAAGGGTGCATATGTGTCATTAAGCATGCCAATGGCCAAATATGTGGCCATTGGCATGAAAAAGCGTTGCAAAAATAAGTTATTTAACTTTTTTTTTTTTCACGGGATTATTGTGTTTAACTACAGTGCACACCAGCAAACGGGTGCGCTACCTAAAACTGAAAACCGAAGCTTATAAGCCCACAATTGTGGGATTTATGTATTACATGGAATGTCAATGGAGGGACTTGCAGACTAAAAACAATATGGCCTCCGTTTAGTGGTTGTCAAGGGGGGGAAGCTCCGTGTAAGATATGTAACTAAGCATTACTAGGCAATCCTATGTAAATGAGGGTTACAATACTGAATCACACTGCCACATAGGTAATGAGCACTTTCTGAGTAGTGTAAGAGTTAGAGAAGGGGGAGGAACAGAGTAAGAGGTAGGTGACATCACGGAGGGGAAGGATAGAAAGAAATGTCCCAGATTGGAGGGCAATGTAAGGTAACAGATGACAGACACAGACATCAGGGGGGGAGGTGTGTCCCAACAGAACACTAGGAAAGTCAAGAAATTGAGGGTATACGCTATCCCTACACTCCAAGTTTCTTGATATACGTGTATCTTGCAGCGCGTAAAAGGCAGGTTCAACATGTGGGAGCGTGTTGCAAACTGTTTACAACGGTTGGCGCTGCACGTGTGTAAGGCAGTGCTGCGTTTTAGCATGAATCAGCCTAGCTAACACCGTGTAAGGATGTGCGCGCGTGTAACACTGTGTAGGGATGTGTGCGCGCATTTAAGTGACTGTGAGCGTGTTTAAGCTGGTGTGCACATTGCTCCCCCTCAGGAAACAGAGAGGAAACAGGAAACAACCAAAATACAGGGAAACTGCCAGGGAATACTGCTGGAGTTAATTGGTGGAAACAATTACAAGCAGGCAATTACACAGGCAGACTAGAAGCCCAGCCCAGCACTTAAAACACAACAAAGAGCAGTGAAGGCTGTTTCTCACAAGAGATACTGCCAGAAACTAAGCTATCAGAATTGAAAACTGAAATAAAGCTGAACTCAGAGCAGAAATGCTAGGGGCTGCCATGACTATTATAATCAGGCATAGGCGAATTGCTGAGGGTGGTGACAATGCAGATGCTGACAGACAACCCAGAGTGAGGAGAAGGAGAAGAGTATACAGGCCCAGGGTCACCTACCATGGGTTACATGAGCTGGAGATAGTAGAGCTATAGAGTGGGCAGAGAGCTCCTGCAGCAGATTGTTGAGCTGTGCAGGCCACACCTCACACACAGAACCAACAGAGGGGAACCCATCCCAGTGGAAACCAAGGTATGTGTTGGCCTAAGAATACTAGCAACAGGTACCTTCCAGAGACCAACTGGTGATATGATGGGGATATCACAGGCATCAGCCTCCAGGGTACTGCACCAGTTCCTGGATGCCATGTCACCACATGTCAGTGATCATATATATGTCCCTAATGACCGTGAGGTTGTGGCCAGCAATATGCATCTCTTCCAGCAAATAGCGGGATACCCTGAGGTGCTGGGTGCAATAGACTGCACACATACGCATCAAAGCACCAGCTGGTGAGCGGGTAGAGTCTACATTAACCGCAAGGGATACCCCTCCATCAACTGCCAGGTCGTGTGTGATGCCCAGGGCATAATAATGAATGTGTGTGCTGGCTGCCCTGGGAGCTACCACGATTCCCACATCTGGCATCTGACGCAGCTGTACCAATCATTTGCCAATGGGGACTTCCCACACGGACACCTAGTGGGGATGCAGGTTATGCACTTGAGCCGTGGCTGATGACACCCATCAGAAATGCACACACACCTGAACAGGAACGCCATAATGAGGCACACGCACAAACACGTAATATCATAGAGCGTGTGTTTGGGCTGCTCAAGTCACGGTTCCGGTGTCTGGACACATCTGGTGGAGCTTTGCAGTACACACCAACTACATGTACCCAAATGATCATGATATGTGCTATGCTACATAATATGATCCCGCGAAACAGCTGCAGCAGGACCAGCACAGGGCTGGGCCAAACATCCCCCCACCATTGCCAAGGCCACCACAGGCAGGGGGTGACTCGGAGGAGGAACAACCTGACCTTGTCCCAGTAGGCAGAAGGAGGCGTGCCCAGTATGCCCTGGCCTTGGCAAAGAGGCAACGCATAGCACATACGCTTGGTCAGTAGGAACACTGGGACTGATACCCGCTCTGACTCACTCATACAGTAACAGGGATGCCTAACATGACACAACCTGCTTCCAAATGTACAGGGAGTGTAATATGTGTATCTGACAGAGGTGGCCCTGCAGCACCACCTGAGGCATGAATGCCATGTGTTAAGTAATGTAATATCATGTACAATATGCACACCTGAGGACCCCAACTAACATCCATATCCACGCATATGACCCTGTGGAAACAGCTGCACGTCATACAGTGATGTACATGTGCAAAAACATGGAACAAGATACAAAATGAGGGTGTCTAGCAATAAATAGCATGGATAACCACACACCCATGTTTGTACCACAACAAGAAGCAACATGGAATAGCCATGGTCAAAAACCAATGGCTAAAACCGACTACTACTATATAGCCTGCTGCAGACCACTGTCCTAATAGCAGGAACTGCCCCAGGCCTATGTCCATAGGTTCATACTAGGCTATCTGCCCTAGGGCATTAATAAGCCTAGCCCAGAGTTTTGTGGCTTCTGCCACCCCTGCAAGTTGATGGATAATATGCCCATTATTTTGCTGTGCCTCTGTCAAGCAGTGATACTGAGGTTATCCCTGGGGTATACCTGCAATCTCCCATCCATTGGTCAAGATCTCACTTGAACAAAGCCAGTGAGGTGCTCAGCCCCACATGTACCAGGATGTTGTTCCACAGCATATGGACTCTCTGGGTGATGAATCTGTCCCTCCAGCACATCCTATTAATATCTGTGTTGAGGTTTAGGTCTCCTGCCCTTGTAGTTCTGATGGATGTAGAGGTCTTGAGGTGAAGCATGTTCATAAATTCTGGGTTGGACATAGCCTTGTATGTCAGGCACAGGTCACCTCTGAGCAGTCAGTAAGTGACTGAATACAGCTGGAATTCCTTCAGTCGGGCAGCATAAGAAATATGTTTGAGACCCTTTCACCTCCTGTCGAGGAATTTGTGGGCCCATCCAATCTGAATGGGGCAGTGTATGCAATCATTGGTGTGATGAGTACAGAGGAACGATGACCTCCCTTGATCTAGATGTGAATCACTGCATGATGAGGTGGCCAATGTAGAAGGCCTTCCAAACTACCCTGGCAATGTGAGTGTCAAGCAAAAGGTCACTGTCAACCTGGGTGGCCAGGTCCCTGATAACCTACGTTGTGCTTAGAGGATTGCCACCTAGATGGGAAGTAGTGGTAACCTTGTTCTTCCTGAAGGGTATGGCTATGCATTGTTTAGTGTTTAATGTAAGGCCATGGCCGTGGCACCAGTTATCTGTGTCTATCAGACCCTTCTGAAGGATGTCTGTGTCAGATGGGTTTCCAGCTATGCTTCCCAGTTTGCAGTCATCTTCAAACTTTGTCAGCCATAATCCTCCTGTGTTTGCTCGTACTTCTGAAAAGTAGATACTGAACAAATGTGGGCCCAGGACTGAGCCCTGTGGGACACCACTTGTGACAGCTCTGGAGTGTGAACTGGCACCAGCAACTTTGACCCTGTGTGTTCCGTCACTTAGCCAGTTTGCAACCCATGCTGTGATGTATGGGTTCACAATTAAGCTGGTGATGTTTTCAATGATACCTGAGTGGGGTATTGTGTCGAAAGCCTTTGCCAGGTCAAGGTAGGCTGTGTGGACTGCCTTGCCCACGTCAATGGCCTGGGTGAGTGTTTTGAAAAAGTCAACCAAGTTTAAAAGGCATGATCTGCCCTTGACAAAGCCAAACTGGATTGGATCCAATGTCTGCAAGTCCCCTATGTCTTCATTTAGAATTCCCATTATGATCCTCACCATAGCTTAGCAGAACAGGCTTGTCAAGCTGATGGGATGGTAGTTTCTGGGGTTGGTGGAGGCACCTCCTTTGTGAAGTGGGTCCACCATTGCTGTATGCCACTCCTTGGGAACATATCCTGAGGTGAGGCTAAGATTAAACAGCTGCCCTAACTGTGGGTGTAATTACTCATTGAGTTCATGGAACACACAACTGGGGACACCATCTGGTCCCATGGATAAAGTGTTTTCTGCCTTGGATTGAGCAGTTCCCACCCCAGCAGTGGAGATGTTTGGGGGCTACAATCCTCTGGTGTACATACCCCCAGTTGGGGAGGGGAGAAATCTGCACTGAACCTGTCAGCCAGTATGTTGCCAATGTCTGTAGGTGCAGTGATATCAACATTATTCTGAACTAAGTCTGAGCATATCTGGGAGTTTCCTCCCAGGTTTCAAACATAGGTAAAAAAGGCCTCATGATTGTCCCTGGAGTCCTGAGTGGGTTTACTCTCAAAACATGCCTCGGATGATTGCATGGGGGAACCCAGTGTTTTACTCACAATGAGCAGGGGTGTCTTCCCCCCTACGGATTACGCTCTATCTTGTAGTAGCTCCTTCCTTGCGTTGTACAGCTTGTTTATGGCTAGGGTCCACCAGACTGGATGCTTGCCTGTGGTACAAAGAGTCATTATTATTTGGGATTGCCTGAACCATGCAGTCCTGGAGGTGCTGGTAGAAGGCATTTCTAAGTGATACATTGGCTTGGGTAATGGTGTCTGCTGGCCTGGGGGCCTTGAAAGAGACCACACCAATCCTCAGAAATGTGAAGTCGGCATTTGAGAAGGTCTTCACCGTTTCATTTCCCATCTGGGGTGTGGGTGGGATGTGGACTCCCACTGAGAGTAGTCCATGATCTGATCTCACCAATGATGGGTATATGTCCGGTGTTGAACAGTGTGACCCCATGTTCGTGATGATGTGTTCTAGTATGTTGCCTCCACTTGAGGGGATTGGGACCAGTTGTTCCATGGCATTTCAGTGTATGAACTCTTGGAACCTTTGTGTTAGAGTGTTGTGGCATGATTAGTGATCCCAGTCTATATGTGGATAGTTGGAATCACCCAGTAGGATGGTGTTTGGAGATACATTTATCCCCTTCAGTGTTTGCAGGATAGCTGTGTGAGGTACCTGAGTTTGAGTGGGTGGCATGTAACATGCTACAAACTGCAGAGCAGTCTTGCCTACGGTCACTGGCACCTGGATGGTCTCCGATGCATCGTGTGTTGCCACCAACCATGAGGTGAGGGTGTCCTTGATGAATATGGACACCCACCATCCTTCTTGGTGTTGTCGGGATGCTGGTGCCGGAATGCATGATATGAGGTAACACCCGATAGTGCCGGGTGCTGTCAGAAGCTGTGAACCAGGTTTCAGGCACAGCACAGACATCAATGTGCTACATACTGAGAAGGGCATAGAGTGTGTGCAGCTTGAGGTTGAGACCTTGGGCATTGAGCAGCATTACCCTTAGTGTCTTTCCTTTACTGTGTTCTAGAGTGGTAGGTGTAGAATCTGAATCTTGCATAAAAAGGCACAATGGGGGTGGCAAGAGCATCATCTGAAATCCGGAAGCCCAGGGGTGACAGGTGCAAGCCGTCCCTTGCAAATCACCGTGGCCTGTCCAGCATGTCATCCCAGGCAGACAGACATTGGACCCCTTAGAATGACACCATAGTCTAAGCAAAATACTACAGCTGATCATCTTGTCTCTTTTTATGTGGCATCATACTTTGTGAAGGTAGGGTACTCGCCAAAGTCAGGGTCATACCTGCCTGGCCTACATAATCAGAGGGATCCTCTATGTCTCTTTCCATGTAGTCCAGGGAGGTACATCTCAGGTCGTTCACACCAGCATGGATTATGACTGGGTCAGACCTGTACTTGCAGTTTAGTGACCTGAGTGCTTGCATTATGTGGTGGATTCCAGTGCCCGATAGGCAGCTTACTGTGACCTCCTCTGTACCTGATCTGGTGAGTGGGACATCAGTGTGTCTGACTATGGAGTCACCTATGACAAGTGTGTCGGGCATTGTGTTTGGCCTTAAGGGCTGTGACTGTTTGGCACACCAACTCTGTGGTCAATGTGTTGCATGTGCTGTGCCCTGTGGAGGCAGTTGTGTGAGTGTCTGCTGTGGTGGCCACCGCCATTCTGGTAGACTTCTGATCAGAGCCTCCGAGAGTGTCTCTGTGTGTCTATGTGTATGATCTTAAGTTGTGACAGTGCCATGTGAGACTGGATTAAAGATGTGTGTGTGGTTACCTTCACCCTCTCTCTGGTCTTGCTAGTCCTATGTTGAGAGAGCTCAGCCTCCACTTTGGCTATATAGTTGCATCTCTCACATGTATGTGTGTTTTATGGCAGAAGGAGAGGGTTGTCAGTGTACATGAGGCAACTGTAACAGTGCCTCAATATTCCCAGGTTCACCAGCTGAGCAGGAGAGGACACTAGCAACTGATCCCTAGACATGCTAGAAGGAATAGACAAAACAATGTTGGAATACAGGGAGATATCAAGCCCCCAAGCCACATCATACTGTTTGATTGACAATAGCTACACATACACCGGTGTTTCATAGTGTCATAGTGTACTACTAGGCTATCTGCCCTAGTGCATGTATAAGCCTAGCCATAGTGATGTGGCTATTGCCACCCCTTATAGTGGTAATAAGTGTACAGAATAGATTCTGAATATTGTGCCTCTGACTTAGTAGTGACACATTATGACCCCTTACGTAATTGAATAACATGACTGTGTCTCTGTCTAGTCTGTGCCTCCGTCTCATATGCAGTTGTCCAGATGTCTCCTGAAGAGAGTCAGTGAGGGACTCTGTCAAACATGAACTGGGATACTCTGCTAGAGTGTGAGATGCCTCTGAGTTATGACTCTGTCCCTCCAGCATGTCCTATACATGTATGTGCTGAGGTTCAAATACTCAGCTCTCATGGCTCTGGTGGATTTGGATTGCTTGCAGTGGAGTATGTCCACCAAATCCTGATTGGACATGGTCTTGTATGTCAGGCATAGGTCACCTGTAAGTATGCGGTATGACACTGAACAAAGCTGGACTTCCTCTATTCTGGAAGCATATGACATGTGTTGAAGAACCCTGATCTTCATGGTAAGTACTTTTCGGGTGCAAAGGTGCAAAAGGCAGGATCTGCCGTGTACAAAGCTGAACTAGGTGGGAACAAGGGTCTGTAGGTCAGTAATGTGTCTGTGTAAGAGCTCCATGACTCCTCCCATATCTTTGCAGACAAGGCTGGTTAAGCCTGTGTGGTGGTAGTTGCCATGGTCTGTGGAGGCATCCCCCTTGTGGAGTGGGACCACTGTTGCCGTATGCCAGTGTTCAGGTACATATCCTGTAGCAAGACTAAGGTTAAATAGCAGTTGTATATATGGGTCCAGCCCCTTCTGGAGTTCACATAGCATGCAACTGGAGATACCAGCAGGTCCCATGGATGCTGTGTACTTGTCTTTGCTGAGTGTGGCTCTCACATGGACATCCAAGATGACAGTGAGGTTACATACAGCAGTGATAACTATCTTGTTTTGGGGGTGAGGGAGGGGGTAAATCGCACTGAAGCTGTCCGCCGGAATTTTGCCAATATCTGTCAGGTCACTGGAATATATGTTGTTGTGTACCAACTCTGAGCATATCCAAGGGTTCACAACCAGGTATCTGACATAACTGAAGAAAGCAGTGTGGTTACCTTCATTGTCTTTGGTGATTTATGTCCCCAAGTTGACCTTGCATGTCTTTATGAGATAATGTAGCTTTCTACTAGTGCTGATCACAGCTGTCTTCCCTTTTGGAGATGTAGCTCTGTCTTGCATTAGTAACCCTCATCTGTCATACAGTTTGTTTATGGCTGGGGTCCACCAGACAGGACACTTTCCCTTTGTGGAGAGGGTCCTGTTTTCAGTTGTGATTGTATGGTCCATGCTGTCTGACATCTAGCTAAGGGGAGGTCATTCTGGTTCTGCAGTTATCTTTCATCAGCATTAGAAATGACCACAACAGCCCCTGTGGGTGTACCTCATGCACACACATCCAGCACCTGTAAAGTCCACAACAGTACCTCACCAGGAGTATGACAGAGCTGGAACACATGTAATGTGTAGTCTGATTAAACAGAGTGCAGCTCCACACACTGCCATGCTGTCCACCCAGATGCAAGCTGTGCCTGATGTAGAAAGCCATGTCCAAGCTGGAATCAATGCACATGCTGCACCTTGTACAATCTGAATGGCAGGGAGCTATGCACATGAGGGACCTGAACCCCAGCACTGACATATATAGGACAGGCTGCACTGCATTATCCAAAACACAGAAGCCACCCCACACATGAGTAAACTACCAGTACAGGTTGTCCATAGAGACACTGGTTGAGTCCCCTCAACAGGAATCCTAATGAGTGGATGGGAGATGGGAGGTTTACCCTGGGTATCAATGTTATGTCACAGGTAGACAGAGGCACAGTATACTAAACAAGACATATGACATGTCGAACTACGCTTACAATGTGTTGATGGACAAACACATTCTCTGACTAGCATTAGGTCAAGATACCTCTTGAACACAGCCAGCAAGGTGCTCTGCCTCAAATGGACCAGGATTGTATTCCACAGCATAGGAGTCTCCGAGTGATAACTCCATCCCTCCAACATGTCCAACATACATCCCTGCTAAGGTGTAAGTCACCTGCACTAGTGGTTCAGGTGGATCTTTTGAGTCTGAGGTGGAGCATGCCCATTAATCTCTGTTTGGACATGGCCTCGCATGTCAGGCACATGTCACCTCTAAGCAGACAGTATGTGAGTGAATAGAGTGTGAGTGTCGTCAATCTGGCAGCATATGACAGCTGTTGGGGTGCCTTGATCCTTTAGGTGGGGGACAGTCAGGGTGTCTCCAATTGCTGCAGATGTTGGGTGAGATACAGCCAGAATAGGGCATTCGACTCGATCACCGGTCTGATAAGTGAAGAGTACAGGGGAGCAATGACCCACTAGATCTGGATGTGAATCCCAGCCTGATCAGGTGGGCAATGTAGAAGGTCTTCCTAGCCACTTTAGCAATGTGAGTCTCAGAAGAATGGCGACTGTTAACCTGGGTCCCCAGGTCCATGATAACCTCCTCTGTGCTTAGAGGATTGACACCTATATGGTAGCTTGGGGTCACCTTGCTTTTCCTGAAGGGTATGTCTACACATGTTGTGCACTCTGACTTCAGGCCATGGCCCTGGCACCAGCTATCAGTTACTGTGAGTCCCTTCTGAAGGATATCTGTGTGTGATGCACTGTCCACTATGGTGCCCAGTGTGCAGTCATCTGCTAACATTGTCATCCAAAGTCCTCCCATGTTGGCCTGTACTTCTGGGAAGTACATGACAAACAATGGGGGCCAAGGACTGAGCCCTGTGTGACACCACCTGTGACCAGCCTGGAGTCTAACATAGTGCCAGCAACTCTAACCCTGTGGGTCCCGTCCTTAAGCCAGTTTGCAACCCATCTTGTGACATATGGGTTTACATTTCAGTTGTTAGGGTTTTCCACAATACCTGAATGGGGTATTGTGTTGAAAGTGTTTGCAAGGCCAAGGTAGGCTGTATGGACTGCCTTTCCCCAACAATGGCCTAAGTGACCAATTTGAAGATGTCAACCCAGTACAAAAGGCATGATCTGCCCCTGACCAAGCCAAAATGGGATGGGTACAATGTCTGCATGTCCCCTATATCTTTGTTTATGAGCTCAATTATGATCCTCTCCATAGATTTGCAGACTACACTTGTTAAGCTTATGGGGCAGCAATTAACAGGGTCTGTAGAGGCACTGCCTTTGTGCAGATGTGCACAACTGGACCCTAACCAGGCTGTTGTGCACACTATGGAAATGTAAAGCAGTGATAGGACTAAAGCCCAGGATACTGACCACCACAGTGAAAGTACTGAAACACTACACTAGACAGTGCTACAGTGTTAGGTCAGTATGAATGGATGTTGACAATTGTGTGCAAAGTATCCCATGCAAAACCTGCAGGCACAGTATACTCCCTGTTTTGTTCACACAAAAGCATTCGGACAGTAACTACACAACATGGCACAGAACACACAACCATAAACTTCAGGTATTTGTTGAAGGTCACACTCATCCACAAATGTGATGGGCTGCAGAGTTCAACATATGTAAAGCCCACACTGGGCATGCTCACACACTTAGATAAATGAGACATCTTTCACACAACATGCCACGGGAAGGCTGAACTGGGCATGCTCACACACTTGGCCCAAATGTTACCCCTAGCAAATGTGAAAACACACCAGAGGATGCTCATCCCCCTTTCTAGACACTGATCATGTAAGCACCCTATAAGTATATTGGAGAAAAGGATTCTCTCAGTAATCCGAATAGTGCGCCGTGCTAATGCGTCTGTCTCTAGTGTCATAACATAGTTAGGTAGGGGTTTGAATCCAGCAGGTGGCAAGTGTGTGTGAAGGGGGTAAGTGTGTATGAAAAAAACATCCCTTTTGGCAACTGGGAAAACACACCACAGGATGATCATTCCACTTTCTAGACTCTGATGATGTCAGCACCCTATAAGTATATTGGAGAAATGGATTCTCTCAGTAATCCGAATAGCGCTACCGCTAATGCGTCCGTCTCTAGTGTCATAACATAGTTAGGTAGGGGTTTGAATCCAGCAGGTGGCAAGTGTGTGAAGGGGGGTAAGTGAGTGTGTATGAAAGAAACATCCCTTTTGGCAACTGGGAAAACACACCACAGGATGATCATTCCACTTTCTAGACTCTGATGATGTCAGCACCCTATAAGTATATTGGAGAAAAGGATTCTTTTGGTAATCCGAATAGCGCGCCGTGCTAATGCGTCCGTCTCTAGTGTCATAACATAGTTAGGTAGGGGTTTGAATCCAGCAGGTGGCAAGTGTGTGTGAAGGGGTGTAAGTGTGTATGAAAAAAACATCCCTTTTGGCAACTGGGAAAACACACCACAGGATGATCATTCCACTTTCTAGACTCTGATGATGTCAGCACCCTATAAGTATATTGGAGAAATGGATTCTCTCAGTAATCCGAATAGCGCGCCGTGCTAATGCATCCGTCTCTAGTGTCATAACATAGTTAGGTAGGGGTTTGAATCCAGCAGGTGGCAAGTGTGTGAAGGGGGGTAAGTGAGTGTGTATGAAAGAAACATCCCTTTTGGCAACTGGGAAAACACACCACAGGATGATCATTCCACTTTCTAAACTCTGATGATGTCAGCACCCTATAAGTATATCAGGGGAAAGGAAATTCCCCAGTAATGCGAATAGCGTGCTGTGCTAATGCGTCCGTCTCTAGTGTCATAACATAATTAGGTAGGGGTTTGAATCCAGCAGGTGGCAAGTGTGTGAAAGGGGGTAAGTGAGTGTGTATGAAAGAAACATCCCTTTTGGCAACTGGGAAAACACACCACAGGATGATCATTCCACTTTCTAAACTCTGATGATGTCAGCACCCTATAAGTATATCAGGGGAAAGGAAATTCCCCAGTAATGCGAATAGCGTGCTGCGCTAATGCGTCCGTCTCTAGTGTCATAACATAGTTAGGTAGAGGTTTGAATCCAGCAGGTAGCGAGTGTGTGTAAAGGGGGGTAAGTGTGTATGAAAGAAACATCCCTTTTGGCAACTGGGAAAACACACCACAGGATGATCATTCCACTTTCTAAACTCTGATGATGTCAGCACCCTATAAGTATATCAGGGGAAAGGAAATTCCCCAGTAATGCGAATAGCGCGCTGCGCTAACGCGTCCGTCTTAACATAGCTAGGTAGGGGTTTGAATCCAGCAGGTGGCAAGTGTGTGTGAAGGGGGATAAGTGTGTATGATTGATATATCCCTTTTGGCAACTGTGAAAACACACTACAGGATGCACATACCCCTTTCTAAACGATATCACAATTATGTATGGCTTTTGATTACAGACATGCCATGTGTGTTGTGCACACACAGAATGCCCATGTGTGTGGGTTGTCCCTCACAATAATGCATGACATTGATTACACCGGCTATGGCAATGAACACATGCTGTATGTGTGTGCAAAATACACATATGTACCTGTGACTTTCAATAGTTACCATGTGTGATGCCTGCCACATGTGAATACATGGTATTTGCACAGGGTAACATTATGACCGTGGTCTTCTGTGCAGATGCTGCATGTGGGATGTGTATATACAGTGTGAGATGTACATGCTATCAGCCTAGTAGTGAGGGATGCACACCTGGTCTGGGGCATAAAGTCTACATGTTGTTAATGTACAGGAGCTGCATGTTCTCACCTGTTGTGGGAGTGGTAAGACAGTATTCCATAGCAATGCAGTGACTGCATGCTAAGAACCATTCAGCTAGGGTGTTGTAGCTACACTTATTCATTAGCATTCATTAATTTGTCGGAATCCCTGGTGAGGGTCTGATGCCAACCAAGGTCAGGGGTCTACCAGCCTGTGTCACTTGCTCAGTGATCCCTTCCATGTTCCCTATCACATATCCCAGTGAGCGACATCCCACATCAGCTGTGGTGGCATGGACAATGACTGAGTCATGTGTCCATGCATCTGACTGACTTGTATGTTGTTGTTACAGTTTGGCCATGTGTTTCCATCTCATACATGTGATGTACATCAATGGGTAGGGGATAGGGTTGACTGTGTACATGTGGCAGCTGTGACATTACTACATGACACACATATTCCACAACTGTACCATAGAGGTGACTGACAACTGACCTTTGCACATGCTACCGGAGTATTGAGATTACATTGGTGATTGACAGCACATAGGGCCAATGGTGAAAAAGAGACATAGGTCCATAGGTTCGTACAGGGATATCTGCCCAGGGCATGTATCCACCTAGCCAGAATGTGTGCCTTTCAACATGCATTGTGAATCTGTCTTGCTATGCCCTTTTCCAAGGTTAGTATACTGTGCCTCTTTCTCACAGTGACACATAAGTGATACCCAGGGTAACCCTACAATGTCACATCCAGTCATTAATATCGCTCTTGAAGATAGTCACTGAGTCAGTCTGCCTAACCTCTATTGGGATAATAATCAGGAATGAAGGGAGCCTCTGAGTTGTGAATGTGCCCCTCCACCATGTCCTATGTATATCACTCCTGAGGTTCAAGTATTTCCAGTGTGTATCCTGGTGGGATCTGGATATTCTGAGATGCAGCATGGCCATTATGTGAGGGTATGACCTGGCCTTCTATGTCAGGCACAGATTGCCTATGAAGAGGCAGTATGTCACTGAGTAGAGCTGCTGCTACTTTAACCAGTCAGTATGTGGCATCTGTTTGAGCACTTTGATCCCCTTGTTGAGGTACATATGTGGTAGCCCCAGTTGCTGCAGGTGTCTGGTAAGGTGCATGCCGACAGGTTCATCATAGTCAATTATGGGCATGATGAGGGATGAGTAAAGGGGAACAATGTCCTCCCCTGGCCTACATGCGGATCCCATGATGATGTGGCCCATATAACATGCTTACCTAACCACTTTGTCCATGTTGTTGTCAAATGGTAGAATACTATCAACCTGCGTACCCCAAGGTCCATAATTCCTTGGTCTGCACTTACTGGATTAACACATATGTGGTACATTGTGGTCACTTAGTGTTTGATAAAGGGGATGACTATACTCTTTCTGTCATTCACGTTGAGGCCATGGCTGTGGCACAAGTCGTGTGTTTGCAAGAGTCCCATTTGGAGGATGCGTGTGTTAGCTGTTGAGTTGATTATGGTGTTTGTCTGCAGTCACCTGCGACTTGCTGAGCCACAGTACTTCCATGATGGCCTGTACCTATGACAAATATATAATGAACATGACAGCTCCTAGGGCTGTGCCTTGTGGGACACCACTTGTTCCAGGTTGGAGGCTGACATGGCTCCAGCAATTCTACCATGTGTGTTCTGCCCTTGAGCCACTGTGCAATACCCATAGTGACATAGGGGTTATTATGTACACTGGTGAGCTTCCCTAGAATGCACAAGTGGGGTATTGTATCCAAGGCTTATGCAAGGTCCAGGTAGGCTGTGTGGACCTCCTACCCCTTGACAGTGGCCTTGGTGACTGTTTCAAACAAAGCAAACAGGTTTGATAGGCAGGATTTGCCATTGACAAAGCCAAACTGTGTATGGTGACATGTCTGTAGGTCCACAATATCTAAATATGTGAGGTTCATGATGATCCTTGCCATAGCTTTGCAGACAAAGCTAGTCAGACATATGGGGCGAGTAGTGTCCAGGATCCGTGACAGCACCACCTGCATGTTGAGGGACCACTGTTGCTGTATGCCACTCTCTGGCCACATATCATGTATTAAGGCTGGGATTGAACAGTGGTGTTATGTCTGGGTGTAGCTCTTCTTGTGGTTCATGTAGGACACAGCCTGGGACACTGTCTGGTCCCATTGATGCAGTGTTTATTGCTTTGGGAAGGGCATCTCTTACCTGAGCATCTGTGATGTCAGGGGGGGAAGCACTGTGCTGCGAGACATATGTTCCCTTTTGGTGTGGTGGGGAGAGAAGGCAGCATTGAACCTGTCCACTAGGATGATGGCAATGTCTGTGTGTTTTATATTTTGTGTGACATATTGTATTACCTCTGAGCATATCTGGGTAGTACCACTCAGGTTACTAACATAACTACAGGCAGCCTTGTGATTATCCTCAGTGGCTTGTGGAATCCTCTCTCAAAGATGGCCTTAGACAATCATATGGGTGCCTGTAGTTGTCATCCAATACTCATCAGTGGTGCCTTCACATTTTGGGAGGTTGTTGTATCATGTAGTGGCCATCCTTCTATTGTATAGTGTGTTTATGGCTGGTGTCCGCCCAGGACATCTGCCTTTGGAGAATTGGGTCATGCTTTCATATGTGGCTTCATGATCCATGCATTCCTGAATGTGTCCACAGAATGACTCTATACAGGTATCTGCAGTCTGGTCCATATTTTCAACAGGCCTTGGGCCTTTGAAGGTTTCCACATCATTTATGAGGGGTGTGCACTTGCTTGACATGAGCTGTTGACAGACGTGCGCCCTCCAGACAGAGCAAGGGAGGGTCACAGTCAGCTACCTGTAGGGACGTACCTCCCTGGACCACATGGAAAGAGACACAGAGGAGCTCTTACAGCACCCTCTCAAACTCAGGTCTCCCACACAGCCTTCATGCTGACACAGGAGAGTTTAGATTACTCTGCAAACACCATCATACTGGGTGATGCCAGCTACCCAAACATAGACTGTGAACATTACACAAGCCACAATACCCAAGCTCTAAGGTTCCCATTGATCGGACATTCTTTGGCTATGGAACAGGTAACCAACCTTCCCACAAGAGGGGCAGATATAGTAGAGCTGATCTTTACAAACATGAGTACAAACTGCTCACCACTGGGAGTATATCCCTCATTGTTGCAATCAAACCATATACTAATCACACTGGAGTTCTGGATCCCCCACATATGCAAACCACCAACACATCGATGTGTGTGTGTGGGAAATGTCCCTATTAGCAACCGTGACAGTATGGTACAGGATGCAGATCCCCCTTTTGAAACAGTGATGATGTCAGGACTGTATAACTATATCACCTGTAGTAAAGTCCTCAAATAATTTGCATAGCGCTCTGCTAATGCGTATTTCTTCAGTGTCATAACGTAGTTAGGTAGGGGTTTGAATCCTGCAAAGGGAATGTATGTGTGTTAGTATGAGTGTGGTTTATGTGTGTGCACTATGCTGGGAGGGTTAACTGCCTTTTGCCAACTGGGAGAACACACTACAGGGTGCACATCCCTCCTCCTACACACAGATGATGTCAGCACCCTCTAAGTACAGCATTAGTAAGGATTTCTCCAACTACTGCAAATAGCACACTCTGCTAATGTGTCTGTTTCTACTGTCATTGCACAGTTAGGTATGGGTTTGAATCTTGCAAATGGAAAGTATGTGTTTTACTGTTGGTGGGGTTAGTGTGTGTGCACAATGATGGGGTGGGATGTGGCTTTTGCCACATGGGGCTATGCACTGCAGGGTGGTCATTACCCTTAACAAGCAGTGATGTTGATAGCACCCTATACAAACAAAACTACAAAACAGAAGGTGGTGGTACTGATAACACATGTAAGGTAACACTTCTTCAAGTAATGTCCACAAAACGGAGTAGGATAATCAAACAATTCTTTTATTCTATACAGACAACATGACAACAGACAACTAACTGCCAGTACTCAGTATAGTGTTACATGCTACTGTAACACGCACATGTACCGAATATACCTAGATAGTGTTCTGAAGCCTGAATGTGGCAAGTGTGTGGATGTGGGATGTGTCTGTGTGTGCATTTCCGTATGGGAAACATGTTTGCTGTGGCAATCAGGGTACTACAGTACCTGATGCACATTACATCTTCCAACTGATGAGGTTGCCTGAACCCTGTGAGTACAGGTAGAGAAGGGGATGCCAGTAGTAAACAACATAGTGCACTTCTGAAATGTGTACCTGTCATGTATCAACAGCTACTCATGTAGGGTGATAAATAATGGGAATGGCAGGTGAGTGTGTGCATCTGTGTGGGTAGCAGGGTGTGTATAGATGCATGTGTGACAGAACAGATACATGTAGCTGAATCTACATAACAGCACAAGATGCGCATTGCCATAGTCAATGTTAGCATGTGATGGTGTGCAGCTGGTACACTTTGTTAAGTAGTATGGGTGCAGATAACAATTGAGGACATTCATACAGTTACTGCAGCAGGACTGCTGGGATATACACACATTTATACTGCAACAGTCAGTTACCAACATGTTACTACTTATACACATCTATGTAGTCACCCTGTGCATCAGCAACGTGTTTACCTTTACCTGCACCGATGTTGTAGTATGCAGGAGGTGGCACAGTGTCATCATATGCACAGGGTGTGGGTTAGGTATGCCCAAGCCGGCCACTGGTAACACCAATTGACATGTGTGTGTATGTGTGTTTGTGAGGGGCAGCAGTACAGGATGGACCGTTGTTGGTGCAGTGTGTGTGTGTATGTGTTTGCCCTAGGTGTTAGGTTTCCAGGTTTCTGCATGTGTGTAAGCACGCACACAGTCCCACATAATGGCTGCCATGTACAGGGTTTTGTGGACAGCCACAGACTGCACCTGTCAGGTCATCCAGATCAGTGTCTGTGGGCACGGACACGGTACCTGTGCCTGGCAGGGTGCTACGGGCGTATCCGTACTAACCCAGACTGGGTACTGTCATCGGAAGCAGGGGTGTGTTGACTGGACACAGTTCCCTGTTGGGACTGTCCAGAGCCACGTGCACGTGGTCTCCTGGGGCGTCTGGATGACAGCACAGACCCAGCATTGCTGGGGCTGGTGCTGGCACTTGAGGCGCGCGAGTGGGCCCGTTGTCGTCCGCGGCCACTGCCAGCTGGTGCTCTTGCTGGCATACGGCCACGTCGACGTTGCAAACGCACACCATCGCCCTGGCCCATGGACATCTGGTTGTGGAGCAGCTGTTCTATGCCCCCACAACATCTGTCAACGACATCTGTGAAGTTACGGATAGCATTCGCAACATCATGCATGCCGTCTGTCATGGCTATGCGACATGCTCTCAGCTCCCACAGACCCTGTCTGGTGTACCTTTCCATACGTGCCTGTGCCTGCATGACAGTTCTAAACATAGTGGAGGTTGACATACCTCCTTGGGCACGTCGGCCAGAGGCAGTACGGCCACGGATGCCCCCACGAGAACCCATGGGCGACTGTCTGCATGGTACCATTGGAGGCCTCTGCACATGGCTGCCTTGTGAGGATGCATGTACCACAGGTACCACATTACCCTGATCTATGCCCACTGCTGACTGTCCATCACCTAGGGACAATGGTGACAAAGGATGTAACGGCAGGATGACTGTGCGCATTGACGGGGTTGAAAGCTGTGTACTGTCAATTGGCTGACCAATGGCGGACCCAGACACACCTTCCTGCACCATTACAGACATTTCATCATCATCAGTACCTGGGGCACAAGATTCAGGTTCCCTGCTGCAGGTCACCAGAGCAGCACCAGAACCTACGGGAGGAAAACATGGAACACAGATTACAGTCTCAATACATATTTGAAAGAGATGCACTTCAATACTAATGCACACATTCAGAAATGGACACATGCACTCATGGACACTAACACACATGCACACTTGGGCACAGGCACACTTGCACACATGCACACCCCACAGTAAACACACACATCAGTACCGTGTTACACTACTCAATTTACTACCTGTCAATTACAGTTATTGTGAACACAGTCACCAGCATGTCTACTACAGAGTTACACTACTCTTCCTAGTTTTATAAATTGTTTTACAGATAATTTTAAAAAGACTCACCAGCATGTATGGCCTGCTGCATTGCTACATGGGAGGGACCTGGAAGTGTGAAGAGAGTAATGTCAGTGGGCACATGTGTGCCATTCATTTTGCACATGATACAGTACAGTAGTACACTAGTTCCCTTATACACATCAGCTGCACATCATGTCTGTATATATATCATGATGACAGATACATACCACATGCACACCTTATGCGTGCATGAAGTAACAGCGTACAGAACAGTCATATGTACATACCAGGAGTTAACTCTAATCTCACCCTTACCTCTCTTCAAACGTCAACTCAAACTGTACTTCCAAACCCACTGGCTTTATTCTTCTTGGAGTCCAGGCTAACGTCCCTCTCCCTACCCTCTCTTCACCTTTAACCCCTCATTGTGCATAGAAACTAGCTTCTACCCTGTTTCTTTCACCTTGATGTCCTTCTATGCTCTGACCTACTTCTCCCATCCCTCCCACCTCCTCTTGACTGTCTTCCTTCTTTTCCTCACTTCCCTTCTTGACTCCTGCCTCTTCCATATCATTGTATCTGTCATACTCCTTCTACTTCTCTACCCTTCTGAGCCCTAACTATTATGTATATGGCTTTTGCCTTATTGCATAACCATTATGCTTTAGGTAGGATTGCTTTGAAACCAACGGTACATTGTGTATGACTCTAAACTGTTTGACTTCCTTACATGTATGTTGATTTAATTAACAGGCTGGTGTACAATTCTATTATGTTGGCTGTCTGTAATGACAACTTGTCTGTCTGCCTTTATTACGTTATGTGTGGAGCTTTTCTCCACAGGCCTCTATTGAAAATGAACTTATATCCAGCTAGACTATCTGGGTCAACAAATGTAAAAGTAATAACAATAAATGAATATGGCATCTTACCTGCACGCTGGCTGTCTTGCTGCTGTGTGGATCCAACCTCCATCAGGATGCATGATGGTTGCTGTTGTTCTGGGGCTGGATCCACAACACTTAGCAGTAGCCCCTCCTGTCTGGTGAGGGGGATGTGGCCACCCCCACCTGTGGCAGCCTGTTGCCTGCGGATATCTGCAGCACGCTGGCGGACATTTCTTATCAAATCACTGCAGTGATGTTTCACCTGCTCATATGTCCTATCATGCATGCCAACATCATTTATCCTGCTAACAAGGTTTTGCCACAGTGCAGACCTCTCCTGCTGATTCTGGGTGGTGCGTGAGAACAGGATGGCATAGTCACGCACCAGGCTCTGGTGGATCACGTCATCCTCTGCAGCAGAGTAGGCAGGATTCCGTTTAGGTGCCATGTCTATCTGGAAAGGTACACAAACAGGTTATCAGCATAGTATCTCAACAATACATGGTACACATTCTATACAGGTAGTGTTAACTTCTACTTATTACTGATTGGTTAAAACCTGATTACAGTGTAGCTATCATTCTATGTCATTTGTACCAAGTACTTGGCCTTCAGACCAGTTGTTTTACATTAGGGAGGTTGGTGGCAAGCACTGTGGTGGCAGGACACATATCTTTCATCCATTGAAGTTGGGAACTGCTGATTGTGGGCCCAGTGTACAAGTGCATTACTTCTGGTATGGGCAGTTGGCCTTCAGGCCAGTTATTTAACATTAACGAGGTTTGTGGTCTGCACTCATGTGTGACAATAGGCTGTACTCTGCCATTCATAGCTGGGGACATCTGGTTTCAGGTTTATAGTGCCTGCATATCTGAGCTGTATCTTACTGACATTGCTACACCTTGTTTGTTGTAGCAAACACTACATCCAGGCCTCCTGCATCTACCTTTGTTTATATGCTTGTTATCTGTTAGCTTGTTATTTCACTGGTATGCTACTTCCACATAGTACACATCTTTGCAACACATCTGTGACTCACTACTGTTATCTGCATTGCTTACTGTACGTACTTCCATGTTACACATGACAGCAAGTGACTGCTTGTCATTGTTGCATTTACTTCATTGTGACACATTGCACTTAGGTTACCTGGCATTTGCTCACTGACGCTTTTATATCAGTCAGCAGTTGTAGGTAATGTCAGTACACCCTCACTCCCCACTGGACCTTGTTTTCAATCATTAGTGATTACAGAGTTCACAATAGTATTCTAGCATGTCCAGAGGTCAGTTGTCAGTTCCCTCCTCAGTCCAGCTGGTGAGTGTGGTACTCCAGAGACAATGTTAGAACAGATGCATGTACACAGACAACCCCTCCTCCTAACAACAAATTCAAACTCATGTGAGTGATGCAACCATATACCAGACTGGAGGCTAGGCTCTGTCTACTCAATACCGCCATAACCAGTCACGTGGCAAAGGGGATCACTCACTACACTTCCAGTCTCACGTAGACCTACCACAACAGCGGACCTAACACATGATCACACATGATCATACTTGTAGGCTCAGACCACAGCTCTGCCTATGCAGCAGAGACCTCCTAAGCAGACATCCAGGCAACCACTACCACATAAACGAACATGTGCAACACATATCACACAAAGCCAATGTGCTGAACACTCACAGCCATTAACAGTTAACAACACACCTCATACACCTGTACTAGGTGCCTCTATCATCAGGCACACTCACATCACGTTCACCAGGCTTAACGAGGTGAGGGTCAAGGTGTGCAGCCTGTCAGGCACTATGAACTGCCACATAACACAAACAGTCAGGTAACCCCAAGGCAGGTACAGGTATGACTCAGTCAATGTCCATGCTGCTGTGAATGGCCTGACACATTCCTCCCTGGACTACATGACATGAGACATTACAGAGCTCTCTGAGCACGTAGCACGAGACAGTTTGACCCTGACCTTGAGTAGCATCCTACCCTCACCTAGAACAATGCCACAATATCAAGGCACGATGATCCCTTCCAACAATTGACTGACATACTGGTGTCATTCACAGGTGTGCCAATGCCTGCCATCTTGGGGTGGTATGCTTTGCTAGGGACAGCTTGCACCTGTCACCACAGTCCTATTGACATTTGGCGGAGCCTCCTGCTACACCCATAGTGCCTGTATTAGGCAAGGCTCATAAGGCAAACCCACATCCATTTGTATCACAAAGGATGAGGAAGTAAGAGTTATGCTACTCAACACTGGACGTCTAGACCCAAGGATGCACGCACCCAAAACCCTACCTAGCATTCTGGACATCGATATCTGTGCAGTAACATGAACCTGTTTCAGGTTTCACAGGAGCACACCAGTACTACCACGTTATAGCTGTTACCATTCTTATCGGCCACAACACTTGAACAAGGGAGGGGGAGTATCAGTATTCAATGCAGATTCCCACGCCTCCACATTGGTGGCACAGTACAACATAGGTGTTAGGCCATTGAGTACAGAAGACGTAGTTGGGGACCTGGGGAAGAAACATGGTAGCGGTCTGTCATTTGTCTACCACATGGCCAACGTGGATTGACAGACATGTTATATAGCCCAGCTAATCATGACTGATTCACATGTCATTGTGCCTCTGTACTCATCCATCATCAGGCCTATAATTGTGTACAATGCACCTTTTGGGATGTACCTAACCAGACACCTACAGCAACTGGTACAGGACAACAGTACATCATCAAGGGGATGCAATGGCTCACACAGATGTCATATGCTGCCCAGGTAAAGTGAATCCAGCTGGACTCAGTGGCATACTGCCTGTTCAGAGGCAATCTGTGCATGCCATATACAGCCATGTCCTACCTAGCAGTAATGAACGTGATGCACCTCAGGCAATCAGAGTCCCATACAGCCACATGCTCAGGAGAGCTGGACCTCAGCACTGACATACATGGACATGCTGGAGGGGCATATTCCTAACCGAGGCTCCCTTCACTCTGTAATGAGCTCACACTACTGGTTAGGCAGAGTCCCTCATTGACTCTCTTCCATAGGAATCTGGATGAGTGGATGGAGATCATAGTTGTACCCCAGGTATCACTTCTATGTCGCTGTTAGACAGAGGCAAAGTATACTAAAGTCGGACAAGGGCATAGCAGCATAACTTGTGATTGGGTGGCAAAAGACAAACACATTCTACTAGGCTTACCAATGCCCTAGGGCAAATAGCCTAGTATGAACCTATGAACATGTGTGAACTGCTATAGTACATCTGCCATATGTTGCATGTGTGTGTGTTGTGGGGGATGCACAGGTAATGGCCAGATACTTCTGCACAGGTGACACGTCTGACACATTCTGGGTGTTCATCCATACATACTGGATGTGTGCTGCCATCCAACCCTGTGATGTGGACACACATTACTCAGCCTGGATATACATATCTGAACAACACCACAAGCACAGTACACTACCTTGCTATGTATGCATGTTATTACACAGTTATTCAGTAGTTATGACAGTGATGCTATCCATGCAGCCCACTGGGCCAGTGGAAGCCACAACACACACCGCCAGCACCTTTGCATATGCTTACCACAGACATCCCACATACTGCATGTACTGTGCACACAGTTATCTAACCCAGAACAACTGCACACCACTTATTAATCCTGTCCAGTGGACTACAGATACAGGCATATTGTATAACAATAGTAGGAGGCTACTGCAGCACAGGGCAGATTCACATGACGGAAGGCATCTGTTGTCTGCAGTGTTAAGATGCTTCACATTCACCAAATGCACAGATATTGCCAACATTGTTGCAGACAGTTTAGGTGCAGGTACCCCCATTGTCCTACACGTGTTATTAGTTATCCCAGATGACTGTAACCTCCCTATCCTCTCACATGTCCAGGTGAGAGCCACCCTCATCATTGCAGAACACATATCATCACTGTTACGAAATGGTATCCCTGGATGTGTGCTACATTCACCCCTGGAGGACATAGCACCACATGACAGACTGATATTAATCCCTGGCCATACTACAGGATATGTACCTGAACAGTGCCATACATACACAGTGGTCCCACACCAATGAGGAGGAACCTCTACTGACCCTGGGAACTACTGCATCATATGCACAACTGGCCTTGTGTTCTAAGCTATGGAAGTGTTAAGTATGGGCAACATGTACAGCAATATTACATATGTTTGTATTTCAGGACTATGTACACACAACCTATCTCATGGACATACCTATAGATAGTGAACTATGATACATTTGGAGGTGTCACAGTATACACAGGATTAACCTGCTACTTTGCATTACCTGTGTTTGTGGCAGCTGTTGGTGTGTCACTGGTGCTGCTTGAAGTTTGCTGCTGCTGCTGCTGCTGCTGCTGGTTTTGCTGCTGGCTGTCTTTATTTCTGTTTTGTTCTGTTTTGTTCTCTGTCTCTCTCTCTCTTTCTCTGTCGGTTTTGTGCAATGAATGTATTGCATGAGTGTAGTGTGGGTACTCATTGCTTTTGTAGGTATCTGCATAGGTCCATGTGATGGCCTCTGCACCAGTTGTAAGACAGCATTTGCTAATTGCATGCAGCTGGGTGTGTACTGATTGCATGTCTCACTGTGATTTCAGGACACTGCTATAAAAGGGTATGTGAGATAGGCGTTGCCCTTTCAGATTGTAGGGCGTGGACCATGCTGGTATACTGTTGACAGTGTTTTGTGAGTGTGAAGGTTAGTACATCTACCATGCTTCATGCTGTGTTGTAGATTCAGGTTGCTGCATTTATCTTGCCTGTTCCCTATAGTGAGTGTGTATGCATACTGAAACCTACAACTATATGTCATATGTATTGCTATATAAATATATATATATATATATCTGTGTACATATACATACTTTCATATATGTACATTAGTTGACATTATTGGGTACAAGCTAACAATTAGCAGGGCTGTTTCTGTTAACACTACACTAGTATGGGAACCCAGTAATTGGGACTATAAAAGTCTGCATGACATGCTTTGGGTAGTAGACATACTATATTGCCTTTATCTTCATTCATACTATTACGTGTTCCACTTATTTAGCACTATATTCCTGTATGAGAGTCATGGCTTAGTGGTAGGTCATACAGACTAGTGTTACAATGGTCTTGTGGTAGGGCCTACTAGTATGCTCATATTCTGCTTTTGAGTTGAGTATAGGGCCTATCAATCAAAGTGCTGGAGGCACCTTTAAGCAGTTAAAGGGCTTAGTAGGTCTCACAGGAGCCAGGCTGTGTTGCAGATTCTGGTTGCTGCATATATCTTCACCATTTCCTGTAGTGAGTGTGTATGGCTACTGAGACCTACAACTATATTTCATATGTATTAATATATATTTATATATATGTATGTGTAGATATACATACCTTCACATATGTACATTACCTTACATTATTATGTACAAGCTAACAGGTAGCAGGGCTGTTTCTGTTCACACTGAACTAGTATGGGAATCCAGTAATTTGGCCATTAAAACTCTACCTGACATGTTTTGGATAGTACATCTCCTATATTGCCTTTATACTGATTCCTACTATTACATGTTATATTTATTTTAGCACTGTGTTCTTGGGAAGCAGGCATGGCTTAGTGGTAGGTCATACAGACTAATGTTACCAAGGTCCTGGGTTTGAGACTGACAGTGGGAAGTTTTTTACTTTGCAAACTTTCAAACTGAGTACAGGACTTGTCAATCAAAGTGCTGAGGCCACCTTTAAGCAGTTAGAATGGTAAGTAGGTCACACAGGGGTCAGGCTGTGTTGCAGATTCAGGTTGCTGCAATTATGTTCACTGTTTCCTGTAGTGAGTGTGTATGGCTACTGAGACCTACGACTATATTTCATATGTATTAATATATATTTATATATATGTATGTGTAGATATACATACCTTCACATATGTACATTACCTTACATTATTATGTACAAGCTAACAGGTAGCAGGGCTGTTTCTGTTCACACTGAACTAGTATGGGAATCCAGTAATTTGGCCATTAAAACTCTACCTGACATGCTTTAGATAGTACATCTCCTATACTGCCTTTATACTGATTCCTACTATTACATGTTATATTTATTTTAGCAGTGTGTTGTTGTAAAGCAGGCATGGCTTAGTGGTAGGTCATACAGGCGGTTGTTACCAAGGTACTGGGTTCGAGACTGACAGTGGGAATTTATTTTTCTTAGCAAACTTTCAAACTGAGTACAGGACCTGTCAATCAAAGTGCCATAAAGGCACTTTTAAGCACTTTAAACCAGGTCTGCGCTTGCTTGCTGAGCTCACGCGCACTGGCGGTGAGCTCCGCTAACACAAGCTTACACCAGCTAATTTCTTTGAAAGAAAAGAAAAAGGGGTGACAGGAAAGTGGTGAAAAAGGGGTCACAAAGAGGGTAAGACAGTAGGGAAACAAGCGTGGGATTTGCAGGAGGGATGTAGGTAAGGCCCATAGATGCCCATGTCTTTGGCAGCAACAGCTGTGCATTTCCATGTATTTTGGTGAGACATTAGAAACCTTTCACCCTGAGAGAGGTGTCAGGACAACATTAATAGTTGTTGTAGAGCCAATTGTAATTAACTGTTTCAATGTCAAGCAGACATGTGTGCGACATGGACAGCTATGTATGGGGCGTAATTTTTTTGTGGGTACAGAGTGCCCTTTTTTTTTTCAGGTGAGAGTGGTATGTCAGGTGAAGGAAGTCGGTATAGCTGGGGAGGTAGGTTGGGTAGGTTAACAGACAAGACAGACAAGACTCATACAGGGCGGTGTATGACACACGTGGGGGTTACACAATTGACGGGACGGAGGTTGGGATTTCCAAGATGCATGAGCCCACAGATGGCAACAGTGGAACTGATATCCCCACCCATAGGCAGTTGCCACTGTTCCTTCACAGCCCAGCACGGGCTGTGCTGGGGCTGTGTAGGCGGGCAACGGCCGGGCCGTTAGCTGTGCCACACGAGCCTCGAGCTGGCGTGGGGCCCAAGAACAGTGTCTTGGATCTCCCTTCGCACCACAGACCGGACACCATGGAGGGTGAGTGGACGAACCCCTCCGGCCACACTTGCAGAGGGGGGACGGGCCCCATCCCCTGCAGCGCTTCCACCCGAAGGTGGCACAGGGCCACTGGAGGGGGGTCCGGCCTGGGCACTAGTGCCAGGTGCAGTCACCAGCTGAGGTGGGAGAGGTGGGTCCGCTGGGACCTGCCTTCCCAAGCGTTCTAGGTTTGTGAGTAGTTATGTTAGTTTGGGTTAGTGGCATTGTATTCCATTCAGATTAGTTGTAACAGCATGCATTGGTATTCCCATCAAACAAACACCCAGATATTAACACCATTGAACAAGGGGCATATCAATATCACATGCATTATTTGAACAGAAATACACAGTCAAACAACATGCAGGGTTGATTAATGGCAACAGGCCATCAGATTTGCAGGTATGAACAGGGCACATGCACGAACAGACATGCATATATTTTTGAAACGGACAAATGTCCATGATTAATGAAATGTTCACATACCATTATTTAGTTGGTGTTGTTATATGGAATTATAGGGTTGGGCGGAGATAGAAAGTGATGACACATTCATATGTTACACATTGATTTACATTTATAATAGGTACACAATTAAGTTGAGGCTGATGTTTCAAAATAAATTTTATTTGACTGTCAAGCTACACCTGTTACAAATACATCACTATCCTACTTATTTTGAATCTGATCAGATACATCATCCTGCTACACTTTGATGACAGGACAGGGGACAACTATGGCTGTTTAGTCTGTCAGATAATCATTCATTCTATCTGCAAATTGTTTACTGTGATCACCATATACAGCATTTGGCTAGACATTCCAGATTCTGACACACTGAAATCAGTTTGGTATATTAAGTTGTACTTCCCACATGCATTTAGTTCTGTAGAAACACACTGGGGCTAATATATTCGGGGTTATTACTACTTTATTTATTCATACATGACCCTTTCTGTCAGTCTCACACTTCCTGCAAATTCACAGTTCAGGTTGCTACTTCTAGGCTTTGTTCACATGTTAGACTAGTGGTGATTCAAACACTTTCCAACAGCCTCACTTCTGTCATGATTCAGCATTTCAACAGGGGATATATCTCACATGTGACTACCTCAGATTCTGAAGCTGTACTCTTGAGACTACTGCAGGTTACACTATATTTAATTAATGGTGGGACATCTGTATGACAGCACTGTTTAATTCTATCAATTATATTTCCAGTTACACTTGCATACTGATGAACTTGTTGCAGCCATACCTGCAGACTTTCAAATCTTGCTTGCACATTATATTACTTTTAATCAATACACTGCAGTGTTCTGATACATGCTACAGTATAATATTTATTTACAAGTACTGGGTGGGGTTACTAACCTGCACGGTGGCGCATCCGCACCAGCCTACGGGCATGCATCTCGCGATTCATAGCGGACACCTGCAGCTGTAATACAAAAGAAGTAATATTGGACTACACATCTCCATGGTATCAGCTAGTTGAAATCCTTACATACATAAGTAAAATGTAACTTACTCAGTAGTGGGGCGTTGGGCATATCCGGGCCTCCTGGATCCATTCGGACAACTGGTCTTGCTTGCGTCGTTTCAAGTCCGCATGGTGGTGACGGACCTGCTCACCAGTGCGTGGAATGCCAGTAGCACTGGTCAGATCATGAGCCAACTGGTCCCATGCCTCTGCCCTATATGCTCCCCATGAGACCTGGCCCTGCATGAGTTGGGCCTCATGATGGTGGACAAGGAGCCAGACCATGTATCTGGACTCCTCAACGCCCCAACGCTGTGCTCGAAAGCAACGTCCCTCACCTACTCCACTCATTCTGACTGCAGCTCTGATCTACAATCGTTTCTGCTGTGTATTCCTGCCTATGGGGCTTATATATGCCGATTTTCCCGCACATTTCTCTGATTGGCCGTTTTGGAATTGTATCTACTTCACTGAAAATGCTTTATCATGCTCCATTCTGGATTTTATCCCATATATATGCTATTTCTGCATTTCTAGGTATTGCTGTCATGGCTTAGTGGTTTAGTACCTTGACTCTAGTGCATGGTATCCTGGGTTCGAATCTGGCAACTGATTTTTGATTTTCCTGACAGAAATGAGTTGAGACCTGTCAATCAAACATGCCAAAAGCACTTTTAAGCACTTAAAACCAGGTCTGCGCTCGTTTGCGCGGAGGTAACGCATGCACACTGGCAGTTAGCTTGTGGGAGCGCGCAAACGGTGTGCGCTGGGATAAACCTTAATTGGCTAGTAACACACATGTTCAGCTAAGCACAGCTAGTTGCAAACAGTTTCACTCTGTTAAACCGATGCCTAGCAACAGGCACGCAGTTTACAGCTTTTTAAACACTACTCAGCTACGGGCACTCCGTCTCACAGCAGCTTACCTATCAGTACATTTCTGACTATTTTTGTTATTGTGTTACTTCAGAATATATGCTCCGTTTCATTCCATTTTACAAAAGGGAATACATTTACATGTGTACAATACTGTCAGGGGGCTTTTTAGTGCTTATTTACAAAAAAAAAAAAAAGGTTGGTGTGGGGGCTCGAACCCTGCCTGCCTACTCTTATGCTGGCAACTCTACCGCTAAGCTATTACTTCTTGGCTTACTTTGCATATTTAGTTCTTATATCCTTTTCCACTGATTGCTAACTGTGATTGCGCTAGTAGCACACCCGCGCACACGGGCGCACACAGTACCAAACATTTATGGGGTTTTAAAAAAAAAAAAGGTTTTAATTTAATTTTATTACATCTCTTCACTTTATACAGTGATGGTCTATCGGGGCATGTGTTGTGTAGTGTGTTTATGCACATTTCCATGGCCTCTCGTGGCTGTTTACTTTCAGCCATTCTAGTCTTCCGGGGGCGTGTCCGCTTGCAGGGCTTAGCCTACAGACACGCCCCCTACTCTCTTACACGGACCGTGTAAGAGTTACTAGTGTGATTCAGCATGCCTTATGCACCTCATGCATATGCATGACATGCTGACATCACACAGTTTCACTGCAGCCTCCGTATAAGAGTTATAACTCTTACACGGAGGCTTCCTGAATCTGGCCCATAGTCTAACTAACTTAAGATGGATTTATCTTTATTATTTTTAAATACAAAAGGCTTAAACAATCTTAGCAAGAGATCAAATCTACTAAAATATTTAAAACTGAACAAAGCACAAATTGTCTTCCTTCAAGAAACTCATTTCAAAACAAATGACAATTACAAATGGAATCCTACAGAATATATGATATTGGCGCAATCCACTAATAAGACAAAGACAAAAGGAGTAACAATTTTATGGAAAACAAATGTGATTAACCCAGAAATCATTTATAAGTATGAAGATAAAGAAGGCCTTATGGTATTAGTAATAGTTAAATATAATAACAGAATATGGACCCTATCCAATCTATACTGGTTCCCAGACATTGGATCAGGAAATGTTAAAAAACACTTGGATTTCATTTCCAATAATTATAAAGGCAACTTAATATTAAGAGGAGATTTTAACTGTATATTTGATATTTCTCAAACTATAAATAAAAGACTGCTGCATACATCTGCTGTATCAAAAGCTATAAACAAGTGGGTAGAATTATTTCATCTTGTAGATACTTTCAAATGTAAAGAAGATAAATCTTTGTTGTTTTCCCATCAAGATCACATATTTGGTACCCAAACTAGAATAGATAAAATATTTGCTGCCCATGACTTACACTCTAAACTCATTAATTTCTCAGTCACTCCCTGCCTCTTTTCAGACCACAATTCATTGATACTAAAACTTCAAAATGGGTACAAACCATTAATCTTTATCTCCAGAATTTCAGCATATATAACTAAAAATAAAGAGTTCAAACCCTGGTTATTATCTGAATTACAGTTCTTCATAGATATTAATTGCACCACAGAGATAAATAAAGTAATGATATGGGACTCATTAAAAGCTTACATATATGGTAAAACCCTAACTTGGTATAAAAAAAATCAAAGAATGGGATTCTGAATTATTAGATCTACAATCCAAACTTTTGTCAGTAAAAGCTGAAAAAAGTCAAAATCATTTGGAGATGAAAAAGAAAGTAGAAGTATTAAACAATAAATACAACAAAATTCTTATAGGTTCATAGGTATGTACTAGCCTATCTGCCCGAAGGCATTTATAAGCCTAGCCAGAATGTGTTGGCTTTCGCCGCCCCCTTAGATTAGTTCCCTGTGCCTCTGTCCAGCTGAGCCATTGAAGTGATCCTTGGGGTAAACTTTCTGTTTCTCATCCACTCATCAAGGTTTCTCTTGAAGAGGGTTAGCGAGGAGCTCTGCCTAATGTGGATTAGAATCTTGCTCCAGAGCATGGGAAGTCTCTGGGACAGGAAACAATCCCTCCAGCACATCCTATTTATTGTTGTGGTGAGGTTTAGATCCCTAGAGCATGTGGCTTGAGAGGATATGGTTTTCTTTAGGTGGAGCATGTCCATCAGTTCTGTCTTGGACATGGCCTTGTATGTCAGGCATAGATCATCTCTGAGTAGGTGGTATGCAACCAAGTACAGCTGGAGTTTTTTCATTTAAGCTGCATAGGGCATCTGTATAAGGCCAGTGATCTTCTTGGTGAGGTACTTCTGTGGTCTTTCCAGCTGTTGCAGGTGTCTTGTAAGGTACATCCCAAATGGGGTGTTTTACTCTATGATGGGTCTGATGAGTGATGAGTAAAGGGGCACAATGACCTCTTTTGATCTGGATGCAAATCCTTTTGTGATTAGGTGGGCCACATAGAAGGATTTTCTAACCACTTTGGCAATGCGATTATCAAAGGAGAGATTACTATCTACTTGGGTCCCCAGATCCTTTATTATGTCTTCCGTATTTAGGAGGCAACCACCTATGTAGGAGTTTGTGGGTACTTTGTTTTTTCCAAAGGGGATGACTATGCACTTTTTGGCATTTAGTTTGAGGCCATGGTTTTGACACCAGGTATCTATCTCAGTGAGACCCTTTTGGAGGATGTCTGTGTCAGCCGGAGAGTCAATTATAGCCCCTAGTTTGCAGTCTTCTGCAAACTTGGTCAGCCATAGACCTCCTGTGCTTGCCTGTACCTCTGAGAAATATATGCCGAACAGGAGGGGTCCTAGGACTGAGCCCAGGGGAATGCCACTTGTAACCGGTTTAGAGTCAGACCTAGCTCCCACAACTCTTAACATGTGGGTTCTGTCCATGAGCCAGTTGGCAACCCATCTCATGATGTAGGGGTTTATGTTCAGGCTGGAGAGCTTGTCTATAATACCAGAATGGGGAATGGTATCAAAGGTCTTTGCAAGGTCTAGGTAGGCTGTGTGGACCACCTTTCCCTTGTCTATAGCCTTGGTAACTGTCTCAAAGAAGTACACCAGGATTAGGAGGCATGATCTGCCCTTAACAAAGCCGAACTGGGTAGGGCCCAGTGCTTGGAGCTTCCCAATGTCTCTGTTAATGAGATCCATGATGATGCGCTCCATAGCCTTGCAGACCAAGCAAGTCAGGCTTATAGGGCGAGAGTTCCCAGGGTCTGTTGTGGCTCCAACTTTGTGGAGCAGAATAACCATTGCTGTGCACCACTCTATGGGCACATAGCCTGTGGAGAGGCTGAGTTTGAACAGTGTGTTTTGGTGAGGGGTTAGTTCATCTTTGAGCTCATATGGGATGCATCCTGGGACACTGTCCAGTCCCATTGATGCTGTGTTTTTGGCTTTGGAGAGGGCTGTTTTAACCTGAGTGTCTGTGATTTCAGGGGGACTAGATTATTCTGGTATGGTTATGGGCCCTTTTGGGGGTGAGAGGGGGATGAAGTTTGTACTGAACCTGTCTGCCAGGATTTTGGTGATCTCAGTCAGTTCAGTGTATTTTGTGCCATTTTGCATTAACTCCTAGCAGATCTGAGAATTGCCACTTAGATTCTTGACATAGCTAAAGAATACCTTGTGGTTATCTTTGGAGTCCTTGGCAATTTTTCTTTCAGAGCAAGCCTTGGATGATTTTATGAGAGATTGTAGTTTCTTGCTGATACTGATCAGGGATGTATTCCTTTCTTGGGATTTTACTCTTTTCTGTACTTGTTTCCTCCTTCTATTGTATAGCTTGTTTATGGCAGGGATCCACCAGACTGGTTTCCTTTTCTTGGAGGAGTGAGTCTTGGTTTTGCTTGGGATTGCATGATCCATGCATTCTTGTAGGTGCCTGTAAAGTGCATTAGTAAAGGATTTTGCAGCTTGGGTAGCGTTATCCTTTAGCATGGGGGCTTTGAAAATTTCCACCGGGGTCTTAAGTAATGTGAAGTTTGCTTTTGAGAAGTTTTTCACGGTGGATTCTTTGACCGGGGGTGGGGGTGGAATGTTGATATCCAGGGAAGTAAATAGTGTGGGAAGAAATAGCCAGGGAATTGTTATGGCTAGGCTTGTATAGGCCCTAGGGCTGAAAGCCAAGTACCAACCTATGAACATATGAACCTATTAGTTTAAGGTCAAATCTAACCAATGAGGGGTTGACCTCTGGTGTGGAACACCACTCGCCCATGTTAATGATAACCAGGTCCAATATGTTGTCACTTCTGGTAGGGGTGTTGACCAGTTGATCCAGGGCATTTCAGCTTATAAATTCTAGGAAATGTTGGGCAAGGCAGTTAGTACTTGAGTTGTTCTCCCAGTTTATGTTTGGGTAATTGAAATCACCCAATATCAGGGTGTTTGGTAGGACGTTTATGTTTTCCAGTGTTTCCAGAAATGTGGAATGGGAGTCCTGGGACATGGTGGGTGATCTGTAGCAAGCTACAATTTGAATTGCAGTGCCCATTGTTATTTGCACGTGGATGATCTCTGAAGCATTGTGCTGTGCCACTAACCTAGAGGTGTGGGTATCTTTGATGAATATGCATACAGCCCCTCCTTTTGTATTTCGGTCCGGGTTTTGTGGTCAAAATGTATGGTATGAGTTGTAGCCTGGTAGTGCTGGGGTTCTCTCTGGAGCCTTAAACCAGGTTTCTGTTACTGCACATATATCGATTATCTCCATACTGAGGAGTGCCTCAAGTGCATTCATTTTGAGATTTAGACTTCTGGCAATGAGTAGCATTACCCTCAGTTTTTTGTTACTTGTGCTATTTACGGTGGTGGGTTTATCTCTTGAGCCTTGCCTAAAAAAGGGACTATGGTGGTGGCAAGAGCCTTGGCCAGAATTCGAAAGCCTAAGGGTGACAGGTGCAAGTCATCTCTAGCAAAGCAGCACGGCTTGTTGAGCATTTCATCCCAGGCTGACAGACACTGGAACCCCTTTGAATGACACCAGAAGTTTAGCCAATTGTTGAAACTGATAATTTTTTCTTTATACCGTAATATCATTCTTGGTGAGGGCAGGATACCACTCAAGGTTAGCATCATACAGGCCTAGGCTAAGTGATCAGAAAGCTCTTCCATGTCTATTTTCATGTAGTCCAGGTAGGTTCAGCTCAGGTCATTCACACCAACATTGACAATGACAGAGTCGTATATGTACTTGTTCTGGAGTGACCTGAGTGCTTGTGTTATGTGGCGGATCATGGCACCCAACAGGCAGATAATAGTAACCTTCTCCTTGTTCAGCCTAGTGAGTGGGACGTCAGTGTGCCTGACTATAGAGTCACCTATTGCTAGTGTGTTGGGTATGTTACTTTACCTTAAGGGCTGTGATTGCATGGCACACTGGTTTTGTGAAGTATGTGTTTTGTGGTTTGTGTTGGGGGGGGGTGGAGGTTGCTTGGGTGTCCACTTTGGAAGTCTCTGTTGCTTTTGCAGATTTTTATTTAGAACCTCTGAGTATGTTTTTGTGTATTTATGTGTGTTTTTCACCAGTGCTGGTTTCATAGGTCTATGTGAGGCTGGTGGTATGATGCAAGTAATTCCCTTCTCCTCTTGACTGTCTTGTCCAGTCTTGGGTTGAGAGAGCTTAGCCTCCAGTTTGGCTGTATAATTGTATCACTCGCATGTATTAGTGTTTGGTGGTAGGAGGAAAGGGTTGTCTGTGGACATGAGGCAGTTGTAACATTGCCTCAAAATGCCCAGATTCACCAGTTGGACTGGAGAGTACACCTGAAACTGCCCTTTGGACATGCCTGGATAGGTACAGTGAACTGTTTTACTGATTGGCTGATAAGGTGGAATAGAGAGTCTTGTCCTGCTCTACAGTATGGAGGGGGCTCTAGTGCTAAGGTTTATTAGTGCTTGCTATAAGTTTTGAGCAAGTGCCAGGATGAGAAGTGAATGGTTTGAGTGCTTAAGTTGAAAGTTTGTCTAGTTTCAAGGGAAAATTTGAAAAGTACACTTTGAGGAGCCGGGAATAGTTATACCCTAGCTAACTGGCACTGCCCGGCACGCAAAACCTCACTAATGTGGGTTTTATAGCAAGAAAATGAAAGAGAAATTAGCCCAAAATGGCCAATAAACTACTAATTTCTGGGCTGAAACCACTCCTCCAGGGAGAGATAGGCTGCTCAAAGCTCCCCTCTCTCACAGGTGAACAGAGAAACTTTCTTCTATCCAAGTAAGGTATGGGCACATACACAAAAAACTAGTTTAGCTTTAGAAAAACTAAAAATTAATACCTTGGCCACTTCGCCCAAATATCTACATAATTTATCCATAAGAATCAAAATACAATCAAAAGCTAAGTATCTTCCATGAAAAGAAAGAGGAAAATGTCCCAGATATAGGTGACATTATTGATGCCTATAGAAATTACTATATGGAACATTTCCACAAAGAAAATATACATATCGATCAATTAAATCTAGATGAAAAATGTTCTAATATAAAATAAATACCAGAAAAATTAAAACTAGATCTGCAAGCACCCATATTCTACAAAGAAATTACAGATACAATAAAAGAGGATAAAAATAATAAAGCTCCAGGTATAGATGGTATAATTATGGAAATATGTAAACTTTTTCCTTCAAAGATACTATCCCTCTTCCATAAAACTCTATTAGAAATTCAGTCACAAGCTTTAATACCACCTTCTTGGAGATACTCCTTAATCACACCAATCCTAAGGAAAACAAATCCCCAAACCTCTTTACCTTATATAGACCTATATCATTATTAAATAATGACTATAAGATATTTATGACAATATTAACTAACAAAAAGAAAATACCACTACCAAAACAATAAATAATGATCAAACTGGATTTACATATCATAGACACACACATGACAATATTAAAAGGATAATTTCTCTTATAGATTATGTTAATAAAGAAAATAAAGAAACACTCATAATTGGCTTAGATATAGAGAAAGCCTTTGATTCCCTAAACTGGGACTAATTATTCAAAATTCTGGTGTTATTTGAATTTCCTCCTTTACTTGTTCATCTACTAAAGAATATATATATATATATATATATATATATACAAATAATTTAGCATATGTTAAGCTAGGTCCTTTCACCTCTGAATCTAGACATGTAACAAAGGGTGCTAAACAAGGATGTCCCATGTCACCAATTCTGTTTGCTTTGGCTATTGAAATATTGGCAGATTCAATACGTAACAATACAAAAATCAAAGGAGTAGATGATTATGAACAATACAATTTTAAAGTAATGCTCTTTGCTGATTACATATTATTAACATTATCCAATACAAAAGAGACATTAGAAGAATTAGATATTTTAATTGACACATTTTACAGGACTTCAGGACTCCATTTCAATAAATCAAAATCAAAATTTTTATTTTTAAATTAAAAAAAGAATAGCAGACGAAGGGGAATCACATTATAGGGAAAGAAGAATGTACCTTAAAATATCTAGGAATTGAGTTATACAAGGATAATAATGAATTAGTCTAAAAAACTACAATAATATCATCAATACAATTAAAATCTCTGTGGAAAAGTGGAACAAAATAATATTACCATTTGAAGATAGACTACAGTTAATAAAAATGGTTTTACTACCCAAGATTCTACATATAGCCTTGGCAGTACAACTGTTACCAGAAAGGAATATACTCAAAGAAATAAACTCATGCCTAATAAAATTTTTATGGTTTCCCAAAAGAAACAGAATAGCTTTACTACATCATATCAGACCATGGAAACAGGGAGGACTAAACTTTCCTGATATAGAAACATATATAAAAGCATCCATATCTAAAACAATCTCAGATTGGAGAAGTCCAAATTATTCTGCAAATTGGAAAGAATTACTAACTGCACTATCAATAAGTGAATTTGATTTACAAAACAAATTTCAAATAACAGATAAAAACAATTTGCCATGGCACATATGTATTAGTATGCAATATAACATAAGTAAGCCCACTAAAACTCATATGATTAGTTATTACATTGACTCATTTAGGAAAATTATTAATGCAAAAATAGATTTAAGAATCTGGTTTGATCTTTTAACACCATTCATAGTTACAAAGAGCTATCCACATAAAATATATAGAGAAATAATTAATTCCTGGGAACAGAAAGGATTTCTTTGTTGGTTTCAATGTATCAAAGAACTAAAAGTTCTGGATATGCAAACAATAGAAACAATATACAAAATTCCACAACAAGATTGGTTAACTATGCAAAGCATTCTGACATATTTGCAAGATTTATGCAGAATTATTAGTAATTAATTTAAAGAAATACCCAAACTTATGAAATACCTATATATAATCATATATAATGATTATGGCATGGAAAATAGTATTTCAAAATTTTACAATATATTGATAAATTATAAAACAACACCCAAATCCTCATATTGGAATTGTATAACAAAAGGACACTCGTTACAACTAAATGAAGAAATTAAATCAAATATTTTATTATCAATAAAACACACATCCTTTACACAGCACTGGGAAGTTTTTAATTGGAAATGCTTGCACAGAGCACTCTTAACTCCAGATAGAATTACCAAAATTAGTTCTTCCACAAAGGGAATATGTTGGAGGTGTGAGCAAATACACAATGCAGATTGGAATCACATTTTTTTTCGACTGTGTTAAAATTAAGCCATTTTGGAATGGTATTAAAAACTTTTTACAAGCTTTATTTAATGAATCGTTTAACTTATCTAAAGCTCTAGTATTCTTAAATGTGTACAAAGGTCCTCATTTGAATGAGTCAAATATGTATCTAGTATGGACAATACTGACAATCTCAAGGAAGTGTATAACAAGAAGATGGAATACAAACACAATACCAACTTTGGAAGACTTCTACAGCCTACTGAAGACCACAGCATTATTGGAAATTAAAATTCAAGAATTAAGAATTCATCCTAAGCCATTTATTAACAATCCATGGAAAAAAAGTCTTATCATTGACTGACACTTTACAATAACTGAACAGATACACTCTGATAACTGGATTGTTATACCTGTAAAGCAATTGTATATATTGAGCTGTGTTATAGCATCAGGCTGATGTAAATAGTGTACATAGTCATTTAAGGTGTTATATACAAATACTATGGAATTTATTCAACTATATTTGAAAAATAAAAATTGTTTTGAGAAAAAAAAAAGAAATGATCAAACAAGTGTTAGGCGTTTAAGAGAAGTATACTTTACCTTATTAAAATCAGTGGTGAGATGCATAATGAACAAAATGACGTGTACATTTAACAGAAGTAAATGAGGAACAGGAAGTGTGTAAAATCAAATCTGGACCAAATAAAAATGTACAAATGATAAATACAGGGGTAATACACCACAATAGTAATGACACTGAGAAAGAGATGCATGAGGTGCATAGGGAGTATGGTGGAGTTCAGTTTCATGCCTCATGTACTTTGAGTGATTGTAAGCATAACAGAAAGAAGTGTCTTACATTTATTCAGTTTTATGGAATCCATCCACAAACCCTTTTTCCCATTTTTGCAAATGGAGTTGGGGTGTCACTTGAACAGTGACAATCATCTAGAACCAAGGTTCACACTGCTAGATGACTAGCCCTGCTATGACTGTTCTTTCACATCACACACTTCCATGCACACTCACACCTATGGCCTATTTTGGAGTGTCCAATCCACTTACTGCATTTCTTTGGAATGTGGGAGGAAAGTAGAGCATCCAGAAGGATCCCATGCAAACATAGGGAGGACATGCAGACTCTGCAAAGAAGGCATCCCAGCCAAGAATTGAACTGGGAAACCTCTTTGATGTGAGGTAATAGCACTATCCACTGAGCCATTATGCAACGTTAAATTTTTGTAGAATCTTTGGTTAAAAAAAATCATTTGCAAAGATGAGTTAAAAGAAAGACAAATGGGTTCAGATGAATCTGTATTTTGCTGAAGCGAAAAATGAAACGTAATTATTCCTGAGTAGAATTAAAGAGTTGATACTGTGAAGTTTGAAAATACATCAGAAACAATGAGACAAAAACATTAGTCAGACTTATGGCAATATATTTTGAGTATAATAAATGAATGGAGAATTTAAATTAAATACACATGCAGAGTGTAATAATGTGTCTGAAAATACTTTTTTTTAATCTTGGGGATAATAAGTACAGAAACAGAGCTGTGTGTGCATTGTTCAGGACACATAATAATGTTATTACATCACAAGCTACTGACACATGAAAGTAGAAACAAGAATCAAAAGATACTCCTTCAAATTTTAAGCACTAAAATAATCTAATTCCTACAGCAGAGTGCAGTGTATAGAAGCACATTGTCACATCTGTATCCAGCCATACCAAACCCAGTGACACAGATGATATTCTGTCATTGGGAACTAGAGCAATGCCCAATATCTCAGAAGCATAACATGCTAATAACATTAACTCTACAGTCATGGCAATATTGGCCAGCATGTTTATGAATTAGCTCTTGTTATGACTGAAAAGCAAACCCTACTACTGGCTACTGAAAGTTGTGGCAGGGTCTGTCTATAACGTATTCTTACTCTGGCATCTACAATACAGATGATAGGTAGCCAAGATTCATTGCTTCCAAACTTAGCAAATACCACTAGGAAATGAGCTGCCAACGACCGCAAATCTACCATGTGCTTGTGCAAATACCACTAGGAAATGAGCTGCCAACGACTGCAAATCTACCATGTGCTTGTGCAAATACCACTAGGAAATGAGCTGCCAACGACTGCAAATCTACCATGTGCTTGTGCAAATACCACTAGGAAATGAGCTGCCAACGACTGCAAATCTACCATGTGCTTGTGCAAATACCACTAGGAAATGAGCTGCCAACGACTGCAAATCTACCATGTGCTTGTGCAAATACCACTAGGAAATGAGCTGCCAACGACCACAAATCTACCATGTGCTTGTGGATCATCTGCTGCTGTCAGGACCTGGAGCAGTCAGCAGCCGCCATCCTCCTAATAGGCCTCTCATTCTTTCAGCTTAACTTGTTGTAGAGCATCTGACAGGTACTTTACAGGTAAAGTAAGGAGCCCACCTTGGCTTTCACTAAGTTAAGAAACACTGCCCTCCTTGATGAGGCAGATCCACATCATCAGTTTGAGGCAGATGCAATTCTTCTGAACATGAAGGCAATTGAGACAAAGCTGCTGTCCCTAGTTCACCCCTTGTTCATTTAGATAACTAACCTGATGAGTTGCATGTAAGCAGGCAAGGGGCATTCAGTCAGACACCTGTGCAAAGAGGCAATAATCATCTGGCAAATAGCCACAGATACAGTCATCATTCTCTCAGCATTACTGACCTGTTTTATGCTTGGGAAAATGTAGTCCTTCCTCCTTTCTGTGTAATGCAGAAAGACAAAGGGGATATGGCAGTGGATCTATTCTGCATCCTATGGCAAGGGAAGTTTTTGCATGGTGTTCCACCTTTCCACTAATGCCACATCTCATCCCAAAGTTCAGGAAGAAAAGCTAATGTCATTGTTGTGATGGCTAATATCAATGTAATTTTAGGTTTTACTGGTGTAGCAGAAAATTCTCCCAGTCCTACCCAAAAATGGCATCTATGGGTGAGGTAATAACCAACATTACCTTATGATCTAGCTTCTGCTGCACACTATCTGATCCTGCACGTCCGGGACCCAGCTGGAGATTAGAATTGCCAGAAACCTTTCACATCACAACCTTATACATGCAAGTGAAAAAGGTGGTCTGCAGGACAGTATTCAATGCTATTGGTCAGCTTATAGGTCATCCTGATGTATTGTAGACATCTGTATACTTGGAACCTAAGTTATTCTACAACTAATCTGCTTGTGTCAGCTATTTCTGCCCATGGTAATGTTGTGGATACAGGACTATGGACAAGCACTGGTCACTCAAGCAGTGCCTTAAAGGATTTCAGTCTCTACACACCTTCGAAGAACCCTTCTCCTCCATGGGACCTGAACTGTGCCTACTAATTCAGCAGCACTGAAGCGTCTTTATCAGGGGATACTTTTTCTGGTGACCATTACCTTTGTTTGCAGGATTTCATAGTTACAGATCTTCATGTCTATATTGTAGCTCAAGACTAAACTACATTTCCATCAAAAAATACTTCTAAATTGTCTGTAAACCAGTCCATTCAGTGCTCTCTGTTCCTTTGCCTTGGTAAGAATCAGAGAGGAGAAATCCCTTCCCACCCTGGATATGCACCACCATCACAGATTTTACATGAAAATTAGTGCATTTTTCCTGGAAGAGAAGAGTTTCCTGTCATGACACAAATGTTTACCAAGCCAACTGCCAAAAACATGATCTTTTGCAAAGAACTCACCCATTGCCAATTGAAAAATGCTGTAATCAAAGACTCCTTCACTAGGATCATGGCTGTTTCCACTGCTTTCTTCAAGAATGTCTCCACTGCAGATTTTGCACTGTGGTTACTTGAGTGTTAGTGTATACTTTGACCAAACGTGACCATCTTACTATGACACTACTTGATGCTTGGACTGTCCTTCAGTTCCTTCAGTCCCCGTAGATTACCACTTGGGTCTCAGTCCAGCTGTAGGATCCATAAAGGAGGATACCCAATGTGAAATATAACAGATATATTCTTACAATCTCAACTTATCTATGCATGTCTCTTCCATGGTGTGTCAAAAATACACCACCCCTGTGTGCTTAGATAAACCCTCTATTCAGTTTTGGATGCAAAAATTGTCCTGTAGAATAGGTAACTGTATAGGTGTTATATTTTTATTTTTATGAGTTGATAGTGGGAAACGTGTTTGCCCAGTGGTAAGACATACTTATGTACTTTAAGTGTGATGTGCATATGCTGGCACTGAATACATGCATCACTTAATGAGAGCATTAAAGAAAAAATGAGGTAGTGACCTGTGTAGAGGGCAGAAAAGTGCAGTAGCATCCACTTATAGATTAACTGATAGATATGAAAGTTACAGTTTATATTTTTAGTTATCCTCTTTTTATCCAGATCCACGCATCAAAAGTGAAGGACGTCTCATTACCTGGATGCATAGAAACCACTTCAGCTTCATACAGACAGGATATAAGGTAGTTGAGGTGGATCAGCTTTTTGTTTCTTTTGAATTAGTTAAGCTTAAGAAACAAACCATTTCTGAGTGATCAGCCTTTTGTTTGCCTTTATTTATGATGTTGATGCAAGTCTTTACCAAGCCAGAAACACTTGCAAAGCGATTTCTATAAAAACGATATCTGTAAGACAGCAACTTGGTCTTCAGGCTATACCTTTACTGAACATCACACATTGGATATCCAGTCCTAAATGGGGGGGGGGGGTCTTGGGCAACATTGTCACTGTTGTAGTTCCAAGCTGGTGACAGATGTTGCCACCCCCCCCCCAAAAAAAAATATTCATAGCTTGATATTTTACCCAAAAGTGAACAATTAGGAACATACCACTGCACAAGGTGATCATTGTAACAGATATTTAGTATCCTTTATCCTGGTCTCACTGGTAGTAGCTCTTCTCCCTCCCCACCAACCATTTCTCCCCTACCTATTTTGGATTTAGTGACTCTGGATGTTTAAAGTGAATAACATCTTAGGCTGTCCCTGTAATGAAGAGATTCCCGGCATGTAGCTGACATTTTATGCGGATGCTTTGAAGAATTTTTGTTGTTATGACACATTTCTGTTCTGTAAACTTCCAGTGGGCAATGCCTAGTTAATTCATCATATGTGCATCCTTATGACAGGTAGCTTAATTATCATTTATTTGAAATCCATATGATAAACCACTCCAAGAATATGTATGTCAGCAGCCTAGCTCTTTTGACAGACAATGGTTGATATTTCCAAAATAAATTCAATTTCATCTTGTTTACCAGAGTATTAATAAATATTGCTAGCAGATATCACTTATCATCAGTTGTATATCTTAAGTAACAGTGAAAGACATTTATCTTACTTTATTTATTTGGAAAACAGTCCCTAATAACCATTACAGATAATCAGTGTGTCAAAGTCCAGACTGTGTTTTATTTGAAATAAATTACTTTTACTTTATGAATGTTGTGCCTAGGAAACTTAAGAATGTATTATAACATCAGGTTTATAGTTAAGCTGTTTTTCCATATCTTATGAAGGAGTAGTCCACAGATATTTAATTTATATACAGTTTATCTATAAGGACCTTAGGAAATGCAGTGTGTGCTCTCAGGCTGAGAAACAAATGTTATGTTGCTGCATAAATCATTCTATTAAAATCTTCCTTCATAGCTCTTCATGGCTATTATCAGTTATACAAATCAAGAAAATCATATTTTCATAGTCAGCATTTATTCTCAGAGCTGAAGTATTCCTTCATTGCATCCAGTCTTGGTACCAGTAAGAATCCTTTTTATTATCAGATTCATGCCTTCTATAAGACATATGTGAGCATATGCAGCTACCATTTGTTTATTAGTCATATTATATACATGAATGTTTTTTAATTAGCCACATGTTTGACATTTCCTTCTTTAGTCTTTGGGGAGATTTAGATAGTGGAAAGGCTTTAGTAATAGGGTAGCCTCTAAACTTCAGCTCAAAACAGCTTATAATCATGTATCCTCTTGTGGTGGTCAGTGGCTATAACCTCAGGTAGCAGGAGGCAGCAGGTAGGCTTCTTTGATTAAATAAACCCGTTTTCTATAAAATGCGAATGGAAACAGAATTAAACAGGTAGATAATGAGACCTGGAAAAGATATTGAATATCTACCGATCCTCTTTGATGAGGGTTACTGTTGATCATAAATTTGAGTTTACCCACCTTCCGTGACCTGTTTCTTGGTCAGATTTTCTACAAGATGTAGCAAAATCTTAACCAAATGGTTTCACATAAAGTAATATACTGATATTTGGGGCATATCGCATGTTGCTCCAAAGTCTCTTCAGTTCTCTTCACTATCTCTGAATGGAGTGGTCCTTTTGTTGTATCAGAGAAAACGTATCTGCAATGTGGTTCACTCCAACAAGAAAGTTTATTTTCTACAAGATTGCCTATGTTCTTCATGTTCATCATTTTACTAAGAATTCTTGAACAGTATTAATGAAAAATCAAACTATGTCCTCAAAGTCAGTAAATAAACATGCTACTCTGAGGTCTCAAATGGGCTTGCCAAGGCGCATTGTTCTTTTTTTACGGATTTTTTAAGATTCTTAGCCAAACAGCTTTGTTGCTCAGAAGTACTAGTTTTCTCTGTAGTCTATAAATATTTCTCTCTCTCTCTCTCTCTATATATATATATATATATATATATATATATATATATATATATATATATTTATATATAAAATGGTAAATACCCAAATGGTGAATTTTTCCCTGGATAAGTAATGCTGTACATTTTCTGAAGAGCTCTTGTAATTCTCTTCATATTTTATTAAGCACTGTGCCTGTTGCAATGAGGCTACTTTTTTGACCAGTCAAGTACAGACTTACTTAACATTAGGACAGAGAGGTAAGTTTACATAAACCCAGCATGAGGTCTACCATTCAGTAAACAATTACACAGAAAACAAAGATCAATTCAGCAATAAGTTTCACATAAGTATAGGGAAATTACTACAGCGCCGTTTGATATTTATTCACCAAACACCAATATATCTTATATATATTCAGTGTTGTGTAATACACCTTTTCCTAGCCTTACTGTCCTAGGAAGGGTGGAGTTTTTCACAACCTACATATCCTATGATTAATTTTTGTTGTAAATTACAGAATATATTGTGAAAGTGATTTCTTTTTGCATTAGGCATCATGCCTCAACATTAATTGCAAGGCTACCAGTGGATTAATTTTGTTTAATACAAGGTTTCCCACTTACAATTCATATGTTATAAAGTAAATATTGACTTATTCAATTTACTTAGATTATTATAATGATTATTTGAAATCCACTTGACAGACTTTTGCAAGAATTTGCATGCTAGCAGTCTAGTTCTTTTGATAAGCAGTGGGCCACATTTCCAAATTAAATTCAACATCGTCTTGTTTACCAGAGTATTAACAAGCATTCATAGCAGGCATCAATTATCTTCATTTGTGGATCTTAAGTAATAGTGAAAAACACTTATCTTAGTTTGTTTATTTGGAAAACATCCTCCAATAACAGAAATAATGTTTTTATTTTAGTGCCAAGGTCCAGTCTATGATTAAAATAAACTGCTTTTACTTTGTAAAGGCTACATCTAGGAAACAAGATGTGTGTTAGATTATGTCTTAATGCCAAAAGTACTGGTTTACATTAGGTTTATTTTTCAGCAATTTTTTCATTATTGTATAAAGGAGGACTCAACAGATATTTTAACTTATACAGAGATTATATACTCATGGGCATTAGGAAATACAGCATGTGCTCTCAGGCTGAAAAGCAAATTACATGTTGCTTAATAAAGCAAACTATTAAAATCTTTCTTTGTGGTTCTTCATGGTTGCAGTCAGTTATAAAAATACTATTTTCATGATCTGTATTTACTCTTATAACTGTTGTTCCTGCATCGGTTTTGGAACAGGTAAGACTGTGCTTCATAGTCAGATTCCTCTCTTGTGCCTAGTATCTGCATGTTGAGTCTTAATATAGAAAACAACACTATTGAATACCAAAAGATCTTCTGTGCATGTTTAGAAAATGACTACAATTTCCTCAATTATACTTAACCACCATACCAAAGTAGGTTCACAATTTCCCTATTATTTAATGTACTGGTACATTGGTCAGGTAAACAGACCAGTGCAGGTCCACAAAGGTTTGCATGTTATTAAAATGTATGAATATACATCATTCAGAAAATAAGTTATGTTCTTCCACTTAACATGTCCACTTTTTTCATAGCTTCAACTGAATTATATTGGATCATATTCTAAGCAAGATATACACGCCCTTAATACCATTACTGAGATGCAATAGTATTTTTGAAAAAAATAAAGCCTTCTTACAGAAAAGACGATAAGCTCTTAATTTAAAAGCTTTCTTGATAGGAATGCTGAAGCAGTAAGATCTGGTAATATACAATTTTTATGTAAATATCTACGGGTAGTCTTTTATACTCCAGGAGTCAACCTTCTAAACTCTATATAAGTATTAGATTAGGTTTTGTGCATATAACTTCTGAGTGCACATGATTGGCAGTTCTCTAAATATAAAATAAATACTTACATTTGTTTGTGAATATTCATAGATGTTTTGTGTATAACCCAAAGCAGACATCACCTAAGTGATTTAAAATGATTTTTGGAAGCACTCAAAAACTCGTGATTTAAATGCTTAAAACAGAGAAGGATAAGACTAGACCTTCAACTACACAACAGCTCTATTTTTTTACAAGTTGCAAGAATAAAAGATTGGACTGTTATAATGTAGAAGTATATTATGTACCCAGTTATATATTATTAAAAGAAACAGAGGTTTTTGAGTTATTTTTTTTTTACCTCCATGCCCATGGCCAATATCACTTATCTGTTCCCTTTTTCAAGATCATGGTAACGGCATGGCCATCATTCATGCAACAATCAGGGATTTTGCTTTGAAGTCCTCCTCTTGCCCAACACGTGCCCGCAAGGTCCAAGGATCAGGCATGCAAACAAGTGGTGCAGGAATCTGTGCAACTGATGCTACCCTTTAGCCCCAGTGCATCCCATGATGGCAGACACCCCTGTCTATCTCTGGTCTTCACTAGGGATTGTAGACAGAGTCCATTTTCCAGGATATAATTTTCCTCCCCCTCCCCTTTGGGAAAGGTGAATATACCCTGCCTTGCCATTCGTCTCCTTCCTCAACTTGAACTCTAGACCCAGGTTTCTTATCAAACTTGACTTATCTGGAGCACAGGCAGGGCATCTTCTGTCTATACTGCCAAGCTAGCAGCAAAAGGAACAGTTTTATTACAGTCTTCCCACAGCCTCTGCTAGTTACTTATGCCAACACTGAGAATGCACTGTACCTCAGAAAAGGCAAATATCTAAATTAAATCTTTTCCAAGGCAGTGTGATGTTGGAATTAATATATTTAAACAGCAGGGCATGTTCGGGATCATGGTTGTGCCCTGGCATTTAAATGTTGTACTATATTAAGATGTGTCTTTCTGTTCTACTTAACTCTACTGCAGAGATTCTCCATAAGCAACATCTAATTTTTTACAAGTTGCTGTAAAATCTGTACTATATGGACCCATTTACTAAATAAATGTAATAGAAATCCAAAGGGTACAAAGCTCATTTAGGTCATTTGGGCAAACCATTCAGTAAAAACTGCAAAAAAGCTAGAGTCTTTGTTGTGTAATACCTTACTCTTTCTATACTAGAGGCATATATCTGCTGCAGAATTATACGTTGGATGCCTGTGGATGACTAAGATACCACATCAGGAAAGGATGAAGAAGAGGAGGCCTGCTGCTTCTTTCCACGCAAAGTTTGTTCAGGTGGATCACCTGCTGTGGTGCTTTCTCTTACAATAAATACATCAAACTTTTGCAAGACACTATTGACAGCACATTCTGCAAGGGAAACAATCAGTTCTGCAACATATTTTAAAAACAAAATTGCCCAAAACATTTTAAAATCGAATACATGGTTATGGCCTACTCTTTGAGCGGACTTTATTGCAGTACTTAGCTTGCTGCACCACAGTGCTTGAGTCTTGGGTTTGGGTCTCAGCAGGGGTGTCTTCTGTGCAAAGTCTGTATGTGCTGTAGTTGGACTGCTATTCTTCTAAATTGCAAATAGCTGTGTGTGTGTGTGTGTGTGTGTGTGTGTGTGTGTGTGTGTGTGTGTGTGTGTGTGTGTGTATGTGTGTGTGTATGTGTGTGTGTGTGTGTGTGTGTGTGTGTGATGTGACAGTGAATATGTGCATCCTGTGATGGGCTGTGCCCAGTTCAAGATTAGTTCCAGTGTCCTACCCAGTCAATACTGGATGAAGCTGTTGCTCCTGTGAGATCCTGAACTACATTAAGTAACTGACCAGGGAATGAATGAGTGAGATAGATGTTTTCAATGTTGTTTTTATCTGAGTTAAATCCAGAACTGCTTCCAACAATGTCACCACCTATTGGGAGGATAAATATGGCTTTTTTAGTTATTTATAGTCATTCTTAGTTACATGAATTAGTGCATCTGAAATCTGCTGAAGCAAAATGTCCTGAGTGTGAGCCACAGACTAGAAGTCTTACAGCTAAAAAAAAAAAAAAATTATCTTTAGTTTGCTCAAGATTGCCAACATTGAAATACATATTTTGATAATTCTATAAGGGTTGTAACCCTTGTAAATAGTTTGTTTCTTTTATGACTTATTTTAGATAGTTTTACTTGTTGTTAACCTGTATAAATAATATGCATATATTTCAATGTCATAAAAACTTATATATGTTTTTCTTTTGGAAAATTTTGAAAAAAATTGGAGCATTTCCTGTGTGATGGTTTACTAGAATGTCTAGAGTGGCACCTTTCATATCCAGGTGTTGCCAAGAAAGAAAGCTGACCTCTTAGTGGATCAGAATTTTCTAGTGTGCAGAAGCACTGTTTCATGAAACACTTACTTCACTGCTGGTTCTCACATTGCTTGCCCTTTTTAGGTCCGTAAGAATGTCATTTGTAGATTTACCAAAAGGAAGTTTGTAGAAATAGTCGCATCTAATAAATATGCCTTGGAAATTCCAGGGCAATAGTCATGCTACTGTTAATAAAAAAAGTGTTGTTATATTATCTTTCAGTCATTTCTTAAATGATCTACTCTATTTGTTCCAACTTTGGATATTTGCTTTTTAGTTATACTTTTTGGTTCATCCAGGATGAGTTGGAATGCTTGCTGTTTTAGGAATTAATTTTAAAACTGTAAAAGCTAAAACTTTAAAATTTAAAAGATGTTCTCCAAATCTCAAAACTCTTTAAGAATAAATATTATAATGTTTTAAAGAAAAATTAACAACAAAATTAAACTGAAAATAAGGTGTCATGCCATTCATTAGCATGCCTTTTCCCTTCACTCATTTCCAAAGAGTAGCAAGTCAGGGTTAGCAAATCCATGGCCAGCTCTTATAAGTCTTAGGCACTGACATCACTTGTCAGCGTTTATGTCTGACATCCAACCATTCAACTGCAATCATCAAAGAATACAAACTTGATCTCTAAAATATTTGTTAATAATTTGTCTTAGAATGAGAATACTGTTTGTCATTTGTTGTCATTTACTTTTCATGGAAATTTTGATCAAATATTTGAATAAAAAAATGTTTTTTTTTTTTCTTTATTGCAGTTACTTTCTATGCTTCCCCTAGGAAACAATGAAAAACATTGCTTACACTGCAACAGACAAAGAACCCACTTCTTCTATACTCTACCTACAAAGATCAAAATAAATGGTTTTGCTCCCCATGCCACATAGCTTTAATAGTAACAAAAAAAAATGATCTCAAATGTATGGCTTAATGCAAACAACAAAGACAAAAACTAAAAAAAATTAAATTAAAATAAATACCTCACTACAAACAGAACCACTTAGTTACTCCATAATATAAGGAAACGTCAAATGTTTAGTTAGGCACATCTGCCTTTATTAAAACAAGATTTAGTCAGAACCAAACTCAGTACTCATCCTACAACATTTTATATACCATAAATCCATCTTTTTTTAGCAAAATCCACTGACCATCTCTAACCTAATTCATTCATTCTTTGCAAATGTTTGATATTCCAACTGTAGTTAATACCAGGAGGGGATGTGTCAATTAGCTTTATTTGCCAAACCAATTCTCTATGTTCCAAATACACATTCACATTCCTTCTATAAATAGTCACTTCTACTAATGCCAATATATTAAAAATAAATGTTCTAAAAGTGCAGATATTAGAGTGTTTGCACACTACATTTGTCTGTGCCTTATTTTTAAGAAGATATAAGTGTTCCTTACTCCTTGTGCATAGTTTTCTAGTGGTCTTACCCGTACAGAATGTTACACATATATAACATGGAGCCAAATATACCACACCTTCTGAATTCCAAGTATGTCTGCCCCATGACAAAAGCATCTGTTAACTTCATTTAAAATAATGCTTTTACTCTGTTGCTAAATTTGCATACTTTATAAAAACACAGGCGTATGTACCACAATTGTCTTTATAGATTTTAGATTTTATAGATCACTTCATTACTTATTTTCTAGAATGTCTTTAATGTTACTATGTCTCTTATAAGTAAATGTAGGGCCATTTCCAAAAATGTTGTCTAATTCTAGATTTCTTAGTACACATTTCCAATTATTTTCTCTACTTCTTTTAAATTATTAGCATCAACACCATATTTTATGGGACAAGCAAAAGGATACAATGATATGGCCTCTTTTCTATGCCTGGGATTATCTGTTCATTCCTTGTATTGCCATTTAAGACAGGTAAATATTATTTAATTTCAATAACAATTTTGTCACTGTAGTCAAAATCAAAACCATGCTGCTGAAACATTAATTTCAAGGCATCCAGTTCTTTCTCAAAAGTAGAGTCGAAGCTTGCAACTCTAGACACCCAGATAGCCTGCCTTTTTTATAAACCCCGTCTTTAAATAATCAAGCTTTCTACTATTTTTATGTAAATGTATGTTAGCGAATTGTGGCTTATGAAAATTGTTAGATTAAACATCACTGTTGTCCATATTCACATCTAAATGAATGTCTAAAAAATGAATTCTGTTTTATGCCATTTTTTCATAAAGCTTAGAAAAATTGATAGAATAATTAAAATAATCAATACAACCTTAAACAAATGCACTTCGTCTCCATATGGTAAAATGTCATCAATAAATATTTTATGAAATGCAATATACTCTTTATATTACTATTGACAATATAATCAAATTCCTATTGGGCCATGACTAAGCTAGTATAAGAGGGGGCCATATTCACTCCATGGTCATACCTTTAACTTCACAATACAATTTTTCTCCAGAAGAAAAATTATTATTGTTCAATAATAAAAGCTAAAATACAGAATGTTTCAGTTTTCTCTGTTTGTATAAATAGTGCTTTTGCTTAAATATCATCTCTGCATTTCCATCCCTTGGTGAGAATAGTTTATGACTATGGCTGTTATTATGTCTTTGTGCAGTTCAATTCTCTTGGAACAAGGAGTGGAAACAGAGACAATATATAAGTAAATGGCAGGATCAAATTAAGACCAGAATGGTCTTTTGAAACTGACAAACTACAACATACAAAACGTTAAGACTAAAACAAAAATGTAGTTAAGAGTTCTTTTCACAGGGATATTTTTTTTTTTTTGCATGATGTGACCTTAACATGGCATAAAAACATTTTTTTCATTACAATTTAAGATGTAGTTGCTTTGCTGAATTGTGGATAGAATCAAAATCAGTGGAAATCTTATAAGTCAAGGGTCATGCTGCAAAATGCTAGGAACTTAAACCAAAAACTGCACTCCCTGGAAGTATTTCTATCAGTAGAAGATGTAGATGTCTGTGCAGTCACAGAAACCTGGTTTCAGACCTCAGAATGTACCCCAGCCCTGCAAGACTACAATGCCTTCCACAGTTTTAGGCCACAAAAGGAACATGTGAAAACCAAAGGGCATGGTATTTCAATCTATATTAGATATAAGTTCACCTCAAATCTAGTTAGACTGGACAACTCCATGGAGTTACTCCACATCCGGCTTACAGTGGGTTAGACCCCCATTCACATCCTAGCCAGTTATAGATCCCCCTCCATAGGTCACAAAACCCGTGAAGCCTACTTAACCAAACTGAAGACAATTTAAATGTTACTGAACCCACTGGTCATGGGGTATTTCAATTATCCCACCATCAACTGGGAAACCTACTCTAGCCCAAACTCGCTAGCACAAAAGTTTCTTGACTTTGTAAATTCAAATGCCCTGGAGCAAATTGTCCATACCCAGACAAGAGGAACAAACATTCTAGATCTGCTCCTCACCAACATGTCAAGCAGGTGCACTGCTGCAACTGTTGGACCCTCATTAGTTAAAACTGACCACAACTCAGTCACCTTCAAACTGATGCTAACACCAGAAATCACAAAGGGTGAAATCAGACTAAAAAACTGCACCAAGGCAAACTATACCCTCCTAGGTGAAAGTATGAATGTATTCCAAGCCTCACCCCAAGCTGAATGTGGTAACTATGCCAAAGCTTACACTACAGCCCTGTACAGTCACTTGCATAATTGTATAAACTTGGCTGTACCAGACAGACTCAAAGCCAGAGCCTCAAGTAAAATCAAGCTGCCATGATGGACTTCCCGCATCAATAAACTCCACAATAAATGCAAAACATTGAAAACAAAGACAAGGACCCAGTAATAGAAAAGCCCCCTCCTCAGCCTTAACAGGCAAATAAGACAACTTATCAAATCATCCAAGAGCTCCATTGGAAGAAACCTAGCAAAAAATGCCAAGGATAACCATAAGGCTTGTTACAGCTATGTACATAACCTGAAAGGTAGGACCCAAGCATGTGCAGAACTGGTGGCCAATGATCACACACACTGACCCCACAGAGATAGTGAACCTGCTAGCAGATAGGTTTGATGAAAATTTCACTCACTTATACCCTCCTAACTTACAACAAATCCTCCCCCAAACTTCCCCCATCTTACATATCTGAAGAGCAGGTCCAGAAAGCTCTATCCAAGGCAAAGAACACAGCCTCTATGGTACCAGATGACATTCCAGGCTGCCTTCTAAACAGGCTAAAACATGAACTAGCATTACCACTAAGTACCATTTTCAATCATAGCCTAATGACAGGGTTTGTTCCTGCGAAATGGAGAAAACGACAGTTATTCCCCTCCACAATGGTGGCCTAGCAACAGACCCGGGGAATTAAAGACTCATAATCCTGACCAGCCTCATCTGTAAGGCCATGGCATGTATCATTATGGACCTCATAAATAAAGATATAGGTGATCTCCAAACCCTGGACCCTACCCAATTCAGTTTTGTGAAGAGCAAATCCTGCCTTTTAAATCTGGTGGATTTCTTTGAAAGTGTGACCAAGGCCATTGATGAGGGCAAATCTGTGCATACATCATACCTCAACTTGGCAAAGGCTTTCAACACAATCCCACATTAAGGCATTACCGATAAACTTAGTAAACTGAATGTAAACCCCTTTGTTGTAAGATGGGTTGCCAACTGGCTCACAAACCGGACACATAATATCAAAGTGGATGACTCCACATCAACCAGCAGACCTGTTACCAGCGGGGTGCCACAGGGATCAGTGCTGGGCCTCCTACTGTTTGGTATATACTTCTCAGAAGTTCAGGTCAAAACTAAAAGTTTGTGGAAGACCAAGTTTGCAGATGACTGCAAACTAGGTGCAATGAATGAATCCCCAAATGGTGTCAGTATGCTCTAGGATGGTCTCACACAGACCAACTACCGGTGCACCCCACTAACTAGATATACTAACTCCAGGATTGCACTACAGTGGGGTAAAGGGCATATATCTTTTACTTGCCTTACAATACTCTACACAGTGCCAGTACTTCAGTTCAGTGAAATGAGAGTCACTGAAATTAGTTTTCAGTAATTTGAGCTTTCAACGATTTGGTCAGGGTGAATTCAAATTCAGTGAAATGAGCTTTCAATGATACAAAGTAGACCTGCATTTATGTATACACATATATACACAATATAAATATATATATATATATATATATATATATATATATATATATATATATATATATATATATATATGGATTCACTTCATAATCTCGAACTTCTGAAATCTCGAAATTCATATGGTTGAGACCATATGATCGAGGTTTCAGAAGTTTGAAATTCTGAAACAAATCAAACAAAAAAAACAACAGATAAAACCTTTCTGCAGGGGGGCAGGCCCCCCTGCACCCCCCACACCTCCGCTACATAAATATAGCAACTCCCAGATCGCACTACAGCAAGGAAAAGGGAAATCTCCCATTTTGCGGTGTATGCAGATCTCTGTTCAGAATTTCAAACTTCTGAAACCTCGATCATATGGTTTCAACCATATGAATTTTGAGATTTCAGAAGTTCGAGATTCTGAAGGGAACCCATATATATGTGGGTCTACCTGACATTGTCGACACTCCAGAATGCCAACAACCATATGGCCGACACCATATGATCGACATTCGGAATGCCGACAATGCGGAACCGGCATCTCACTATAGTGCGGAATGGAAAGATTTCCATTCCTGCACTGTAGTGCGATCTCAGAGTTGGTATATTAAACTTGCGGGGGAGGAGGCCCCCAAGGGGGGGTAGAGCCCCCCTGCTAGCAGTTGAAAGGGAATTTTATGTTCCTTTTCAATGATTTAATGACGTTGTCGAGATTTAGGTTGTCGGTGATGTGGTGTCGGTCATGCCATTGTCTGTGTTTTGCGTTTTCGGTCTTTTCAGGTAGATCCATATATATATATATATATATATATATATATATATATATATATATATATATATATATATATATATACATACACACTTTTTAGTGGACCAGTAGCATTGTATACTTCAGTAAGCAGTTTCATAATAAAGACATAAAACAGACAAAGTTGCAGAAAAGCAACATCCTTTTATGCTTTATTCTATTTTATTTTATTTTATTTTTTGCTAGTTAGAGTTGCTGTAGTACATGAAAGACATGTCAAAGAAGGAGAAGAACTGAAGTGATTGAAAGCACGAAGGAGGAGGAGATGGAAGGGAAAAGAAGATTCTAGAAATGAATGTAAGAAGGAATGAAGTGAGTGGGAAAGTGGGGGGTAATAGTCAGTTATGGCAAGTGGGTGAGAGTGTAGAGAAGAGTTGTGAGAAAGAAATGAGAGGGAAGTAGTCGAAGGGTAGGAAGAAGTGTGGAATTACTGCTTAGCCTAAGGGTTACTGCAGGGTCCAAGCCAGAATTATGGAGGTGTAACTTTATCTTCTGTTTAAAACATTTGAGATGATGTTTTATTTTTAGAGAGATAGGTATGGTAGTTCATGCTTTGCTGACATAGTTTGAGAACAGACATCACCAGCTGTTGTTGGATTTAGTGATGTGAAGGAAAAGCATTTCGATTGAGAGAAGGGGTCTGGTTTGTATGGCTGGATTAGAGTTGACAGAGATGGACAGTTTGTAGATTTATAGATGAGGTTTTGAGTTGCAAGTTGGCAGTAAGACAGTAAATTGAGTAGTTCAATCCAGTTTAGTTATTTGAGTGCTGTGTACTGTTTGGATTTTTCTAGATGATTTGCTGCAAATTTTGCTACTTTGTGATTGCATTGTTAGAACTCTGAGAGCTGAGAGACTTGCGATTTGGTGAAAATAGGGACTGCGTAGAGAAGTGCTGACAGTAATAGAAAAGAGACCAAGTGTGTTCTGGCTTGGTCAATGAGGAAATATTTTCACTCTATATAGACCACGTGTGCTAAAATGGGAAAAGAGGGTTGTGGATGGATGGATAGGGAACCCAATTTCTGGTGAGTTTCTTTACTATATAGTGGATGTGGTAGTCAAAGTTGAAGCTGTTATGAATATTCGTGCAAAGTAGATTGGCATGTGGGACAATTCAATTTTAGTGTTATTTGCAGAGAGAATATCAAAGGAGGGTTTCCGGGGGGAAAATGTCTTGGGGTAAAAAGAGTAAGTTTGTTTTTTGGTGGAATTAAGAAAAAGTTGTGAATCAATTAGCAGCTTCAATGGATGAGAAGGATTCATGAGTGACAGCAGGTTGTTGAGGCTTGGAGTGCTACATATAAGGGTGGAGTTGTCAGAGTACTGAATTATTGTGGCTAATTGTGGCTAATTTGGAGGCATCTGGGAGGTCTTTAATGAAGATTTTAAAAAGGATGGAACATAGAATGGACCCTTGGGGGACTCCTGCAGAGACTGTGAGGAAAGGGGAGAAAGTATTTATGCCATTTTACACCCTGCAGTCTGTTAACTAGATAGCTATTAAATCATGCTGCAGAGGTTTCATCAAATCCTAGAGTTGAGAGCGTTTGTAGGAGGATGGGATTTGAGACTGTGTCAAAGGTTTTGGTAAGCTCTAGAAAGAGGGCAGATACTATCCTTCCTTTATTCCTGTGGGTGTTTACAGTATTAATAGGTTCATAGGTTCATAGGTTCATAGGTTTATACTAGGCTATCTGCCCTAAGGCATTTATAAGCCTAGCCCAAATTTTTGTGGCTTACGCCACCCCTTATATGAAAAAATACTGTGCCCATTAGTTTGTTGTGCCTCTGTCCAGCAGTGACACAGAGATGATTCCCGGGGTAAACCTACGATCTCCCATCCACAGGTCTAAATTTCTTTTGAACAGAGTCAGCGAGGTGCTCTACCTCACATGGACCGGGATTTTATTCCACAGCATAGGGAGTCTCTGAGTGATAAATCTATCCCTCCAGCACGTCCTATTTATATCCATGCTAAGGTTTAAGTCGCTTGCTCTAGTGGTTTTGGTGGATTTGGATTTTTTGAGGTGGAGCATGTCCATTAATTAATGAAATGTAGGAGGCCTGTAGAAGCGCTATGATGGGGCAGAAGCCATTTTGGGAAGAGAAGAGGAGGTTATTTTTGGCAAGGTGTTGGGAGAGCTGAGACTGAATGCATTTCTCAATAACTTTAGTTAAGTGGGACAGGGTAGCAAAGGGGTGGAAGTTATTACATTCAGTGTTATTTCCTCATTTATGTAGTAGTAGGATATAACATTTTTTCATAGCACTGGGATGTGTGATAGGGCAGTTTATGAGTATGGAAATGGGATAAGCTATAGCCTCGGCAGCCATTATCAGATATTCATCAGAGATATTGCTGAGTGCTAGGATGGTAAGTTTTAGTTTTAGCAGAAATTTTTAATGGTTGAGATAAGAGCTGGTTTAAGTGAGAAGGAGGCAGAGTAACAGGTGTTGCTGGGGATGGAGGAGCTGGTAGGAGGGATGTGGCGTTTAATTAGGAATGTGACTGAGTTAATGAATATTAAAGAGAGTGGCAGTGCTTTCTGTGGTTTTGGACATGGTGGATTCAATTGGGTGCAATGGCCTTGTTTAAGAATTTTGCAAAAACCAGGCATCAATAACCACATTTCTGTTTGCCCATTCCTAAAATTGAGGGATGTCAAGTTCTAATAATTTTTATTTATTTTATTCTCCCCAATTTTTTTTTATTTTCCTTTACAGGTTGGCATATTTGAAGCAGTAGCTGTTGTGAGTTTAAGTGATTTATGAATCTGTTCCTTTAAATTGGCTTTACTCATTAACAAAATGTGTACATACTTAACCAGCAGGAGGCAATTGTAATTTGTCCTGATGAAGTCTGTTTTACAGGGGTATCAGACAAAAGTGCTTAACAATACTTAGTGTGTCTATTAAAGTCATTTTTTTTGTCATTCTTCAGACTTTGACCTTCATTTACTTATTTTTTGTCTTGTGGTATTCAAGTTCGTATTGGTATACCCGATTTATTGAGTCACACAGTGTTTCTCTTCTTGGTTCAGTATATATAAAAAGAAACTAAAAATTTACTTTTGGTAATTCTGACCACCATCAGGACCTTGTGGAGACCAGACACAGCAAGCATTAGGACCTTGTGAACATTCTCCTCACATGGGATAACTTCTGCAAGCCCCAGAAACCTCAGTATTAGGATGTCCTAATGTTAAATCATGTGGGAGATTTAAGGCAATGTCTGCTTTAGAGGGGATTAAGTGCAGATGGATTTGTTGCAGAAGAACAAGCGCTGATTTTATTTTGAAGAGCAGGATATACAAGCATCTGGTAAGGTAAGCGTTTGCAATGCCCCAGTTAAGGCCACTGTGTGTGTGTAAAATGGTCCAGTTAATTCTGTTTTCTAGTTAAGCAAATTTGCTCAGAGTCAAACCCTGAATCTTTAATTATTAAGATCAGACAAGTGCCTTAAACCTCCGTGTCAGCTGTCAGTCAACTGCCGGGCCTCTTTTCATTTTTTTTTTTTTGGTTTTTTTTTCTGTTTTTTTTTTTTTTGTTTGTTTTTTTTGCTTTTTTAGATAATTGAGAATTACAGGCTGTCAATAACAGTTAGAGTTTCAGCACTGTGTTGTTCAGTGTCAGTGATGCAACAGGTTGCATACTTGCTTTTGGTGCAGTAGGTTGTGGGTTCTGTTCCCACATCAGGTAAATCAGTATGCTTTATTCTATTTTATTTTATTTTCTTTTTTGCTCGTTAGAGTTGCTGTAGTACACGAAAGACAGATCAAAGAAGGAGAAGAACTAAAGTGATTGAAAGCACGAAGGAAGAGGAGATGGAAGGAAAAAGAAGATTCTAGAAATTAATGTGAGAAGGAATGAAGTGAGTGGGAAAGTGGGGGGCAATAGTCAGTTATGGCAAGGGGGTGAGAGTATAGAGAAGAGTTGTGAGAAAGAAATGAGAGGGAAGTAGTTGCTGTGCATCATAGGTAGGGAGGGAGGGAGGGGGGTTGCTGTACTCCTGAGTGTGTCCTCCTTGGATGAGATGTCTATAATTATGAACCTGTTGTCAGTTTGCCAGCCATTCCCTACTGCATGTCATCAGCACACTATTTTTTAATGTAACATAGGCAATTTATTCTTCAAGAGCAGAAGGCATTGAATTTGTAGATGAAACACTGAAATGTAAAGCTGTTTGCTAGCAGCAACCTCTTCATTAGTTATAGTTCTCTTTAATATGGAATTATTCAGATGACTTTTACTTCTGCGGGTATTGTGCATATTGACTGATATCGGTGGATTTATAATGACAGTTGTTTGAGTGGCCATTTATGGCCAAAACGTTCTGGAATGGGTAGTTTTGTCATTATTGCTTCATATGTTTTATTTTATTGCTTACTGGAAAAATACCCTTGGGCAAAAGAAGTAATATACTCCCTAACAAGTGGTGCTGTATTAAATAAGGAATATAGTTTAATACTGTCAAGAAGGGGAAATCAAAGAACACATGGATTTTTTTGCATTTTCTTAAAAATGTGTGCAGGGGGGTCATGGCGTGAAAACAGCTCAAAAGTACACTTTATACACCAAATGCCTGCAGCATTTTCTATGAATATCAGTTTCAACGTATGTGAAATTCAAGGACAGAGAAGTTTATGGTTGTTCATGCTAAGTCTGTTTTCACTGTGAGACTGTATTGTTTTGTTTAGTAAATGGCTATCAGTGTTTGTGTTATAAAATTCGAAATAAAAGTTTTAAATTAAATCCAGATATCTGTAATCATTACAGAAGTAAAGAAGAAATATGGCATGCACACAGATGGGTTTGAACAGTGTCTATGGTAACTGGAAAGAGATGACCAAGTAATGGGACACTAGAATGGCTGGGGAGCTGGCTGGAGGGGCCTGGCTGGAAGCCTTGATCCATTACCCTTTCTAGGAACCTATTTGACCATGGTCTGTCTCTATCTAGCAATGTTTTCCCCAATAATTTATATTAAGACATATGGGGCATATAATTTGTAACAGCTTACGTACTGCTACCCGCATATACTGTGATCACTTAAACATTCTCCAGTTGGAAAGACAGGGCTGTAATCAAAAATATTTTTCATAAATCCACTAGTCATTAAATAGGAATTTAGGGCATTTTAGAATAAATTTGAGAAGCAACCACAGTAGTAAGCCTGCATGCAGAGGCAAAAAAAAGAAAATATATAATGATCCAGACGGTATACAAACCCCAGTTGAAAGTGAATCGCGCCACTGTAAAAGAGTTTCACTATTGAGTGTTGTGCCACTGCTTTCTTTTTAAGCTGATTAGTTTTAACTGTACTGTTCTTTAGAGGTGTTTGCCTAATGCTTATCTGATTCTGGACCTTTCTTCTTGCTCTGCAACCCATATATGTAAAGCAAAGACAACATTTTCTCCCATGACCTGATATAAAGTGTGAATAAGTGAGCAAAAAGATGGTGTTCTGATGAACAGTACCTAAAAACAGACAGAGGTGGACAAATCAAATTGTCTTTACTTATGTTTTGGGAAGTGAACTGATGTTCTAGTGTCTGGAATCCTTTCCATCTGCAGAGTTCACAAGTTCTATAACGCTGCAAACAAAGAACCTGAGTTTGATAATATCCCCAAAGTGTTAAAATTTTAGGGCAGTGTAAATCTAAGAAGCACAGCCGCTAATTTTACAGTTGTTCAGACTCTTGTCATAAAATATCACAGTCCTTTAATATAGAACACAGTTCCAGCTGCAGTAAGTGTATAGCATCCCTCTACAGAGCTCTGATAAAGTATGACCTGTATGGATGCTGGACAGTTTGCAGAACAATTTGGTCAAAAATGAAGTAATCAAACACAGCACTATGAAGTCATTAAAAAAATTGCTAAAACTAGAGCTGAAAGAAAAACACCACTCTGAAATGGCTCCATACAGGAGTTTACCCCTTCCTCTGAACTGGCTGCAACTGTTAGCAGGTCTGTGGAATGACGTCACCTCATGGAAGAAGTAAAGGCCTCACACCCATTCAAACAAGCACATAGCACACACACATGCGTGCTCGCACACAACACACTCAGGAAAGAAAGAAAGAAAGAAAGAAAGAAAGAAAGAAAGAAAGAAAGAAAGAAAGAAAGAAAGAAAGAAAGAAAGAAAGAAAAATCGTATTTTCTCTTGAGGAATTGCAGCTTTTCTTTAGTATGGTCACTTAATGTTCGTATTTGCATTTGCAGTCACCTCACAATATTTTCCATGTGTTTATAGAGTATTCTTCTTCAGTCATTAATCTGCCCAGACAATTACATCCAGGTGCAAGACCTGTGCAAGGAGAGCTCTGTCTTGTTCCCTTTATAAGGTTCTTTGGAAGATGTGAGAAAGCCCATCAGACCTAGAAAGCGATGTGGTTATTGACTGTCTGTTGCCAAGAGATAATCACTGAAGGGAAACACACAAAAAGTCAGAGTAGTATCAAGTTAGGTTGTAGGTGTCAGTTCAATGTGATGTACCTTTTGTGCTCTCTGGTCACAAGGCTGTGATGCAAATAGCAGATTTCAAAACAGGAAGGAAAAAGCAAACTAAAGAAGGATTTAAACTTCTCTTCGAACAGCATAGCTGTAATAGGGCCTTTACTACTTCCAAATGAATGAAAAACATTCAGATTCATAACTAAAAACACATGCCTATTTGTTAGAACAAAAATTAAACCAACAAATAAAAATAGCTGTAAGTGGGAAAATGACTTGCAATTACTGTGTGGTTTAAGCTGCAACATAAATTAACATTTGTGTGGGAACAAGCATTATCACTATATACCAGCAGATCTTTTTATGTTTATTTCTGTATGTTTTCCTTTGCTGCGTAATATGTGCAGTAATGTTTTTCTCAGAATCCCACACTCAGTGCCATGAAATTGTGGTAAAGCATCAAAAATGAATTCAGAGTAACCAAACAGCTGGCCTCTTACAAAGAAATTACATTTTTTGCACGTGTCAATAATAATACAAGTCTTGGAATAGCTGCAGATCACTAGAGTTATGAAAATGAATACAGTTCACTAGTGGGAATAGATACGTCACTGGAGAAATAGTGATAGACAGTAGAACAGAAGAAATGGAATCACTGCTAGCTTTACTCCCATCCTGGGGGATCCTGTATATAAAACTGGCCTACAGAAATCATAGGCCCACACAAGAAAACTTCCTACTGACAAGTGTATGTTAATAGGCACATCACAATGTCAGCATACATCCCACTTCCTCTAAAGAAAAGCGGGGATGTGATGATGGCAGGTGAGCTACAGGGATGTGATGATGGCAGGTGAGCTATCATTGTTGAAATATTCCCACGGTTTATCCAGGTCAGCCTATGTAATGCCCCACAGGCCAACAATGAACCTGAAGTTTACCATCTCAAGGGAAAGGGAGGTGCCATTAAAGTGGCATCACGTATCTTTGGGGGTATAGGTGTTCACTTCTGGCTAACTACTCACCATTACCTGGATGGTAGCAGACATCAGTAAGAGGGCACATAGTTATCAGGTGGAGTTTGTAGGACCAAAAGTGAGGTACAATGGAAGCTTGTTTCCTGGAGGCCACATGTTTCTTGAAGTCCAAACAGAAAACAAATTACATGATTTTGTTTTCTTATAGCATAAATCCTCCAGCATTTTAGATAAAACTCACAACTAGTGTTTTTCACAACACTTTCAAAATATCAAAAATAAATCTTATATGAAGTCCTGGCAAACATGACTTTTAAGTACAACACAAGAATATCAGAAATAAACAGAACTGTTAAAATTATAATGTATTTCTACAAGAAATGGAAAGTGTAGCAAACTAACTATAAGTACTCAAAAATGCAATAAAACAATTATACTTGGGGGATGTTAGCATGCCCATTATAACCTGTAATATGAACTACAAAAAAAGAGTCATAACTAGTTGTCCCTTTTCTTGGATTAACTGAAAGAAAACAGCATGAGGCATTTTCTAGTTACCTCTCAGCGTTCTCTCTCTCTCTCTCTCTCTCTCTCTATATATATATATATATATATATATATATACATAATATTTCTGGATCCTGCTCAATGAAAACACAATGTAACACATAGAACACTGAAAATACAAAAGCAGGAAAAAGGCAAGCTTGTTAAGCACCTTTCTGATGTCAGAAAGGTGCTTTTGTTACGTACGCCTAAGTGATGTTTAGATCAGGTCTAAGGACTAGGGAATGACAATAAACAGTTCTGGCTGACAAATAGCTGAAAAAGGTGAAATGGGTTTTAAAGCTGCAGGATATTTCATCTTGCCATGATGTTTCACTCTGTCACACTTATAAACAAAAGGTGCGGCAGAATGAAGCATCTAACAGCTTTTAACACCTTTTATTCTTCAAAGGGACACTTGGCTTTTGTCTGTTGTTTGTTTGACAGTGCTATAGTGTTTTACTGGCTTTCAAAGGTTTAGAAGCTACTACAACACTTTGTACTCCTACCCGTATTTCTTTCTATTTTTTTCTGTAACTAATCTGTAACTAGTAGTATGTGGAATAAACCTCAATGCACTACAAGTTATTATGATTGGGTGTCACTGATCAAAACCCTTTATTATGTGTTCTTGAGAGAGGTATTAAGATTCAACTCTCAAGCTTCACTCCTGAGGTGAATTTATTGGCATCAGTGTCTCAAACACACAATACGTTGGTTATAATTAGAGAGTGAATCACTTTATAATGCAATGCTCCATATCTAATTCTGATCACTGTGTTATAAAGCTAACTATTTATATAAATTCAGGAAACGGTAATACATTACAGCTAGATGAGCAAAGTATAAGATAAAGCATTTGCTTTTGATAAATATAATTGGCAAACAAACATCTAAACAATTGTTAGAGCAATAGATGTAGATATCAGAGAATACAAAAGCAAGCATTGATGATATGGAAGGGTGGCCTAATGGTTAAGGTGTTTGCCTTACAAACACAAGGTGCAGGGTTGGAGCCCCACAAGGGAAAAATTGGCTAGGCTTAAAATGGCTTGCAAGGGCAGTTAGCCTAGTACCTACCTATGAACTAATATTAATAAATATCATACATGAACATAAAGGTAAGTCACACAATAAAAACATAAACATGGAAATATAAAAAATATAGCAGTTAGCAAAGAAAAGTGTCTCTCTAACTTCCATAAACTATAATGGAATTTTAGATTGAACGAAATTACTCATGCAGATCCTTCTTTATAAAAGACTCCTGTAACATTTTGAAAAGGCTGAGTTGAGTAAATTTAGGCAATGTAAATTTTGTAATGGCTGCTATTATTTCCTTGTACACAGTCACTCCTTAGATATTTGTGTGGATGTGGTCAGGAGCATTTCAGCTGGGACAACTATTATCACTAATTAGGACATCTGTGTAATTTGTTCTCTACTGGAATTAGTTTTACACAATCATTTTTAATGTTTAAAGATGATATTTTTAGGCACAGAAATTAGTGTTTATGGGAAAAGCAGTATGCTCCATATTTTTCAATTTAGTCTTACATGAGTGCTAAAGAATTATTTTATGTAATCTAGGCATTCAGTTGTTGTATGTCCACTTTACAGATTGCTTTGTTTAATTCATCATCTAATGATATTGATTCCCATATGGAAACCATCAATAGTAGGTGAGATTTTCTTAAATTTTCTTTTCCTATGACCTGTGTAAGTTTATTTTTTGGATGTAGAAACTTGTATTGATTCCTCAGGCAAGATGTTTCAATGACTTATTAACAGGAAGTCCACCTTTGTAAATAATTTTATTCATGCCAATACTGGACATTTTGACATCTAAATCTCAAAATGCACTCACTCGAAGCACTCCTTAAAATGAAGAACATCGACATTTGTGCCGTAATAGAGACCTGGTTCAAGGTAGCAGAAAGCACCCCTGCACTACCAGGCTATAACTCATTTCACACCTTTCAGCCCCAGAACTTGGACCAAAGCTCCAAAGGCGGTGGTGTTTCCATATCCATAAAGGATGCGCACACCTCCTGACTGGTAGCCCAACATAATGCATCTGAGATACTTCAGATGCAGCTAACATTGGGTAAGATGGTGATTCAGGTCATAGCCTGCTATAGGTCCCCAACCATGTCCCAAGACTCACACTCCACTTTCCTAAGCACCCTGGAAAATATTAGGGTCCAACCTAACACTCTCATACTGGGAGAATTAAACTACCCCTCTATTACTGGGAAAACTACTCATGCACCAATACACTTGCCTAGCATTTCCTGGAATTCATTAATTCCAATGCCCTGGACCAGCTCATTCTTACCCCCACTAGAAGTAGCAGCATCCTTGACCTGGTCATTACTAACATGGGTGACCATTGCTCTACACCAATAGTCAACTCCTCCCTGGTTAGATCTGACCACAAACTAATCACATTGGAAATCCACATCCCTCCCACCCACCCCACCCACCCCACCCACCCACGCAAAGGTAACCACCATGAAAAACATCTCCAAAGCTAACTTTGGGCTCCTAAAAACAGAGGTGGCTAACTTCATGGCACCCATGCAAATGGAGATCTGTTGCATAGCCACTGAATCATTCACCAATGCACTGTATGAACATGTACACAAATGCATGGATCTCACCATACCCAATAGAACCAAGATGCTCTCCTCCAAAAAAAGGAAGCCAATCTGCTCATCCCCTGCCATAAACAAACTCTACAACAGAAGGAGGAAACTGATGCAGAATAAGGTAAAGTCCCAAGACTGGAAAAACTCCCTTATCAACCTCAACAAAAAGCTGAGATCCCTCATCAAATCCTCTAAAGCTAGCTATGAAAACAGAATTGCAGCAGATAGTAAAGACAACCACAAGGCCTTCTATAGTTATGTAAAGAGTCTCCATGGCAATACCCAGATTTGCTCTGAGCTACTGCACAAGGGTACCTCCTATACCGAGCCAATAGATATTTCCAATATACTGGCTGACAGATTCAGTGTCAACTTTACCCCCCCCCCCCAAGGGACCAGTCACAACACCAGTAGATTGCCAGGCAGCCAGTATTACTGCTGTAAACAGCACTGCCCAAGGTCAAGAATACAACTTCTATGGGAACTGACAATATCCCTGGCTGTGTTCTACATGGACGAAAGAGTGAACTGGCATCTCACCTGCGTGCCCTGTTCAATCAAAGCCTCACCTCAGGCTTTGTCCCTACCGAATGGGGCACTGCTACAATCATCCCTGTCCACAAAGGAGGAGTGACTACAGACCCTGGGAACTATCACCCCATTAGCCTGATGAGTCTGATATGCAAAGCTATAGAACGCATCATCATGGACATAATAAACAAGGATATAGGGAATCTCCAAACTCTGGATCCCACACAGTCTGGTTTTGTGAAGGGTAGATCATGCCTGCTCAGCTTGGTCAACTTCTTTGAGTCTGTCACCAGAGCTGTGGATGAAGGAAAGGTGGTTGATCTGGCCAAGGCCTTTGATACCATTCCCCACTAAGGAATCATAGAAAAACTCACTAAGCTAGGCATCAACCCCTATATCACTAGGTGGGTTGCAACCCACAGTGTAAAAGTAGCTGACTCCAAGTCAGACTGCCAACCAGTCACAAGTGGAGCTCCACAGGGTTCGATCTTGGGTCCTCTCCTGTTTGGTATCTACTTCTCTGAAGTCCAGGCCAACACGAAGGGACTCTGGCTGACAAATTTTGCAGAAGATTGCAAGTTGGGAGCTATTATTAACTCCCCGAGAGATGTTGACATCCTACAGAAAGGCCTCACTGGTGTCAGAACCATGGCCTTAAGCTCAATGCCAAAGAATGTGTCGTCATCCCCTTTGGAAAAACCCCAGTTCCCATGAATTACCACATTGATGGTAGTCCACTGAACACAGAAGACGTTATAAGAGATCTGGGAACACAGGTTGACAGCAACCTCTCTTTTGACCACCACATTGCCACTGTGGTAGAAAGTCCTTCTATGTGGCACATCTCATTACAAAGGGTTTTACATCCAGGCAGAAGGAGGTCATTGTCTCCCTCTACTCTTCCCTCATTAGGCTAGTCATTGAGTACAATGCTCCATTTGGCATGTACCTCACTAAACCCCTGCAACAACTGGACAGGCCACAAAAGCATCCTATATGGATAGACTAAAAAAACTCCAGCTATTCTCTGCTCATATCACCTACTTAGAGGGGATCTCTGCTTGACTTACAAAGCTTACAATGTCTGACCCAGCTCTGTTAGAAATGCTACAGCTAAAGAAATCCCAATCCCTCCAGACCACACGTGCCAGAGACCTCAACCTCATTACCACAATCAACAGAAAATACTGGAGGGACAGGTTCATAACCCAGAGACTGCCCATGCTATAGAATAGACTTCCCATACATGTCAAGCAGAGCACCTCACTTGCCCTCTTCAAGAGAAATCTTGATGAGTGGATGGGAAATAAAAAATTCACCCCTCCAGTGGTTTTACTCGACAGAGGCACTGGGAACTAAGGTCGGGTGGCACAATGCCAGGGTAATCCTATGGGCTAAGCTTGTAAAGGCCTCAGGGCCATTAGCCTAGTACACACCTATGAATCTATGAATATCATATGCACATGAAGAAGAATGTTATAAAATTAGGCATTTAACATGTCAAAACATACATATAACAATGGGAATTTTGTTAAAGGTATAGAGGATCTTAAATGAGTCAAGGGGAGAAGTATCCATTTTCATCAACGATGGCCATGCTGAAGTTTTTGCTCGAGGGAAAGAGCATGTCCACCTATTTTAAAGAAACTAAATGCTACTTTTGTGTCCGTGGCTATATTCCCAAACATGACAGTACATGTAAGGAATCTGATTTTATATATACTTTTCCTGTAATATACAGTGTTGATACTGGTAGTTTCAAACAAAGTTTGGTTGATGAGTAGAAGCTTATGTGGGACTATCTAGAAATGATGAAAGCATTGGATTACACTTCTCTTGTTACAGGTAGTAAAGGCTATAATCCAGAAAATATGATAAGAGACGGATGGTGTAGAGAAACAGAATTTCCTGTCTTTAGTACAAAATGTGCAGGTGTTTATTCTTGTGGCTGTTGTAAATGGTGCAGTAAAATCACTAATGGGTCTGTATTGGTGTTCAGTTTTTCAGGTGTGCACTTTAGTATTGAAAACTGGTTGAACCATGATAACGAATGTGTGGCATACTGTGCCATTTGTAGTTCTTGCAATTTTTTTCACATAGATACGACAAAACGAAAGCTTTGTGATCAAAACTAAGACTACAGACAGTGCTTTGCATAAACACAATCTGTAATGTTCTGACTTCAAGAAATTCACATTTCTGGTACTGTCATATTGGAGCCTGTGGAGGAGTCTGTAAAAATTATTTGGAGCTAATGGAATATAAATGACAGGTAAAATTGAATTCTGAGTGATTTCAAGATTTAAATGAATATTAAATGGATTTTGAAATCAAGACTCACTACATGACAATGGGATTTGTAAATTGCAAAATCATTTTTTATTTATTATGATCATTTGTTTTATTTATTTGTTTATTTGTTTATTTATTTATTTTATTTTTACATTTAGTGTCCGGGAAAGTCCAACTGGACACAAGTCCTTTTTCAGCAGAGGCCCAAGGAGAAATGCTTTACATATAATTTTAGTAAAACAAAGTCTGCTCCAAGTGTTTATACTTAGAACAAGGATTAATTGTTTCAAGGAAGATGGAGGTATGAAGAAGAAGATTTGCAAGATGAAGAGGGGTTTACTGCCTGTCAGTAAGGGAGGGGTGGTTACCCCAAGTGAGCCAGAGCAAGATGGAGGTAGACCAGCCTGAGGGGTCACAGTTACAAATCCATTTGGCTTGTAGATGTGTTTTTACAGATTTTTGTTAACTGGGTTAAAGATGCTGTGGCAGCTATCAATGGGCAGAGTGTTCTACCTTTTAACTATAAGATTAGAATAGAGGGGAAACTCCGGCATATTTGTTGGCTTTAGTGACCTGAAGGAGAGATTTGTTATTGGAGTGTAGGACCCTAGTACTGCAGTAAGAATGCATTAGCTTTTGTAATGCTGGGGCTTTCTCAGGGTGATAAAGTATTTTATGGGTTAGTATAAGCTGGTTGTAGAGGAGAAGATGGGGAAGTTCAAGCCAGTTGAGTTTTTAAAGGCCTGAGCAGTGGTGTATGAGATGTGAGCTATTGGAGGCGAACTTTGCAATTTTGTTAAAGCAGGCTTCAAGCCGTGGTGGTGCAGCAGTTAGCGTTGTCACCTCACAGCAAGAGGTTCTCCGGTTCGATTTTCAGCTGGAGTGCCTTCTGTGTGGAGTCTGCATGCCCCCCCCCCCCGTGGTCAAGTGATGTTTAAAGACATGCGGGTAGGTGCGTGCCTGAATGGGTGTGCCTTCTTTGAAGGTTGGGTGTCGGGCTGGCACCTCGGCACCATAAAAATCCATGCCAATCATTAGTGGACCGGAGTTCCACTGTGGTGACCCCTAACTGGGAAAAGCTGAAAGACATTAGTTAAAGCAGGCTTCAAGTTTGGTTATATCTGATTTTCTAAGATTGGTGAGGATAGGGGAGGCATAAAGAAGTGTTGACAGGAGATGTGTTTGTGCTATTTTTGCCCTGGTGTTGTTTGTGAGGAATTGTTTATTTCTATATAGTCCCCCTAGTTTTTTATGTACTTTTTTAATGGCGAGTAAAGTGTGAGTGTCAAATTTCATGTTGCAGTCTATCTCAACTCCAAGAGGTTTGATGTGAGTGACAGGAGAGATAGTAGTTTTATTCTTAGAAATGACAGTAAGCGTGGATGTTGGAGTGGTGAGGTTAGTCGATTGGAATAAGAGGAGTTTGGTTTTATTAGGGTTTAGTATTAGTTAAGAATTGGTAAGCCATTCTTCTACAGAAAGGAAAGAGGCCTGTGTTACTAGTTGTAGTTCTTGGAGTTAAGAGGAGGAACGGATTAGTGCTGAGTCATTAGTGTATTGGATTACTAAAGCATGTAGAGAAGAGGTGTGGAGGTTGTTAGTGAAGATAAAGAAAGGTTAAGGACCAAGGATGGAGCCTTGCGGAACACCCAGTGTAACTGGTAATAAAGGAGAGAGTTTTTACCTCCACTGCACTGCTTCCTATCTATTTGTTAAATAACTTTGAAACCAGTTAATGGCAGGTTTGCTGAGATTTAGTTCTGAGAGGGACTTACTGAGTTTGTTGTGGTTAACCATATCAAATGCCATAGAGAAGTCAAGAAAGATAGCAGAGACAAAGTTGCCACTGTTTCTGTGGTTGTTCACTGTATGAGTAGATGACATAAGAGCTGTTGTGGTGCTGTGGTAGGGCCTGAAACCATGTTGAGTATCAGTGAGAAAGTTGTGGGTGTTGAGGTAATCCATAATTTATGTGTGTGCACACATCTCCAGTATTTTGGACAGAGGTGAGAGTATTGGTATAGGCTGATAGTTGGTTAACTGTTTTGAGTTACCGCCTTTGTGGGGAGGAAGTTCTAAGCATCATAGTTTCATTTATACATAATTAACAATTAACATGCTTTTTCATATTTGCATAATCTGTTATGTATTACATGATCACATGATGAGTGATTATTAAAGAAAAATGATTGTTTTAATATTGACTTCATTATGACATAGCTGTCTTTGTACATTAGTTATACCATTTGGTTCAGTTTGACCTCTGTACTAAACAAGTCTTTTAGACAAAAGCACTTAGCTGAGGTGTTTCCTATTAATAAGAAGTTTCTGTGTGTCCAGATTTTTTAGTAAATCTAAAAGAGTAAGAACTTGTACATACTGATTATATATTTGTTGATCCTTTGCTAATTTGTGTCAAACTCTTTGAAGGCCTATGATTATTAAGTGTATCACTGCAAGTTAAAAAGAAAGGTAAGTATCACAAGTCATTCAGAATCAAATACCCAACGACGCCAAAGAAGGAAGGAGCTTAATTTTGTACCACAATAGTATGCAAAGAACAGATATTAGCATCATCTAAATGAATTATATGTAGAATGGAGGGTAACACTGATATAGCTGAAGAGTATAATCGCAAACACGAAAAGATAATAAACTTATAACGCATAAACGTGAATAAAACAATAGAAATAAGAAACTGAAAACTAGCAAAAATATTAGAACACATGCATATAAGGGATATCAACTTCACAAAACATTACTGACTAGGGAATGAAAACTGTTTGCTGCTATTTTTTACAAAGTATTTCTGACAAGCACTAAGTAGAAAAAGCAAAGTAATTTCAATGGGCATATAGAATCCACTCATGCACAAATAAAAGTAACACTGGGAATACTCAAAAATACCTGTATGTATTAAAAAGCTGTAGTTCCTAGGATTGGATGATGTCACCAATAACAAAATAAAAATTAATTTGAGAGATCCAAATACCTGAATGCTGTTGTTTAATAATTTGAGAAAATACACACTTATTTTGGGAAATTTGAAATAGGATGTTATATGCCCATTTTTAAAGGAAATGGTGCCTCTTACAAATGTAAAAATCACATACCCATTCACCTTCTGCCCATCTTTCAAAACAAAAATCAGCTCAGGAAACCCAACTATGCCTTCACCAGCTCGTAACTATTCTAAGACAAACTACATCCTATTAAGCAACAGTTTGTCAAAATGTATCACCCCCCCAAGCCTGAGACCACAACGACCTATGCAGAATAATTCAGAGAAACCTAAACATGTAAATGACTGTATAGCAGCTGCCGTACCTACCAGAAGTAAGCTCAAAACAAACACCAAAAACAAGCCTCAATGGTGGAATTCTCATCTCAACAGGGTACATAACAAAAAAAGTTATGGCTATAATCAGAAAGAGCAACTCCCATAATGAGAAGAGCTCTCTGATTCAACTAAACAAGAGCTAAGAGGTCTAATTAAGTCTAACAAGGCTATCTACAAAGTCAGGCTAGCCTCTCAGGCTAAGGATAATCACAAGACCTTCTTCAGGTATGTCTGGAACCTTAAAGGTAACACACAGCAGGGTACTAAACTTGTAGTTAACAGCACCGCTTTTACTGATCAGGGAGACATAGTGAATCTATTGGCTGATAAATGCAGCTCTAACTTCACCCCCACTCCCCCTTTCTCGGCTCCCCCCTGTGAAATCCCTTCTATCATGATCCCCCAACTATAAGTAGGGATCAGGTTCTGGCGGTGCTCGCTAAGGCCAAAAACACTCACTCAGTGGGCCCCAACAATATCCCTCGTTACCTCCCGAATAGTCTAAAACATGATCTATTAGGACCTCTTGAGGCACTCTTCGACTACAGCCTAAAGACAGGGTATGTATCAATGAATGCTGAATGGAGGACAGCAATGGTCATCCCTCTTCATAAGAGCAGACCATCATCCGACCCTAGAAATAACATATCCATCAGTTTGACTAGTCTAATATGCAAAGCCATGAAAAGGATTATCATGGAAAAGCTTAACAATGACATTGGCAACCTAGAGACACTGGACCCATTCCAGTTTGGCTTTATTAAGGGAAGGTCATGCCTATTTAATCTGGTTGATTTCTTCAAGAAGGTAACCAAGGGAAAGGTTGAGGGTAAAACAATGCATAGGGCATGCTGCATGCCCTGACCTGGCCAATGCATTTGAGACAATACCTCGCTCAGGCATTGTTGACAAACCCTCTGAACTAGGCATAAATTCCTACATAACATGGTGGATTGGTGGCTGGCTCAAAGATAGGACCCAAGAAGTCAAGATTGGTGAGACCACCTCCATCAGGAGGCCAGTCACCAGTGGAGTACATCAGGGCTCTGTGGTGAGCTCAGTCATGGATGGCTTCTACTTCTCAGAAGTCACGGCTAATGATAAAGGCCTTTGGCTCACCTAGTTCACAGATATTTGTAAACCGCAAGCTATCACAGATTTCCACCATGATACCAATACCTTGCAAGAAGGTGTAACACAGATAAATGACTGGTGCCAAAGGCATGGTTTAAAACCTAATGCAAACAAATACATTATAATTCCCTTAGCAAAATTGTCTACCCAAGTTAATTACTCCATTGATAAAACACCCCCAAGAGTTAACCCAGTAGTTAGAGATCTGGGAACATATGTAGACAGTAATGTGGCCTTCAACCGTCATGTAGTAGTGATAGTAGGAAAATCTTTCTATATCGCCCAACTTATAGGTAAAGGTATGGCATCCAGGCCCAAGGTAGTTGTAGTACCACTATTCAGCCCTTATCAAACCATCTTTGAGTACAATGCCCCCCTTGCCATGTACTTAACCAGACACTTGCAATAGCTGGAACAACACAAAGATACCTCACCAGGAGAATCCAGGGCATGAATACCCTATCCCTATCCTATATGGATCACCTAAAGTTCCCATCCCTCCACTCAGCAACCTACAGGCTGCTGAGAGGAGATCTATGCCTGGCTAGAAGGCATCCTCATATCCATCCCTGATGGATCTTTTGCACATCCACAAAACAAACAGCACTAGAAATACCGGAAATACTATATCCAAGGATTTGAACTTCACTTATGACATAAATAGAACATGCTGAAGGGACAGATATGTGACTTAAAGGATCTCTGTGATATCGAATACATTCCCCCATCCACGGGAACCACAGTTCATTCCTGACACTATTCAAATGAAACCTTGACCATTGGATGGGAAATCGCAAATCCACCCCTGGTCTGGCTCCCATGTCTCTGATGGACAGAGGCTGTCAGTAAGTAAAATGTTTCCAATTAACATCTACCCCTAATAATCCCTTAGCTACATCCTTACTAACATACCCTCCCTCTTTACAGAAGCCCAAGCTACTCAGGGACAAATTGGGTTAGGTTGCACGGCTAGGCTTAAAACAGTCCTAGTGGTCATTAGCCTAGTATCAACCTATGAACGTATAGTGAGGAAGTTGTTTGACAAATAGCTCCAGTCCTATAAAGAGACAAAATCTTGACCATGTTCCAGGTAACATGTTCAATTAGGATCTTAGTGTCAAGGCTTACTCATCCTTGGGGGGGACTACCTATGTACTGCCACAATCTCTCTTAAAAGTGGTTCCACAGCAAATGCATTCTCTGGGGGTGGGTGTCAGGCTCACTAAGCCACTTCCTGCTGATAGTAATCAGTATGGACATAGAAATCCACACTCGCTTGGGGAAGACATTGTAGGTCTATGCTGTAATCCAGATTACATAAAGAGCAGGATCAGGCTATTACAAACAGCTTTATTGCCAGGATTTCCAGGATGCAGGCAAGGGCATAGAACATTCTGTCTTCATTGACAAGCTAATGAAACTAAATGTAAACACTAGCAAGCTGGTTGACTGAAGGAACCCGGTCTATTAATGTAGGAGACCTACTTTCATAAAAAGGGGTTATTACTAGTGGTGTCCCTCAGGGTTTGGTCCTTGGGCCACTTTTCTTTGATATTTAATTCTCTGATGTCAAGGCCAACATCAAAGGCCTGTGGCTGACCAAGTCTGTGGATGATTACAAAGTCAGAGATGTCATAAAGTCTCCAGCTGACTTACAGATTCTCTTAAAGGATCTAATATGTACAAACAAGTGCTGTCTGTACCATGGTCTTAAGTTAAATGTCAAGAAATCTAGTATTGTGTCCTTCGGCAAACCATCATCATCATCGCATTTAACACATACATAACACTTGTTTGAAAATTGACAGTTATGATGGACCTGGGCACTTTCATTTGCAATGAAATATCCTTTGATCACCGCATATCCATTGTAATTAGGCAATACCTTTATCTAGTCAGACTGATTATCAGATGCATATCTTCTAAGTCAAGGAAAGTTATCATCCCCTCTCTGCCCCTCCTTCATCAGACCTATAACAGAATATAATGCCACATTCAGTATGTACAAGTCCAAACATACAGATCAGCTAAAAAACAATGGCATTTCTGCACTAAAACAATCAAAGACAGATCACTTTAAAACACTTTCTGCAACCTTTACCTCACCTACATGCCTTCAAAGGATCCATTTCTATGTGACCTCTTACGCAACCACAGGACAAACAATATGATAAACACCCACTCAAAGAAATTAAACTTCAACCACAGCATAAATCAGACCTGCTGGAGAGATGGATATCTCATTTTCAAACAATCTCTCTTTTATGGAACTGACTTCCCTTAAATGTAAAGCAAAGTAGCTCCCTGACCCTCTTTAACCCCAACCTGCCTCTTTGGACCTCTTCAAGAGGAACCTTGACGATTGGATGGGAGAAAGGAAATTCACCCCAGGGATCACGTCAGTCACCCTGCTAGACAGGGGTCCAGGAAAGTAAATAATGTGGGAAGAAATAGCCAGGGAATTGTTATGGCTAGGCTTGTATAGGCCCTAGGGCTGATAGCCTAGTACCAACCTATGAACCTATGGATAGGAAACTGTTAATTCACCGTTAGTCTGACCCTTCAAACCTTCACTGAAAGGGGACAAAAGTAGATAGTAGCATGTTGAGTGCACTGATGAATTGGGATTTTCAGATGTGGCTAAAAACTACCTACCTGATCGTCGGCATAGTATAAACCTATGACCCTATGGCCCTAAGAATGCTACTCTGTAAAGCTTAACATGATAACTGCCTAACAGACACAATGTCCATTAGGCAGCCAAACCCCAGTGGAATGACAAAAAATTAAGGATAAAAATCACCTGACCCATAACCACTCGATGTTTCAATGTCTTCTTCTTTAACAAATTTTGAAAATTAATATTATCAAGCATGCCAAGTGCCACTGCAAAATGTAAGAAGGCATGGCAACTTGTGCAATAGGAACCCTCTTTTCTATTAAATGTGGTCAATGTACATTTATTGCAAATTCACAATCTTTTTTTTTCTTTTGCATTACTACCAACAGGGCTTATGAAGTACCAAGTTATTTTAATTGTAAGTCTGGACGTATTATTCATGCTGACTGCATGATCCGTCATTCTTTTTATATTGGGAGGTTCAAACATAATTTGAGAAAGAGGCTTTATGAGCACCATTATTCAAATACAAGTCAAGATGAAAACGCTGCTTTATTTAAATATTTTACTAGGTGTGGAAATGTTAAATGCTTTTTATTTTATGTTTTGGGTGTAGTGGAAATGGATGTTAGGGACTTCATTACTTACTTAGATTGCAAAGAATATTATTAGCAATTATATTTAAATTCTACAGTGGCACCTGACTTCAATGGCCATATTCATTTTAAGGAATAAGGCATTGAAACATTGAAAGGTTACAGGTCAGATGATTCTATCATGTGATTTGTTTGCTATTCAATGTGTGTTATGTGCTTGGAATCAGTCTGATGAAGTTTCGGTTTGGAAGTCAAAAGCATTTACTGGTTTAAGAAAGCTGGAGTACACTTGAGAGCCTTCTTTTTTTAATTGTATATAATACCACATCATATACATACAGAACGTTGTTGATCTTTCTCATCTGACCTATTTGCTAATGTAGTCCCTCCCCAGTAAGAACAGAAGCCGACTCAGAGTTTAACCCTGATGCACACCTATTCTCATGGGGAACCCCGACTGTGAGACTAAACACTGTTCGTACTTCTGTCATTGGGTCCTTGTACATAGCCTGCACTAATTCTGCCAATGTTTCTGATACTCTGAACTGCTGAAGGACTGCTCAAATCAGCTTTCTTGGGACCTTGTCATATGCTTTCTCCAGGTTTAGGAATGCCCAGTTGGACTGTTTCCTCATCTCTAAGGTTATTCTGAACTATCTGTTAATTTACCTTCTGCAAATTTTTACATTACTGTTTACCAAGACAAAGAGAATTTTTGTCCTGTGTAACTGACTGTGGCAGAGACTTGCAGTGCTGTATAATAATATGGACATTATCACTCATTATTGCAAGTGCTGGGGAGAACGGCTTTGCATTTAACTTTTAATTCTTTTGCTAAGGTCTGAAGTCAAGTATAATTTTCTTACAAGTCTACCAGCAGAGTTACAGATTAGTCAAACTAACTGATGTGAGGGTGGCTATGTGCCCTGAAGGTGTACTGCTTAAGAAAAGTTGCTTTAAATCACTAAAAGTTGTATTTGTTGCTATAATTAAGTTCCTGTTAGCAAAGGTTTGACAGTTTTCCGTTTACTGTAATAAACCTGTTGTATTTGTCTGCATTTACTACACTATATAGCACTAATAATATTATCACCTTTAACGAACAACGAAATCTCCCACCTAACCTCTAACACAATTCCTTTAACACTTAACTTGTTGCTCCACTTCCCACAATTTCCGTTCAATTATTTTGTATGAATCTCTAGTTTCTCATCCTATACTGTATAACAAAGCTATACAGTATTTGTAAATATGTACACATCTAGCTCCTTTGTATACATGGGTGTCAGACACTTGATTTAATAGACGGTGCGCAGACATCCAGTACATCAATCCAGAAAACTGAAGTCACAAACACTGACATATTCTGCACTTGCTCCAGAGATTACCCCAGAGTGGACAAAATCAGCCCCTGCCTATTATATATACTATCTCCGAGATCGCATAATCCCCAGGGAAAGAAAGTATTCCCCTACCTGGGGATTGTCAATCTTGCAATCTGTTGAACACCTGTCTGCATTGACCAAATAGCATTGGGTTCCTGGGAGTCAGCATTCTGTCATTTTCGACAGGATGTCCCATGTGTGTGTGTATATATATATATATATATATATATATATATATATATATATATATATATATATATATATATATATATATATATATATATATGTGTGTGTGTGTGTATATATATATATATATATATATATATATATATATATATATATGTGTGTGTGTGTGTGTATATATATATATATATATATATATATATATATATATATATATATATATATATATACACACACATATATACATATGTATATTTATGTCCCACAAATCCCACCCTATCAATAATAATGGTGTCCTTCACTTACATAACTCCTGCCCTCCAAACAAGCACATCTCCTTTTACTTAATAACTATCAGAAGCATCCTGGATTTCCTACCACACACCAGATGTAATTGCCCTAACAGAAACCTGGCTTAAACCTCAACACCCAGACAAGGACCTCCTCCCCCCTGGCTATAATATACTCCGCTTAGATGGTCAAAATAAAAGGAGGTGGAGTAGCCATAGTATACTCCAACCACCTACCTCTTACCAATTTCAAAAACTCAATCCCACTTTTCCACCCAGCTGAAAAACTGTCTGCCAAACTTAAGCTTAATAATCATACCACTATCACCGTAGTAGCCATCTACATTCCATCAGGGAAAAATATTCCCCCTCTGGAAAACATACTCTCATACTTCTCCCAACACATTACTAATGAAACTATCATTCTCAGCAACGTTAATATTAACTGGCTAACCTTCTGTTCTCCGCATTCTTCTCAGCACGTAAACTTGTACGGCTTCACACAACTCATCTCTTTACCTACACATACACAAACAACTCAAAAGCTACCTGCATCCTTTTAGACTGGATACTTGTCTCTAATCCCTCCAAAAACCACAACCCTGAAGCTCTTTCCAACTCCCTTAGTGACCACTCCCCTATAAAGGTCCTTAGATACTCACCCCCACCACATCAAACCACATAGATTCATAACCTGTAGAAAATAAACTAACTTCCATCCAGAAATTTTCAAATCTCTCCTTTCTGAAATAAACTGGAATTTCCTCCATCAACTCCCCCTAGATGATACTGTCCAGTCTTTTAACTCCACCTTCCTTAATATTCTTAACTCACTAGCCCCCCTTCGTACTGTCCGGGTAAAGTCCAATATTTCTCCTTGGCTTTTCAACATCACCCATTCTCTAATACAAAATAGAGACAAAGCATGGAAAACATGGACAAAAACAATGTTCCCAGCTGACTACAAAATGTAAAGAACTTAGAAATCAGGTCAAAAAACACCTTAATAAAGACAAAAGAGACTTTTACTATAACCCCCCCCCCCCATGCCTTGAGATCCAATCCAAAAAAAATTCTGGAACTCAATAAACCAAATTCTACACCCTGGTATTCTCAGCTCCCCTAGCCCACATCCAGATCAGACTCCTGAGGATACTGCTTCCACCTTCAATAATTACTTCATAGACTTCCTATCCAAACTATTAAACCCAAACTCCAACCCATCCACCCAAAGCAAAATTAATAATCATATAGAATCTGCACATAACTTAAACACTACTAACAAATTCTCACATAAACCTGTACCCATCAGCTACATCAAAGCCTTGCTCTCCAAATTAAAACCATGCTCTGCCTCTGTTGACAATATCCCCTCTCTGTTTCTACAAATAGCTGCTGCCTCTATCACCCTTTCTATCTCTATCTTAATTAACCACTCTGTCTCAGAGTCTGAAGTGACAACCATCTGGAAACAATTCTACACCTTACCCATACAAAAAGGAGGTAGCTCCACAGACATATCGCTATCCTGTCACCACTCTCCAAGATTCTTGAAAAATGTTTTCATAAACAAGTCATGCACTACTTAACTCAGGAAAATCTGCTTACACCAAGTCAAAATGGCTTTAGACCCAAACATAGCACTACCACTGCCCTACTGTCATTCCTAAATACCATTTCCCTAGACAGAGAGAACAAAAAACTTATCTCCTCCTATTCTTAGACCTTTCAAAGGCTTTTGACACCATCTCCCATCCTCTTCTACTGCATAAGCTAACCAATCTTAACGTCTCCCCTGCTATCATAGCATGGTTTGCTAGCTACCTCTCTGATGACTCCAAGCAGTGAAATATTTTCTGCTCACTCTTCGCTTCTTCCAGTTACAATGGGTACCCCACAAGGTTCCTTTGTAGGACCACTACTTTTTAATATCTTTACCAATTCTCTCTACTCCTCCTGTGCCCTCTCATCACTAGTCCAATACACTGACTCAACAATCATCACTATTGCTGACTCCCCCCCTGAGCTTATCTCTGCCACACAGTCTACCTTCAACTCCATTGAATACTAGCTCACTGAAAAATCAGCTAATACTTAACCCCCCAAAAAACAAGTTACTACTTTTTCTACCAAAAAACCTCAACCATATCAAATCCTCCTTCTCAATGTGGTCTCTAAATAACATCTTAATCATGCTACCAAATAAATGAGTGTCTTCCATGCCTTCAAAGGAAAGATAGCTCCTAGCCTGTCCTTCGCATGTATTTTATTAATTTATTTACTTAGTTTTTACCTTTTTAACATTGAATATGCATATGTTTCACTCCATCTAAAAATACGCATTTATATCACGTTATCGAAAGATGAAAATAGCGAATGCTATTTCATTGTCCCCAAAACATCTAAACATGAAAATATTGAACATTCAGAACATCAAATTTTTTCCCATGGAAAAAATTTGCTGCTCCGAAACACATACACACAACACAAGCACATCGAAGAAACAGCAACCACACACATACACTTAAATTCCTACATCTAATGCTACACAAAACTAAACATACACTACTATCTACCCACTTACCTTAACCCAAACCCTACCCCTAAGGTCCATCACTAATGCACACTCACCTAACCCACTCCCTAACCCTAACTCACCTAACCCACCCCCAACCCTAACGTACAAACAATCACACACTTACCTGAATCCAACCCGTAACTTTCCACCACAGTGTTAAGAATAGCGAAGCCACAGAAATGGCCAACCAAATTCTTTCCCGAGGAAAGAATTCGCTGTTCTGCAGCTTTGCTATTCTTAGCATTCGCTGAATAGTGTTCGATATCAGAACATTCAAAGTTTTAATACTTCAATGTGCTGATATAAACCCAAAAATACCCTCTCATGATTCCAAAATTACCTTTCAGATCACCAACAAGCAGCCATGTAACAAAATTATCTCTCTTCTCAGCTTCCAGTAACAATAGGGGCTCCGCAAGGCTCAGTACTGGGTCCACTGCTCTTCTTGGTCCTCACCGATAATCTCCACACTGCAAGTAACCTTGCTACTGTCATACAATATGCAGATGACTCCAGTGTTATCTGTGCTGCACCCTCCCTACCACAGCTACAAAAAGTTACCTAAAAATCCTTCATAGCTGTAGAATCCTTCCTAAATATCTGCTCATCCTAAACCTCAACAAAAGCAAACTAATGCTATTCCTCAACAATAATCACAAAACAAACAACCTCAACCAGGACTTTAAAATCAACTCATCCAATCACACGCTAATTGAACCAATATCCAAAACTAAGCTACTAGGTGTCACTATTGACAATAATTTAAAATTTGACAGACATATATGACTTGCAATGAAAAAGGCTCATATTAAATTAGGTTCTCTTTATAGGATTAAGGCTTACCAAACCAACTCTTCCAGACCAGCAATCGCCAAGACCCATCTACTATCCACCCGATTCTATGTCATCCCTATACTCACAGACCTCAGGAAAAATGACTTAAGCAAACTTGAAACATGCTACCACATGATAGCCAGATTTGCTGCCAACCTGCCCGACAGAAACCATCACCGCCTTGCTCTAAAACAACTCAAATGGCTAGAACTACCTAACCTCTTATCCTTAAACCAGCTTACCCTTACCCACTCTACAGTATACCGACCTGACAATGTCCAGCCATACACAACCTAGTACAAATACACCTCAACAACAGGACCTTGAGATCCTCCAACAAACAAACACAATCTAACAACAGTGTTGGAGACTCTGTTTATTCCAATTTAATCTCTAAAGCATGGAACTCCATCCCTTAGAATATACCAAACACAATGAACCCAGCACAGTTAAAAAAACTGCTAAAGATCCATCTAAATGACAGCTGGACATGCACTTGCCCTCACCAGGCTGAACTTACTTGACATTTCTCTACCTCAGCCCACCTCTTGCTCTTTTTCCACTTACTTCAGTGATATGTTTATAACTAACGAAAAAGTAATCATAAGTTATTGTATGTTATTGGACAAACATTAGTGAATAGTAATTCCATTGTATAGTATTCTTTCTTTATGATCTTTATAATTCTTCTGATCTGTAAATTGTGTCCTGTTTATACTGTGTACTTTTATGTGGAGCTTTTCTCCTCGGGCGTCCGCTGAAAATGGGCAACTAGCCCAGTCAGACTTCTCCGATAAACAAATGTTAAATAAATAAAAATAAATAAAAATTACACATGACATCTTTCTGGGGTCACCATAATGTATGTTGCAAATTTCAAAGCAGTCAAAACCTCAGTGAGGAGAACCTTCTAGCTGTGAAATACCAAAACTGTAAATAGTAGTTACTACACCAGAACTCAATGAAGTTCTGCCCCATACTCTGATGGAATACCACGCTCATACACTATTTATTTATTTAGTTACCTTTTTCTCTGCATATCTATCGATCAATCTATCTAGCTATGTATGGACTGGACCACTGGCTTGTTTTTAGATGTGAGTGGCTTTTACAGTACCACAAAGTACACACATACCGTGTGAATTCAGTAAAATAGTTGTATAAAGGAAGTGGAGAATATGAATACTTATAAAATCATATAAAGTTACGATCTTATGTAGGCATTACCCCTGTCATGATTTACAGTGAGGTACTCTAGAACACTTCAACTGTCCTGTGATGTTGAGCTATCATTCAGTGGGTCTACTTTACATAATCAAAATACCACTTTTAAATAGCTGAGACAAAAGCACCCAAAATCCACTTAAACAAACATGTACATCACCGACAAAAAACTACATGTAAGTAACCATTTGGCAGCACCATACCAAAACACGAAAACTTAACCACATGAAACCCACCCATGTGGGGGCTGTGCCTCCCATACCCCCAACTAAATATACCAACTCTGAGATCGCACTACAATGGGGAAAAGAGCAAAGTTCACCATGTTGGCCAAGTGGTTACTTACCTGCAGTTTTTAGTCGGTGATGTAAGTCTTTGTTTACATTTTTTTTTTCGGTGCTTTCATCTCGGTGATTTAAAAGTTGGGTAAGTGGCATTTCTGTTATCTAAAGTAGACCCCATTCAGTGTATTCATTCAGCCTAATAAGGTGTAGCACCCACAGGCTGTATTAATCCAACTGCAGATCCAAAGATAGGCAAGAGAAATATTTCACTTTATTTTATGTAAGTGAAGACATCATTTGGTGTAGTGTTCACATATGTACAAAGGAGCTTACATATTCCAACATCAGACTACATTTATTTATAATACAAATGTTATGTTGCAGAAAAAAAAATATGATTGTGGGGAAACAATGTAAAACAGTCTGTCTCTGATGGTTTGGCAAGCATTGTTTTCACATACCCAAAAGGAAGAAACAATCGCCAAATCAGGCAGCAGAAATTTTTCATTTTAGGTTAAAAATGTAACAATCATTTGGCACATGTATTGGTGTGAATGTAGGAGCTTGCATACTCCTGCTTTGTAGCTTATATTTTTTAATAATAAAAACATTTTACCACAGAAAAGAGGTGGTGATGAGGAAGCAATATACAGCATTATATTAGCATAGTCATATGATACAAAATTATTTTGTAAACCACGGTCCTGGAAAGCAGCCTGGTGTCAAAAAAAAACGTTCCTGTGGTGAACGGCCTGGGAAACATATACAATCAAACCAGTCTAAAAATTGACAGGCTGAATCTAAGGTTACAGAGAGCTCTTCTGTCCCATTATTTATTTATTTATCTATTTATTTATTTATTTATATTTGTTGACCGGGAGTGTCCGACTGGACGTAGGTCCATTTTCAGTGGAGGCCCGGGGAGAAAAGCTCCACAGTTAAAATAAACAGACAGTAGTTACATTGGATTACATAGCTATTAACAATTTACATAGCAATTACTTACAACATATTTACAGATGAAGAACATAGTACATCAGTAGACAACTAGAATCTTTATCTGTGAAGTACATAACAGACATTAACAAATGTTAAAATAAGAATTTCCTGCTGTATAAGTACTAGGCTTATGAGCATCTGAGCTTGCTATAATCAAGGTAGTTAGTGGAGTGGAAAGAAAGGTAGTGGTTGGATGGGGTGGGTGATATTAGAGTGGAAGTTGCAAGGGCATAGCCAGCATGTTTTTAGGTGCGCTTTTAGTAAAGTTTTGAAGTGGGTGTATGATGGTACGGAGGTAATTGTGGGTGGGAGGGAGTTCCATAATTTGGCTATGGTGCAAGAGAATACTGCTTCACCAGCAGAGTTATTGGCTTTAGTGATCTGCAAGTGATTTTTGTTGCTGGATCTTAGTGGTCTGGTGGTGCGATAGGGTTGGAGTAGATTCTGAAGGGATGGGACATTTAGTGGATGGTTTACTAGTTTGTGGGCGAGTGAGAGTTGATACCATTGAAGGAGGTGAGGGAGTTCAAGCCAGCCCAGTTCAGCAAGTGAGAGACAGTGGTGACTACGGTAGGATGCCCCTGTGGTGAATTTGGCAATTTTGTTGTAGCAGGTTTCTAGCTTGTTTAGATCGCATTGCCTTAGGTTGGCATATATTGGAGAGGCATAAAGTAGGGTGGAGATAAGGTGGGAATTTGCTATTGAAATCTTTGCTGCTTTGGTGAGAAGATGCTTATTTCTGTATAATGCTCCTAGTTGTTTGTGGACTTTTTTTATGGTCATGGATATGTGAATGTCAAATTTTAGTTTATTGTCTGTTTCCACTCCTAGGAATTTGGTGTGTTCAGTTGGGTATATAGTGGTGTTGTCTTTTGCTGTGATGTTAAAGTGAGAGTTGTTTTGAGTATGTTTGGTGGGTTGGAAGATGAGCAGTTTAGTTTTGTTTGGGTTGAGTATTAATTGGGCATCGGATAACCAAGTTTCAACAGAAGAAAAGGCTTCCTGTGTGACTTTTTGCAGTTTGGGTAGGGACTGGGCTGAGCAGATGATGGTCGAGTCATCTGCATATTGTATGAGTGTGCCATGTGTGGTGGCAGAGGCTAGATTATTTGTGAAAACAAAGAAGAGTAGGGGTCAAAGGATGGATCCTTGGGGAACCCCTATGGAGACAGGTAGTTGGGGAGATATGTCATTCTGCCATACAATGGATTGTTGGTGGTCAGACATGTAACTCTGAAACTAGTTGGTGACTGATTGTGAGAAGGATAGGTTATTGAGGACAGAGATAAGTTGTTTGTGTGGGACCATGTCAAATGCTTTAGATAGGTCTAGGAAAGTAGCAGAGGAGAGATAGCCATTGTTTTTATGATGAAGGATAGTGTTAGTAAAGGAGAGTAAGGCAGTGGTGGTGCTATGGTTTGGTCAGAAACCATGCTGAGTATTGGAAAGGAGGTTGTTAGTAAGGAGGTAGTCTGAGACCTGAGAGTGTATGCATCTCTCTAGTATTTTGGAGAGTGGAGAGAGAATATCTATGGGGTGGTAATTGGTTAGTTCTGTGGAGGGTCCGCCTTTGTGGAGGGGAATTATATGTGATACTTTCCACAGTGTGGGAACATAACTTTCTGACAGAGATCAGTTAATCAAGATGGGTACTGGGTAGGCCAGAGCAGCAGCTACGATTTGTAGGTATTCACTTGGGAGGTTGTCTGCTGCTAATTTGGTGGGTTTAAGTTTAGTTAAGAGTTTTTTTTTTATGTTGGAGGTAGGTACAGGAGAAAAAGAGAAGGCAGTGGGGAGATTACTAGTTGAAGGTGTGGGTTGGAGGGGAGGGTGGTTGTGTTGTTTAGCTAGTGATAGTATGGTTTGTGTGAAGTGTGTGTTGAATGAGGTAGCAATATTTTCTGAGGAGTGAGGGATGTTAGGAGGAGGGGTACTGACTTTACCTGGGTGGAGGATGGAGTTTATGGAGGACCAGAATTGTTTGGGGCTGTGTTGGGAGGAGTCTAGGGCAGACTGGTAGTATTGGAATTTGTCCTGTTTTATTAGCTTTTTGACTCTATTGCGTAGTTCTAGGAATTTCTGTCTAGTTGAGGGGGTCTTGGTTTTGCGCCAGTGCTCTCAGGCTTTATCCCTGTTTTTCATTTCTGACTTAGTGGTTTTCTGTAGCCATGGGGAGGGTTGTGCTTTGATTCTGGAAAGTCTTATGGGGGCATGGTAATTAAGGATGCTCAGGAAGGTAGTATTAAAAAATGCAACTGCGTTATCAAGACTGAGGTACTTTAGAGGATGCCAGTTACATTCTTTGAGGGATGAGATGAATGTGAGTGGGTTAAAGTTAATTTTTTTACGTATCTGACGGTAGACGACAGGTTTAGCTTGGTATAGGTATTTTTTCAGTAGGAATGTTGGGGAGTGATCACTGAGGCTATCTGATAAGCAGCCTGTTATATATGACTGGGGGCTCTTACTGACTAGTATCCAATCCAGGGTAGTGTGCTTGCTGGAGTTTTTATTTATTCTGGTTGGCGACTGGACTAGTTGGGTGAAGCCATGAAGATTTACATGATGGGTTGGATGGTTGCCAGAACAGGATTGCCAGTCAATATTGAAATCACCTAAAATGATAGTTTCTTGGGGGAGATGGTGGGTAGACCAGCTGAGGAGGTTTTCTAGTGGAGGGATGTTTTGACCAGGTGGGAAGTAGCATCCAACTATGTTGATGGTTTTGTTTTGGTTTATTTTGAGGTTGGTATATATTATTTCTTCATTGCCTATTTGTGGAGCTGATGATTTTAAGATGATGCGGAGCTGTGGAGCTGATGATTTTAAGATGATTTTAAGATGATTATAGCAAAATATATTCAAGAAGAATATTTCACTTTATTTTACTCGATTAGTTTGGTGCACATAATATCCATCATGAGGACCAGTATGATACTGTAACTAGAGGTAATTCTGTTTTGCAAATGCACTTGTTAAACGAGAAGACAATGAAAAAGTAATCTAGAGCATTACTATCGCTGTGCTGTGACTAATACTGCTCTCTGATAATTGATAGTGAAAAGTAATAGGCAATATAGACAAGAGAAATATTTAACTTTATTTTATTTTACATGACTGCAAATAACATTTGGTGCAGTGTTTGCATCTGGATGTAGGAGATCGCATATTATTGCGTGTAATTTCATTTTTAAATGATGATGATTATAATGATAATGATGATGCAGTTTTATTGCAGAAAAAGGGAATCATGTGGCAGCAGCCTATCAAACAGAGCTGGACTTGATACTTTTTCAAGTACAATTCTCTGATACACAATAGTGAGAAGAAAGTAAGATGAATGCTTCGTTACATTTTATAGGACTGCAAATATAATCTGGTGTAGTGTTTCCATATGCATATAGGAAAACATATATTTTTTGCTTTGCAGTTTATTTTAATAATAAAACGCTTTACTGTAGAAAATAATGTGTGTGAAACAACAGGCCTCATTGTGGTGTTTTCTTTACTTTTATAGGAATGTTTTTCAGATGACCAGTAGTGGAGAGTCATAGTAAAATATGGGCAACTGGAATACTTCAATTTATTTTCATAGGATCATAGGAGGTTACTAGACTATTGGCTCTGAGGCCCTTATAAACCTAGCCAAGAGTTTTGCCCATATTTAGAGAAGTCAGCACCCAAAGCCTCTATCTAGCAGAGCAAGGGTGGAATCCCAGGGGTGTATTTTCTGTTTCCCATCCAGTTATCCAGGTTGCACTTAAAAAGGGGTAAAGAAGTGCTCTGCTTGATGTGGAGAGAGAGTCTATTCCACATATAGGGGAGTTCTGGGACACAGATCTCTTCCACCAAGTCCTATTGATGCCACAGACCAGGTTGAGGCCATGTGTGTGGATTACTTGAGTGGAGCGTGACTTGCGGATATGCAGCGGTCCGATCAAGGGGGGGTCTGAGATCACCTTGTATGCCAGGGATCACCTCTGAGGAGTCTGTATGAGACTGTGTAGAGGGACAGGGATTTTAGTCTATCTGTGTAGCGTAGATGTTTGAAGCCCTGGATTCGCCTGGTAAGGAACCTCTGTGGTCTCTCCAGCTGCTGCATGTGCTTGGCGAGATGCATTTTTTTTTTATTTTTCATTGTTACAATATTGTGGGACATCATGACTGTTTTGTGATGGTGGTTTGTGAGTAATTAAGGGCTGTCTTCATGCAACCTCACAATTATAAGGGGTCTTCATTGTCCCGTGATATTGGTCTTTGCACATTTGTTATATTTGTACTATATTTTCATTCATCAGTTAGCCTGTAAAACAGAAAATGCTATATGTATACTGTTATCTTGATTGTAAACAATGTTGTACTTATTGTGTTACTTGTGTTTATACTTTATTAACCAGAATATGATATGTGTATACTTTTATTTTGATTGTTATTATCTTGTACATATCTGTGTTATTAATTCTTTTATAGTTTGTCATTTTTTGGAGCTTTTCTCTTCGGATCTCCACTGAAAAAGGGCACAATCCCAGTTGGAGCAACCCGGTCAACAAATGTCAAATAAATAAATAAATAAATGTGTTCATTCAAATGAGCAAAGAACAGCATTGGATCAGGTAAAATACAGTATCTGGAGGATGTATTAACTCAGCCTCACAAATGTACTTGTAAAATTGACTGTACACAACATGCAGGTTATTTGTCTTGATATTTTTAAGATTGCTCTCTGACATTCATAATGAGAATTAATAGCCAGATATCGGCAAAACGAATGTTTCACTTTATTCTATATGACTTCAGATATCATTCGGTGTGGTGTTTGCATGTGGATGCAGCCACCCACATATTCATGGTTTGTATGTCATGTTTTTAAAAACAGAAAAATATGGCAAACAAGGTGATTAGATAAAAACAACATACAGCATTATGGTCATGATGCTTTGGCATGTGCGGTTCTCTGGTATCCAATACTAGGAAATGACAGACAAATACAAGCAATAGCAATATTTAATTGTATTTTATATGACTGCAAATAGCATGTGTTGTATAGTTTGCACTTGGTTATTGGAGGTCATTTATTCTTGTACTGCAGTTCCTATTTAATTGAAAACATTTTACTTTAGAAAAATAAACACTTATGAGAAAGAAAAATTATGATCTTGACTATTTCAGAATCTTTGTTCTCTGATACCCAGTAATGAGAAGTAATAGGCAAATATAAGCAAGAGTAATATATTAGTTTATTTTATATTATTACAAATATATTTTGGCATAGCATTTGCATTTTGACACTACAGTGCTGAGAAATCAATAGAATGACTATCTTTTGATGATAGTGTCTGCATGGATGAATATTTTACTTTATTCAGTCACACATAGCAAATCATTCGGTAAACTCAGCATCCAGTGGATGTATTAATTCTACTGTACATATATACTTATAAAAATGATCATGTTGAAGAAACATGCAGCCTGTTGTCTTGATTTCTTGACAAGAGTTATTCTCTGTTACTAGAAATTGAGAACTATATATATATATATATATATATATATATATATATATATATATATATATATGGAAGGGGTTGGCATACTAGTTAATATATTTGCCTTAAGGATACAAGGTACAGGGTTTGGCTAGGCTTGCAGTAGTCTATAGTATTTGAGCTCCTCAGTTAGTATACTGTGTTAAATATCCTACTTGACCTTTTGCTTTTTGTGTTAAGGGTGCAAGGTTCAAAACTTTTACCCCTCCTTTTTGGGGTTTAGTTTTTAGCATAATGATTAAAGAGTTTACCTCATAAACACAAAGTACAGGGTTTGATTCTCACCTATGAAAGGGAAATGAGTTAGACGTATAGTGGCCCATAATGGCTGCTAGCCTAGTACTTACTTATGAAGATAAGAACCTATAGCCAAAGGAAATATTTACCTCTATTTTACTTAATTGCAAATATCATTTTGTGCATGTAAGAGCTGACATATTCTTGCCATGCAGTTCATTTTTAATAAAATGTTTTACTGCAGAAAAAAGATGATCATGGGGAAATATACACATCATGGTATATATACTTTTACAACAGCTGTACTCTGGTACCCATTAGTGAAAAGTAATGGTTCAATATAGGCAAAATAAATGTTTCACATTGTTTTACATGACTGCAAATATTATCTGGTTCATGTTTTCATGTGGCTGTATGTACTCATATAGTCTTGATTTGGGCTTCATTTTTTTAACTTAAGAATTAATAAAAGCTTTATTATAGAAAAATATCTCATGGAAAGAATATGCATCATTACAGTTTGTCATGCTATCATGAGTACTATTGTGTGATAGCAAAGAGTTAGTGTATTGAAATACAGGCAATAGTACCATTTCACTTGATTTATCATGATAGTTAAGATTTGGTGTAGCATTTGCATGTGAATGTAAACGTGGGTCATCCCTGGTCTGGTGCCTATGTCTCTGATGAACAAAGGCAGCCAGTAAATCACTCCCTATATCAGTTAAAATTTGTGGGTCATACTGGATTTGCATGGCTAGGCTTATAAGTGCCCTAGTGTTTGTTAGCCAAGTATACACTTATGAACCTATATTGCAGAACAACTTGACTTTCCCTTGTTATATACATTCAGTAACACAAATTTCAGCATTGGTGTCCAATAAAATACATTTGTATTCTGCATTAATTCTGCTTCACAAAGACCTTGAAAAAGATGACAATTAGAAAACAACACACAGCCTTGTTTTGATAAATGCTGCTTTCTGACCCTCTTCTAAGCTCCCATGAGAAGTAATAGATTAAAATAAGATGAACATTTCACTGTATTTTACAAGACTATAGATACCATTTTGTGCAGGATTTTCATGTGGATATAAAATATCATACATTCTTGCTTTGCAGTTAATGTGACTTTAATAATAAAGAAATCCTACAGAAAGATAGTATCATGGAGAAGCAGCATACAGCATTCTGGTCCTGATGATTTGACAAATGGTGTTCTCTGATACCTGAAGTTGAGAAGTAATAGCCAAATACAGGCAACAGAAATATTTGTTAAATGAAAAAAATACTGTAATAAAAAGATCAATACACAGGAGGTTCAGGTTCAGGTTCTTTACTAGTGTACACCAGGAGGCAAAAAACGTACAAGTACAGAATTTTGTCTGAATGAAACAGGAAGAACACAACTTTTATAGTATTTCTTACTAGTATTAACCCACCAGGCTGACATAGTCAGTCACAAGGGGTTTTACATCACTTTAGCTTACAATATTCTATTCATCTAAAATGCTGATACTACATTTTGCTTAAAAAGTTTTTCTGGTAAACAACGTGGCCTTGCTAGCCACCTGGTTAGTTAAAATACCCTTTTACAAAAGTTTCCACTCAAGGTTCTAAATTAATTCGAACATAATAGTAGATACAGTTCTCAATACATTTTTCTTGTTACATGTTATCACTTCCTCCTTGCAGCCAGTGTGTTATCTAGTAACATATACAAGGTCGATTGCTGAAGTGGAAAAGAGCAGAAGATTCTCATTATTTCACACATTTAATTTCCTGACCCAGCAGATAATCACTTGTGAGAAGCATAAACATTAATTCTTGCTGAGCTAGCAGCTGCTGGGGTCAGAGGCCAACTTGCAAAAGGCACACTGCAGTTTCCAAAAGCTTCTTGCAGTTTCATATGAATTCATTTTTCTTGTCATAACATTAATAGAATAAAATGCATTATATCTTTCTTATTTCTTAATAAGCACTAAACATATACATTAATACATATTTTTCTAACATTTTCCCCCCTGTTGATACTTTTTATTCTATTCTCAGAAGTTTAAATGATTTTTATTTCTTCTCCTAACCTCTTCCACTTGGGACTTGCAGTTAAGAGAGTCATTCAGTTTAGACTTCAAGGAGAATTTTATTTGGAACCAATTCCTCAAGTTCAATGTCTTGATACAAGGTTTCAGCGACAGACATATCTATAAACACTTTAATTAATCTTTTCATGCAGGGGATTCCACAACAAATACATGCTCCTAATAGGAGTAAACCCACACAAATGGCAATCAGAATATTCATTAGGATGGAACCCCACCCCCAAACAGATTCTGGAAAAAATCCATCAGAGGGTTTGGGCCTGGTTTGGTCATGGCCGACACTTGCTGAATCACCTCCAGATGGTTAATAATTTCATGTCTATTATCTGGTATGTACGCACAGCATTCTTCTTTGATAAGCGCACACGTACCACCTCTCGCCGCTAGGGTGAAGTCAAGAGCCATCCGATTTTGCAACACAACAGTTCTCATGGCATTCAGTTCATCAGTCACTAATTCAAGAGCAGAAAATGTTGCATTACTCATTACTTCGAGAAGTTTCGACAGTTTTCTCAGCTCCCAAATCGATTTGACTGCACCATACGCTGGGAGTATACCTGCCCAAGATATAACACTGTCACTCAAGTCCATATGAGTCAATTTGTCTTTGTCCTTCATGGAATTATGGTCTTTCCAACCTGCTTCAACTCACCCTACTGGATTCACAGGTTTCTCGACTGGATCTTTGGTTTTCTTGGAAACATCTCTCACGTTCCATATTTTACCCAGAGGTAATTCCACAGTGTGTCGTATGGCCGGAACCAGGTAGCCCAAAAAACAACTGCCGGACCAATTCTCAGGTAGCCATTTGTATGCCTTTTTCCCACACAAAAAATAACAGTTTTCAACTTTAGTGCTAATACGCACCAACCCTGCATGAAACATTTTCTTATCTATGATTGACAATTGTTTAATCAAAACAGGATTTCTTTGCATCTCATTCAACGTTGTTTACATTGAGTTCAAGTATGAATCATAGTTAGTATTGCAAACAGCACCCCCACTTTTAGTCTTAATATAACATTTATAAGATATTGTTATGTTACAGTTACTCCAGCCCACCTGGAGAGTATCATTCTTGAAAAAACACACAATCCCTTTTTGTGTAACAGGTAAATACAATGCTATTTTATCCTGTGATCTCACAGTTCCTGTGTCAAAAAGCAAATTCTCCCAAGTCTCATTGATCCCTAAAGGAACAGGGGACATTAGTAGTCCTCCATATGCTGTTGGTATAGCTGTACAAACCCAGCAGTTTGAAATGTTCATAGTCTCAGTATATACACGTTTAATTGCTAGGTATGTGTTAAAGTGTGGATGCCAGTCTATGGATGTCTCATCACGTTTATCCAGTTTTACTTGTGTGGTTGAGAAATGAAAAAACCACAACAGAAAGAAAATTGTCAAAAGTACAGTCAACAAGTGTACGCTCAATAACATGATTATGCAACATTTTTGAGGTTGGTCTAAATTTCTATCTTTGGCCATTTTGTTCTTGTTGCATAACAGTTACAATGTTTTTATCAAGTTGAAAGTTCTTTACCAGTTTACAGTGCGTCAAATGGATCCAAGATGACCTTTCAGCTATTTTGACTGCAGTAGGCGTGGCCAGCAGTACCTGGTACGGTCCTTCCTACTTCGGGCTTGCCCAATTCTTCCTCTTTGTTACCTTCACCCAGATCCAGGACCCCGGGGCTAGAATCGCTTCCAATGGTCTGGTCTGTTCTATATCTAAAAAATAGTTAAACTGCAAAAGAGATTTATTTGTTAACAGTTTCCTCATATAACTAGCTAGTGAACTATCAGCCTCCAGGTCTGCAGGCATGAGAGCTTTCCACTGACGTACATAATATGCCCTCCCAAACACCATTTCAAAAGGAGTTAATCCCTTTGCATTTGGAACTGTTCGCATACTCAGCAGTGCCAGAGGCAGACAGTGCACCCAGTTCTTTTGGGTTTCATTGACTAACTTTCTAAGTTTGTTCTTAAGGACTCCATTGTGCCTCTCCACCAGTCCCGCAGACTGAGGGTGATAAGCACAATGGTTCTTCAGGGAAATCCCAAAGAATTGTCCCAACTGTTGTATGGTTTGATTCACAAAATGTGTACCATTGTCACTATAAATTATTTCCGGTATGTCAAATCTAGGAATAATCTCTTTTATAAGGGCTTTCGCCACTGTTGTTGCATCCGGATTCTTGGTCGGAAAAGCTTCCACCCATCTAGAAAACATATCTACAATGACAAGGCAGCACTTTTTGTTATCACATTTGTTCAATTCTATAAAATCCATACAAATAGTATGGAACGGATATGGCGGTGTAGGAAAACTTCCTTCTTTAGGTTTAAATGCCCCTTGTGCATGATGTTTGTTACAAATATGACATGCCGCACAAAATTTTTTTGTGTAATTTGTGAATCCATATGTTTGGAATACTCGGTTTACTAACTGTACCATCCCCGCTGTTGAGACATGGCACTGCCCATGGCTCAACAAAGCTGCAAATCTAAACAAATTAGACGGCAAAATTGTTTTTTTCTCTTTGGAGATGTACAGCCTGTTTTCAAGGATTGCTCCTCGTTTTTCCCATTTTTGTTTCTCTGCTTTTGTAGTAAGCGTCTACATTGTTTTTAACATTTCTAGGTCTAAAATTTCAGAGGGTTGTAATTCCTCATCTAAAAGTAAAGTTTCTGAGTCTGAAGCTGCTTGCTTCGCAGCTGCATCAGCTCTCGCATTACCTTTTGAAATTCTGTCCTGCTGTTTCGTATGAGGTACGCATTTGCAAATAGCTACTTTAGTAGGTAACTGAATAGATTCTAACAATTCTAAAATAAATTGCGCATGATTAATTGGTTTACCACTAGATGTTATCATCCCTCTATTTTTCCACTGCTGTGCAAAAACATGTACAGTAGAAAAAGCATACTGACTGTCAGTATATATGTTTACACATTTGTCTTTTGCTAAGGTACAAGCTCGTGTTAAGGCAATCAATTCTGCTGCTTGTGCAGACAAGTTATGTGGTAAGGATTGGGCTTCTAAGGTTTCAGTGTCTGTAACTATTGCATACCCCACTAGATTTTTCCCTGTAGGGCCCCTTCTGCTTGAGCCGTCCACGTAATATGTCACCTCGGCCTTATCCAAGGGAATATCCGTGAGATCTTGTCTGGGTAAGGTTTTCTGCTCAATTTCCTGCAGGCAACTGTGTGGTGTGCCATCCGCAGGAGTTGGGAGCAAAGTTGATGGATTTAATGTCATGCATCGTTCAATTGTCATACGAGGTTGGCTCAACAGTATAGTCATACAGGAATGGTGTCTAGCAGGAGAGAGATATGCTACTTTTTCTTGCAGTAAAATTATCGCGACTGCATGAGGCACTCTCAATGTGAGAGGGTGGAATATCACCACTGAGGCTGAAGCCTGTACTGCCATTGCAGCTGCGACTACTGCTTGTACACAGTGAGGCAAGGATCGCGCCACTGGGTCTAACTGTGATGAATAGTAAGCTATGGGGCGTTGCTTATCCCCATGTTGTTGTGTCAACACTGATGTCATATATCCCTGCTTACAGTCTACAGTTTGAAAGAAACGTTTATGATAGTTTGGTAATCCTAGAACTAATAAAGAAGTTATTAATTGCTTCAACCTGCAGAAAGCCATTTCTGCTTCAGGTGTCCATTGTAATACAGCCTGTGTTTTACGTGTTCGGGACCTAGTTTCAATGGGTCTCTAACAAACAATTTCGGTTTCACTGAGACATCAGGATACCGCGGAGGTGGACCAGCTTGTCCACCCGCTTCATATCCTGAAAAAGGGAGTGGGGGGGGGAGGAGCCGTTGCTACTACTATATTATTATCTTCTTTGTCTAAAAACAATGCCTGTGAGGGGGGGCATTGCTACTACTATATTATTATCTTCTTTGTCTAAAAACAATGCCTTTGAGGGGGGGGGCGTTGCTACTACTATATTATTATCTTCTTTGTTTAAAAACAATGCCTTTGGGGGGGGCGTTGCTACTACTATATTATTATCTTCTTTGTTTAAAAACAATGCCTTTGAGGGGGGGGGGCATTGCTACTACTATATTATTATCTTCTTTGTCTAAAAACAATGCCTTTGAATTATTACTCTTTTGTTCCCTACGGTTTGCTTCCTCAATCCACCTGTGTGCCTGAGGAATGCCTAATTGCCGTTGTTTCTTTGCCTGACCTTTTGTATCACTTTTAAGCTGTTTAAGAAGTTTAACAAGTGAAGATTTGTCTAATTTCCCATCAAATTCATATTTGTTAACCCATTTTGCATAATATCTAACATTATCTGCACGTTGTAGTTGCATATATTTGCGTCTTCGGTTAGGGATGGGTCTCGCAATGTTTTAGTGCACTGATTTCCCATGTTAATAAATGTTACGTAACCCTTTTACCACGTGGTACCACAACTTCAGTTCCTTTCACAGTTTATCTAGAATAACTGCCTACCTTATTCTGTTACCCTGATCTATGACCAAATAAACAGTAATTTTTCTTGTCCCTGATCTGTATGACAAATCTGACAAAAAAAACAATATTTACTGTAACCTAGTCCCTGATCTAAAACAGAAAAAAGGCAAAAAGTCTCCCTACCTGAGCCTCCGGTATTGAGCAGTCACGGTTCGAAATGGAGATCCGCTCTTCAGCCACAGATCAGAAAGTGGCCAGCCTCTTTAAACGACAATTCAGTCGGAGGTATTTTCACTCAAGAAGAACCATTTTGGTATCTTCTCCTGCATGCAGACTTTGACCACCGCTACGCTCTGATCCGCAGCTTCTGAGGGATTCCGGTATGCAAAGGACCAATCTGTTAAATGAAAAAATACTGTAATAAAAAGATCAATACACAGGAGGTTCAGGTTCAGGTTCTTTACTAGTGTACACCAGGAGGCAAAAAATGTACAAGTACAGAATTTTGTCTGAATGAAACAGGAAGAACACAACTTTTATAGTATTTCTTACTAGTATTAACCTACCAGGCTGACGTAGTCAGTCACAAGGGGTTTTACATCACTTTAGCTTACAATATTCTATTCATCTAAAATGCTGATACTACATTTTGCTTAAAAAGTTTTTCTGGTAAACAACGTGGCCTTGCTAGCCACCTGGTTAGTTACAATACCCTTTTACAAAAGTTTCCACTCAAGGTTCTAAATTATTTCGAACATAATAGTAGATACAGTTCTCAATACATTTTTCTTGTTACATGTTATCACTTCCTCCTTGCAGCCAGTGCGTTATCTAGTAACATATACAAGGTCGATTGCTCAGGCGGAAAAGAGCAGAAGATTCTCATTATTTCACACATTTAATTTCCTGACCCAGCAGATAATCACTTGTGAGAAGCATAAACATTAACTCTTGCTGAGCTAGCAGCTGCTGGGGTCAGAGGCCAACTTGCAAAAGGCACACTGCAGTTTCCAAAAGCTTCTTGCAGTTTCATATGAATTCATTTTTCTTGTCATAACATTAATAGAATAAAATGCATTATATCTTTCTTATTTCTTAATAAGCACTAAACATATACATTAATACATATTTTTCTAACAATATTTTACTTACTTTATTTGATTAATGATATAATTTTGTGCAATATTTACATGTGAATGTGACAGTACTGTGGAACATCTTGTCCATCCTTTGAGTCCAGATTTTCAGCAACTGAGTGCTGTCTTCATTGACCCACACAAACAACAACATCGGGAACCAGAACACTACAGGACCTGGATGCTGTATTAATTCCATTGCCCAGATGTTAATGTGACAAAAGATGATCGTGGGAAAACGACATACAGCACTATGGTCTCAACTTTGGCAAACTCTGTTTTCCATTATGCCAAAGTGAGAAGTAATAGCCATACAACAGCAAAAGAGTAGTTCACTTTATTTCATATGATTACAAATACCATTTTCTTTACTGTTGGTCTTGTCTATGTTCTACTGTTACTAGCTGTCTTTACTATGAATGGTGTCCCCCCCTCTGCCTGGCTTGTACAAAGTACAGCTACATGGTTTATGCATTAAAATGATTAATAACTCTATTGCAGTGCATCAGGGTCAAATAATCTTAATGTCACTTCATTTTTCACAGCCTGACATTTTATATGTAGACTGTTGTCAACAGGTTAGTCATGAGATTAAAGAAGACAGCTCCAAATAATATGACAACTAAAAGAATTAGTGATGTGGAATGGAAATGCAGTAAAATGTTAAAAAGCTACACTTCTTTCACAAACACTACCAGATGTGCAACCCAGCTGCTTATGCCAAAAGAAGCAATGTCTAATAGTGCCATCACAATGCATAAGTGAAAAATAATAGCCAAATACAGAAATGTTTGCAAGCATTTCTAAGATCAGCTATGAAAGTAATGTAATTTTTTTTTTCTCTGAAGAACTGCTTATTACTGTTTAGTATTGTGTATTGGAGAATGAATGAATGATATAATCCATTGACTCTGGAAGCTAAAACTTCAGATTTAAATGCTTCTTTTTTAATTTTTTTATTGGGATTGTGCATAATTCTGAAAATATTTGACATTAAGAGTTTTAACCAACTAATGCAATGAAGAGGCTTAAAACGTTTCTGTTACAGAAGAAAAAGTTACAATGCAGGAAAAGTAGGCAGGTAAATCAGAAGAGACTAAGAAGTCAAGAAATAGTCAAGAGCCAAACAAAATCAGACCTAAACTCAAAATGCAAAGCAACCTAAATAGCAGAAATATTAGTAAAAAAAAGAAAGTTAAATGAAGGTAAAGGAAAATATGAATAAAAAAGTACATGCCACCTCTGGTTCAAATAGTAATACACCTTTACAGATTCTAATTATAGAAAAAAATGTAGCCTTTAAAAAAGGTAGTAAACAAGCTTTATCCTTGTTGAACAGCAAAGAAAAGTGATGGACAATCTGTTTTAGAGGCACATGTATTTTAAAGGAGCTTCAGCACTGAGACCAATTAACATATCACCAGAAATGGAACAAAGTGCAGAAAAGGAATCATATGTGAGGTATAAAATAGACTGAGAGCAGTCCTGGAGACTGGCACTAAGAGAATGAAGTGAGTTATCATGTTTTAGATTAGTAAGAGAGGGAAAGGAAATAGGTTCTGTCTGCATTTGTGATTTTTAGGCTGTTAGGTTCATAGATAATAGTAGGCAATCAGTCTGCAGACCATTACAAGCATAGCCATAAATCCATATTCCAAGGATCCCTCCACCCTCAACAAGAGTAAAATAAGGTAGACTTGGGAAGAATTTAAGGCTCCCCATCCAATTCATTAGGTTTATACCGAAGGTGGCAATGGTGCTACTCTTCTTGATAGGTAATGGAATTTGTTCCTGGGATGAGAGATATGTCTGGACATGAATCTATCGTGCCAACCTGTCTTATTTATTTTTTGATGAAGGTTTAGATCCTTTAACTGGGTGTCTGAGGTACCAAACTCAACAGATTTTGAAGCACATAAATTCATTTTGTTAATTATTGAACAAGTGAATAAGGCCCCACAAGGATGGATTATTGATGAACATTTAGAAGCCTGTGAGCTAAGATGGCAACTTAAATTAAATGTCACAAGTTTTCTAGGCTTAAATGGAGTGTGTTCTATTCAATATATTTTGCATCTGCATCATTCATGAGAGAGAAAAATCCTCCCACTGAAGGCATTGGGAAGTAGCAGACAGACTAAGTTCAGAGTCCTATTACTTGTCACTTTTAAATGTACAGCAATGAATCATTTACTGCAGTGAGAGTTTTCACACCTTGGCATCAGAGTATGGGGGAGGGTTTATCAAGTTTGTTAGAACTACAAAATACTCCTCTTACAAAAAACAGTTTTCTATATGCTTTGTTTTGCTGCAAGTAGCTAACAGCTATTTATAGCATAGAACAAGCTCTGACAGAGAGATAAATGAGGCTCAGTCAGGTAAACAGAGAAGCAGCTCTTTTACAGAAGGTGTGTTTAGATGACAGTGCTTCACAGTCCTGCCATTATATTTTAATGGCATGAGAAAACAGCACCACTTCCTTATGTCTGGCACGAGTCATATAAAGAGGACTTGAAATGTGTTCTGGGAAGAAGGAAGGAAAGCAAGAAAATAAGATCACGTTACCAGGGCAGGCCCCATCATCCGCCATTTTGAGAGAAACACATTAAAATTGTAAAAGGAGCACTTGGAGTGACTTTGAGGCATTATAATAGCACAAAAACAAAGATACAATGAAAAAAATATGTTTTTTGAGTTCTAAGGTGGAGTTTTCCTTTAAGACATTTTAATTTATCTTAAATACATTTTGTATTTTTATTGGTCATTTTAGTCATGTGTTACTGGCAACTAAATATTTAAATGGTAATTTGTATGTTTTAATCAGCTCTGAGGAAGTTCTGAAAGTAGTAGGAACGAAAGCACTAAACTGGTTCTAATAAACTATCGAGTTGTAAATAACTGGGATTTTACTCTGTTTTCCTATTTCTCTGATTCATCAGAAGTATGTTACTAGTTCAGTATTCTTATTATTTAGTTTGTGTTTCCAATTCTGTTTTACAGAACCTACATTTGTCTGTTTCTCCGACCTGTTCAATGGATTTTGTAAACCAACGTGTATATAGTCCACTATCCTGGGCTGCTAGTATTAACCTTTCATCTTTTGGTTTAAATTAAACTCTCTTTAACTATTCCTGCATCAAATCCTGATGAACATTGAGCTGTTTCAGGAATTCTCTGCACGTGTAACTATATTTATATATATTTATTTATATTTATACCTTTTCCACATTTCTTGCCTTTTCATCTAATCCTTCTCCTAATATTTTTCTTTTGTGGTTTGGCTCATTCAGTTGCTTCCTGATTTTTTTCTGTTTCTGGTTTGGTTTTTATTTCTGCTTGATAATAATATGCTTCTGCTAAACCAATCATGGATATCATCTTAGAATTGTTCTCTTTATGTTTTAAAACTTTCACTGTTTAGATCTGGTGAGGTCAGCAGATATGTATGCAGTCATACAATTGCAGATCTATACATGTAATCAAGTTTGCCTTCTTCAGAACAAATATATAATCTTGGTATACACTGAATTTCATATATCATTTGATAAGTGTGAATCATTTGTCTTTTTTTTCTGTCTAACTCATCCAATACCTTGTGGGGTCAGTCAATTGCCCCAAAACTATAAGTTAGAACAGGAAGAGCAAATTGGTTTATAACTTGGAATTTGTTCCTAGACATCAGGGGTGTTTTTAAAATTAATTTTAGTCTTTTAAAACATCCCTTACTGCGTTTTGTTTACATTTGATCATGTTTTATTGTCAATCCCTCATCAATTCTCAAATATTTATATACTCAGCACTGCTCAAGGTCCCTTATATCATATTCCTGTCCCAAACTGATACTTTCTTGGTGATGCAGTTTTCCTGCTTTAAATGTTGCTTTTGCACATTTATCAACACCAAATGGCATTCTTATATCATCTGAGAAAGTTTTGACCACTTCCAGTTATGCTTTCAGTTCCTCATTTGATAAACTATGCGGTTTTCAATCATCCTCAAAAAGAAGATGAAAAGTCTGTCGTGCACAGTTTAATGGGTTAAGGACAAGACAAAAGACCAATGGTGACCAAGAGTCACCCTGGAATATTCTCCTTTGAATTTTCATCCCCGGGATAATAATTTGTCCTTTATCATGCCTTAGTTGCAAAGTGTTTTTTCACTGTTTCATCGTCACTATAATATAATCATTCAGTGTAGAGTGTATCTTAAACATCTATAAACACTCCTTTATCTATAAATGTAGGATGCTGTCAAATACTTTTTTGTAATCTATCCATGCCATACTTAGATTCTTCCCCTTTTTTAATTCTCTGTTATGACTTTATTTAATCTAAAATTATCCTTTGTCCCATATGACTTTCTTTTGCTCCCTTTTGTTCTATTGCCATGACTGCGTTTTCTTCTAAATGACTATAAATTCTGTCTGCATCAATTCCAGTACATAGTTTATACATTATAACAAACTAAGAAAGCTCCACAGCACAAGAAACTATTAACGACAGAAAACAAGTCCAAGCAACTCTAGAGTCAACACACATAAAATTTAATATAATATAAAAACATTTTTTATATTATATTAAATTTTATCAGTGTGTTGACTCTAGAGTCGCTTTGACTTGTTTTCTGTCATTAATAGTTTATACATTGCCAGAAGGCAAGTTATTGGTCTACTGTTTTTAGGATGGCTTGTAGGTTCACTCTTAAGGAGGAGTATAATTTTTCCTGTTGTTAACCAGGCTGGTGTCTCTTTAGGGCATGCATATAAGTAGTTCTTACACAAGGCTAAATCTTCATGTAAAAATGTAATACTTTTAGCCAGACATTATGCACTGCATCTGGGCCTGGGGCTTTCCATCTAAGATCTTTTCTTAACTTTGTTTCAATCTTTCTGGCTGTTACTTCATCACATTTCATATCCTGTCCATTTGAACTTCTTACTGTTTCTTTTACTACTTCTGTCTATTCAGCATCTTTGTTATGGTCCAGAGGATCTTTATAGATATTTCTCCAAAATGTGTCTAGTTCTTCTTTTTTTGGTAGTGTTTCTATTCCTTTTGTTTTGTTTCCCAATTCTTTATAAAACATTTTTGGAGCATCTGTGAATTGTTTATTTTTTTAGTTTTCTTTTATATCTACCTGTATATCTTCTAAGTTTTTTTTCTGTCTGTGCTGATATCTTTAGTTTATTATCTGCAATAGTGTATCATAGATCCTGATCTGTTCTTATACTACACATTGCTTTTATGATGTTTATTTTTTACTACACATTGCTTTTATGATGTTTATTTTTTAAGTATATTTGTTGATCTGTTCTCTCATCTATACTCTTCTACGTTGGCACTTCTTATCTTAGAAATGTTACATTTCCACTTGTTTGACTTGCATAATGCAATGCCAAGGATTCATCTTAAAACACCTTATAAACCTTCTGTAACTCTGACAGCAAGAAAAAGGTATGCAGACTTAATTTTTATGCTAACAGAGTGGTCCACAACATAATTCATGAGCTAATGATGTTGCGGACATGTCCTAATGGTCACTAGTAACTGTGAAACGTGCCTAGTCTGTGAGCTCTTCTTTAAAAGAGAATAGCCAGAGATTCTAGAAAGATGCGATAAAAACCTGTACTAAACCACAGCCATATATTCAAAAATGAAACGAGATTCACTCTTATAAAATCCAATGGTTTTATTCATATTAGTTGGTAAGCGCTTTCACTAGTATAACTAGCTTCATCAGACCATAGTAAAACATCATAACCAAATAATTATATATGGATTGCATCATCAATTACAAAATAAACTGACCAATCAACCTTATATGTATTTACAGTCGTATCAACTATTAAAACTACAAAGGACCCTTCCTAAAAATCACACACTGAATTTTAATACTAGTACAGTAACCTTCATGCTTTCAATGCCAGTTTTAAAGAGATATGGTCATTTAGACCAGATCCAATATTGGCCCTTAACTTTAAGATCTATCGCAACTCTTCACTTTCCATTTCACTCACTAAATCCCCCAGATGTTCACTCAAATTTACTTTCGAAATTATTAAAAATTTAAAGTTGTGTCCCTCCCTATATTGCATCATATATTTCACTATGGCTCTAGATGCATTACCACTCCTGGCACAATATAAATGATCCCTAATGCACTCACGTAATCTCTGACTTTCTGTACAATAAGCAAGATATAGTAAGTTTTTACTATTACAATCACCCTCTGCTGAAAAGTGGAAGCTTTTGTGGAGATCAGGATGCTCAACAAAAAGGAGGAAGTTGTAAATAGATATTAGTAACTTTCATAACGATTGTGTGTTTGCACGGCCGATAAATAATAATGGCACTAGTGAGCCTCAGAATCCTGTTCGATTTTATAAGAGTGAATCACGCTTCGTTTTTGAATATATGGCTGTGTTTTGGTACAGGTTTTTATAGCCTCTGTGATTTATTATTTATTCCTGCACCTTTAAGTCTTTGGGGGGTTTCATACCTTTATAGAGATTGTAGATAGCTGCTTTGAGTCCTGATAGTTTGGCTAGGCAGCCAGCTAAGGAGGCTGCAATAAATTAGAGCAAAGGGTAAACAGATGATCATTGTAGAGCAAGTATTTTACATTCCTTTCCCACAAAATACTAGCTACCATCCAACTTCTAATGTCCCTTAGGTACTACCATCAAACACTACACAAGCAGCCACAATGTATTATGCATGAGTGTCGCCACAAAGCCCTTGTTTGTGGCTAGAATTAGATCTTCTAGATCTGTATGAAAGACCTGACAGAGACAATTAATTGCTCAATTTCCTGAAACAGATTTTTTAATAAGATTAATGATTTTCAGGAACTTAAATATGTCTGATTATTTTTTATTAAAATGTATTTGGTGTGGGTATTTTCCTTGAGATGGATGCACCAAAGGTTTACTGAAATGTCTGAAACCAGCAATAGCATGAAACAGATTATGTGCTCCAGGCAGAAATAAATACATAAAAAATAAAAGTTCAGTAAATATTTAATCAGTTGGTCTGAGATGTGGGAAGAACACATTACTTACTATTTTGATACAGTCTCATGTCATGTGGCAGTATGCTGAAGAAATGAGAAGTTAATAATGCAAAACAGGTGAAGAAGGAAGATTTTTCGCTCTTACTGAGTTGTTTTAACCAGGTATGCCTACCCACTGGACATAAGAGCCTCACTTCAGAGACAACCAAAGAGCATGGTCTGGTGAAATGATTCTCTTAGAGTCAAATAGTTTGCAAGTGGAGATTGAAAGAATCAAACTTAGAACCACAGTGTGAAGCTTAGTGGCAACTCAGATATTTAATGCTGCCTGCCAGAAGTCCAGACAAATTATTCAGTATTACTGCTACAAAACATAAGACCAGTAAAATGATGCTGAGCTAACACGTAAGCAAGAAATAAAGCAGAGGTGATTTTTTTTTATTTATTTACTTTTGCTGAATGCTTCAGATTAACAGATACAACTGTCTTAATCCAGAAGGAAATGGTCAATATTAGATAATCAGAAACAAGTAATTTGCTCTTAGCTATACTGCACGAGTTTTATCCAAATGCCTAAAAATGTTATCACATTAAACAGATTATTAGTGTGTGTGTGTGTGTGTGTGTGTGTGTGTGTGTGTGTGTGTGTGTGTGTGTGTGTGTGTGTGTATATGTGTGTGTGTGTGTGTGTGTGTGTGTGTGTGTGTGTGTGTGTGTGTGTGTGTGTGTGTGTGTGTCTGTGTCTGTGTCTATGTAAGTGGGTATATGTGTGCATGTGTGTGCGTGTATGTGCATTTGTGTGTGTGTGTGTGTGTGTGTGTGTGTGTGTGTGTGTGTGTGTGTGTGTGTGTGTGTGTGTGTGTGTGTGTGTGTGTGTGTGTGTGTGTGTGTGTGTGTGTGTGTGTGTGTGTGTGTGTGTGTGTGTGTGTGTGTGTGTCTGTGTGAGTGGGTATATGTGTGCATGTGTGTGTGTGTATATGTTTGTGTGTTTATGTGTGTGTATAAGTGGGTGTATGGGAGGATGGGGGTGTCTTAAAGAGATCAGCCATAAACCCAGGCCTAGTTAATAGATTTTTTCTGACCTTCTACAGGGAATACAAGATTAGAGTATTCTCTCTTGCAGAGGTCACCAAGGTTAAACGAGTAGTCCCTGATGGGGTTTCATGCTTGTTGAAGGGAAGAGGCAAGATTCAGTGTCTGGGACAACTCAGCTTCATACTCTCCAGGTATGCAGTGATGTGCCTGGGGATAATAACCAGGGGGAGTAATACTTGCCTAAAAGGCTCAGAGTAATAAAAAGCATTGGAAGTCATTATTATACAAAAAACATTAATAGCTAGGCTCAGTGACAGAGATACTAATAAAAGTACATCATTTGTTAGGCTGTATATGCAGGGGTGTGGTATCCAGAGTTGAGAAGGTGACAGTGCGCTTGTAACAGGCCTGTATAAGATCAAAGCTGGAATAATGTGCACTGTTCTCTTCGCCTTACAAGTTGAAAGTGGTAAATAGAAAAACTACTTGGATGTTGCAGAATATAGATGAAATGCCATGCAAAGAAAGGCTTACTAGAACAAGGCAAGTTGAAGTAGGTGAGGCGTTCTCCTCTTTCAGGTTCCAAAAACAGACTGCTCGGTCACTGAGAAACTGCTCACTGTAATATCTAAATATTATTTCAGTTGGCTAGAAAAATGACATCACATTTGATCATCTGACTCTGTTTCCCACACTACCTCCATCACTAGAAGCTGACAGGATTTAGCATATATGTGTTACAATACATATCTCAAGCTTTGCTAAAGTTTGTTGCAGCATCTGGAAGCTATAAAACAATTTTAACACTTCTGCCCTTCCTACAGAGACTAACAAACCATGCTTCTTACAGACATAGCATAACTGGCTTCATTCAAAACTGTGAGATAACATCTTTATGGCCTAGGCCCAGTAATTTAATTTCAAAATATTTTTCAAAGTTTGGTGGATTGAGATTAACCACTTTTCTTCTCTTCCAGTATCTTCTGTTATGCTGTATTAATTTCAACAGTTACAATGCATACATTTAATCAGTTACTATATGCATGTATATTTCTTTTCTATCCAGCAGGAACCACTGTAAATATATTTTTACACAAGCAGCTTTACAAATACATTTTTCAGTACAAACATCTGTACAAATCAGTTTCATATACAGATGACATGTAATTTTTTACAAAATTCCAGCTAGTTGTGCTGGCATACATTACATATCCACTGCTCTACTTCTCCTGGCATAGCTGGCAATACCTCACATTGTCATAGGTGACCTCACCTATTTTTGACCTCCTGAGTTGTGTCAGTGAGCCAGTTGACTATTTAGTGGGTGATAAAAGGGTTTATACCTAAATTACTGAGCTGATCCATAATGCCTGAGTGGGGTATTGTATCAGAAGCCTGGCCAGGTCGAGGTAAGCTGTGTGTACAGTCTTACCTTCATCCAATGCTTTGGTGACCCTCTCAAAAAAGTCCACCAGATTTAATAGGCATGACCTTCCTTTAACAAAACCAAACTGTGATGGGTCTAGTGTTTACAGGTTACTTATGTCCTCATTTATCATGTCCATGATGATTCTTTCCATGGCCTTACATATGAGGCTGGTAAGACTTATGAGCCTTTAGTTACCTGGATCAGTGGTTGGACCTCCTTTGTGCAGGGGAATGACTGTAGCCATCTTCCATTCCTTGTACACAAAACCTGAGTAAAGTCTCCAGTTGAAAAGTGATTCAAGTAGAACAGAGAGGTCATGTCTCATGTTATTTATTAAATATCCCAGGATGTTATCGGGGCCCATCAATGCAGTTTTTGTTGGCCTTGGAAAGTGCATTGATGACATGTTCACTTGTAATGGTTGGGGGGATTGTGGTATGCAGTATTTCCTTTGGACTATTAGGGGGAATGGGGGGAGAAATTTGAGCTGAGTCTGGCAGCCAAAAGGTTGGCAATGTCCTCCGGTTCAGTGTGGGTGATGCCATTTATAGTAAGTTCTGTACATTGTTGTGTATTTCCTCTGAGGTTACAGATGTAGCTGCAGAAAGCTTTGTGGTTGTCCTTTGCCTGAGAACCTGTTTTTTCTTCAAATGTAGCCTTTCAAGTATTAATTAATGCTCTTCGCTGCCTGTTTAGATTGGTCAGGGAGATTTTAGTATGTATGGCTTTGTTCCTCCTACACTTCTCCAAGACTTTTTTTCTTTTGTTGTATAACCAATTGATATTGCGATTCCACAAAGACAGCTTGTCTTTTGAGATTGCCTTATTCTTAATACAAGTGGCCACAGCTTGCTCTATACAGTTACCAATGTGGCTGCACAGAGATTTTGTAAATAACTCAGTGTATTCTATTGTGTTTACTGGGTTTTGGGGTGCTTGAAATTTAGCCAAGGCAGTGCTTAGGTTTATAGGTTCATAGGTTCATAGGTAGGTACTAGGCTATCTGCCTGAAGGCATTTATAAGCCTAGCTGGAATGTGTTGGCTTTCGCCGCCACCTTAGATTAGTTCCCTGTGCCTCTGTCCAGCAGAGCCATTGAAGTGATCCCTGGGGTAAACTTTCTGTTTCCCATCCACTCGTCAAGATTTCTCTTGAAGAGGGTTAGCAAGGAGCTCTGCCTAATGTAGATTGGAATCTTGTTCCAGAGCATGGGAAGTCTCTGGGACAGGAATCTATATCTCCAGCACGTCTTATTTATTGTTGTGGTGAGGTTTTAGAGCCCTGTAGTGTGTGGCTTGAGGGGATATGGTTTTCTTTAGGTGGAGCATGTCCATCAATTCTGGGTTGGACATGGCCTTGTATGTCACGCATAGATCACCTCTGAGTAGGCGGTATGCAACCGAGTACAGCTGGAGTTTCTTCAGTCAAGCTGCATAGGGCATCTGCTTGAGGCCAGTGATCCTCTTGGTGAGGTACTTCTGTGGTCTTTCCAGTTGTTGCAGGTGTCTTGTAAGGTACATCCCAAATGGGGCATTGTACTCTATGATGGGTCTGATGAGTGATGCATAGAGGGGCCCAATAACCTCTTTCGATCTGGATGCAAACCCTTTTGTGATTAGGTGGGCCACATAGAAGGATTTTCTAACCACTTTGGCAATGTGATTATCAAAGGAGAGATTGCTATCTACTTGGGTCCCCAGATCCCTTATTACATCTTCCGTATTTAGGGGCCTACCACCTATGTGATAGTTTGTGGGTACTTTGTTTTTTCCAAAGGGGGTGACTATGCACTTTGTGGCATTTAGCTTGAGGCCATGGTTTTGACAACAGGTATCTGTCTCAGTGAGACCCTTTTGGAGGATGTCTGTGTCAGCCGGAGAGTCAATTATAGCCTCTAGTTTGCAGTCGTATGCAAACTTGGTCAGCCATAGTCCTCCTGTGCTTGCCTGTACCTCTGAGAAGTATATGCCGAACGTGGGGGGGGGGGTCCTAGGACTGAGCCCTGGGGAACGTCACTTGCAACTGGTTTAGAGTCAGACCTAGCTTCTGAAACTCTTACCATGTGAGTTCTGTCCATGAGCCAGTTGGCAACCCATCTCGTGATGTAGGGGTTTATGTTCAGGCTGGTGAGCCTGTCTATAGTACCTGAGTGGGGAATGGTGTTGAAGGCCTTTGCAAGGTCTAGATAGGCTGTGTGGACCACCTTTCCCTCATCTATTGCCTTGGTAACTGTCTCAAAGAAGTCCACCAGGTTTAGGAGGCATGATCTGCCCTTAACAAAGCCGAATTGGGTAGGGTCCAGTGTTTGGAGGTTCCCAATGTCTCTGTTAATGAGATCCATGATGATGCACTCCATAGCTTTGCAGACCAAGCTAGTCAGGCTTATAGGGTGATAGTTCCTGGTGTCCGTTGTGGCTCCATCTTTGTGGAGCGGAATAACCGTTTCTGTGCACCACTCTGTGGGCACATAGCCTGTGGAGAGGCTGAGTTTAAACAGTGTGTTTAGGTGAGGAATTTGTTAATCTTTAGGCTTGTGTAAGATGCAGCCTGGGACACCGTCTGGTCCCATTGATGCTGTGTTTTTGGCTTTGGAGAGGGCTGTTTTAACCTGAGTGTCTGTGATTTCAGGGGCACTACATTCTTCTGGTATAGTTAGTGGCCATTTTGGGGGTGAGATGAGGTGAAGTTTGCACTGAACCTGTCTGCCATGATGTTGGTTATATCGGTCAGTTCAGTGTATTTTGTGCCATTCTGCACTAGCTCTGAGCAGATCTGAGAATTGCCACTTAGATTCTTGACATAGCTAAAGAATGCCTTATGGTTATCTTTGGAGTCCATGGCAATTTTTCTTTCAAAGCTAGCCTTGGATGATTTTATGAGGGAATGTAGTTTCTTGCTGATACTGATCAGGGATGTCTTCCCTTCTTGGGATTTTACTCTTTTCTGTACTAGTTTCCTCCTTCTATTGTATAGCTTGTTTATGGCAGGGGTCCACCAGACTGGTTTCCTTTTCTTAGAGGAGTGAGTCTTGATTTTGTTTGGGATAGCACAAGCCATGCATTCTTGTAGGTGCCCATAGAGTGCATTAGTAAAGGATTTTGCAGCTTGGACAGTGTTATCCTTTAGCATGGGGGCTTTGAAACTTCCCACTTCGGTCTTAAGTAACGTGAAGTTTGCTTTTGAAAAGTTTTTCACTGTGGTTTCTTTGACCGGGGGGTGGTAATGGAATGTGGCTATCTAGAATGATTAGTTTATGGCCAAATCTAACCAGTGAGGGGTTGGCATCCGGTGTGGAACACCAGTCACCCATGTTGGTGATGACCAGGTCCAATATGTTGTCACCTCTGGTGGGGGTGTTGACCAGTTGATCCAGGGTGTTTGAATTTATAAATTCTAGGAAATGTTGGGCAAGGGAGTTTGTACTTGAGTAGTTCTCCCAGTTAATGTTTGGGTAATTGAAATCACCCAATATCAGGGTGTTTGGTAGGACCTTTATGTTTCCCGGTGTTTTCAGGAATGTGGAGTGGGGGGTCCTAGGACATGGTGGGTGATCTGTAGCAAGCTATAATTTGATTAGCAGTTTTGCCCATTGTTAGTTGCACATGGATGATCTCTGAAGCATCGTGCTGTGCCACTAACCTGGAGGTGTGGGTATCCTTGATGAATATGTATACACCCCCGCCTTTTGTATTTCGGTCCGGGTTTTGTGACCGAAATGTATGGTATGAGTTGTAGCCTGGTAGTGCTGGGGTGCTCTCTGGAGCCTTAAACCAGGTTTCTGTTACTGCACATATATTGATTTTCTCCATACTGAGGAGTGCCCCAAGTGCGTGCATTTTGAGGTTTAGACTTCTGGCATTGAGTAGCATTACCCTCAGTTTTTTGTTATTTGTGCTATTTACGGCAGTGGGTTTGTCTTTTGATCCTTGCCTAAAAAAGGCACTACAGGGGTGGCAAGAGCCTTGGCCAGTATTAGAAAGCCTAAGGGTGACAGGTGCAAGCCGTCTCTAGCGAAGCAGCGTGGCTTGTCGAGCATGTCATCCCAGGCTGACAGACATTGGATCCCCTTTGAATGACATCAGAAGCTTAGTCAATTGTTGAAATTGATCATTTTTTTCTCTATACCGGGGTATCATTCCTGGTGAGGGCAGGATGCTACTCAGGGTGAGGGTCATACCGACCTTGCCTATGTGATCGGTGAGCTCTTCCGTGTCTCTTTTCATGTAGTCCAGGGAGGTACGGCTCAGGTCATTCACACCAACATGAACAGTGACAGAGTCATATTTGTACTTGTTCTGGAGTGACCTGAGTGCTTGTGTTATGTGGCGGATCCTGGAATCTGACAGGCAGCTAATAGTAACCTTCTCCTTGTTCATCCTAGTGAGTGGGACGTCAGTGTGCCTGACTACAGAGTCACCTATTACTAGTGTGTTGGGTATGTTATTTTGCCTTAAGGGCTGTGATTATGTGGCACACTGGTTTTGTGAAGTATGTGTTTCATGGTTTGGGTTGGGGGTGGACATGCTTGGATGTCTGCTTTGGAGGTCTCTGTTGCTTTTGCAGATTTTTATTTGGAGCCTCTGAGTATGTTTTCCTGTATTTATGTGTGTTTTTTGCCGGTGCTAGTTTCATAGGTCTATGTAAGACTGGTGGTGTGATGCATGTAATTCCCTTCTCCTCTTGACTGCCTGGTCCAGTCTTGGGTTGAGAGAGCTTAGCCTCCACTTTGGCTGTATAATTGCATGTCTCGCATGTATTAGTGTTTGGTGGAAGGAGGAGAGGGTTGTCTGTGTACATGAGACAATTGTAACATTGCCTCAAAATTCCCAGATTCACCAGTTGGACCAGAGAGTACACCTGAAACTACCCTTTGGACATGCCTGGATATGTATAGTGAACTGTTTTACTGATTGGATGCAAAGGTCAAATCGAGAGCCTTGTCTTTCGCTACAGTATAGGGGGAGTCTAATGCTAAGGTTTATTAGTATGTGCTATGAGTTTTGAGCAAATGCCAGGATGAGAAGTGAATGGTTTGAGTGCTTAAGTTGAAAGTTTGTCTAGTTCAAAGGGGAAAAATTGAAGAGTAGATTTTGTGGAACCGGGAATAGTTATACCCTAGCTAACCGGCGCTGCCAGGCGTGCAAAACCACGCAAATGCAGGTTTTATAGCAGGGAAATGAAAGAGATAGAAATTAGCCCAAAATTGCCAATAAACTACTAATTTCTGGGCTGAAATCACTCCTCCAGGGACAGATAGGCTGCTCAAAGCTCCCTCTCTCACAGTGAACAGAGAAACTTCCTTCTATCCAAGTAAGGTATGGGCAAACACAGAAAGTTGTAACACAGCCCTGAATTCAGCACTAACCTGAAAACTGGACTATACTAGCTTAGAAAGGTAGGCAAACAAGTATTTTTTTTGTTTTTTTTTCTGAAAATAAAGCAGATACAATTAAAAAAAAAACACTTTAAATGCACAGAAATGGCTATCACTCTTGAGTGTGTAGCCTACAACAGTTAAACAGGTAATTTAAGCACAAAAACAACTTTGTTAAAGTGCAGGCAGTAAAATAAGTAAAATATGTAGCTGAAACAGTAGTAGTTAGAGGTTAGCCTTGGAATAGTTCCTAAAAGGTTTTTGGTTTCACTGGATCGCTGGATTTAATTTTTATTTCAAGTAATACTGCCTTATGGTCAAATTTGACAAGGGAAAATATTACATAGGGTGTGGAATATTGCCCCCCCCCCCCATGTTCGTGACTACAAGGGTAAGGATATTTGTACCCCTGATAGGAGAATGGAGCCACTGTTCCAGGATGTTGGTATTAACAAAGTTTAGGAATTGCTGGGCTTGTGCATTAGAAGTGGTATAGGATTCCCAGTCTATACAGTGAGGGACTCTAGTACATTAAGATAAGCAGCATATGGGTTTCCTGGGACATGGAGGGGGACCTATATGTTGCAAGGATATGGTACAACACTCTGTTTAGGGTGAGTTGTACATTTATGAGTTCCAGTGGGTCAACACTTTAACTAGTCTGAATGTGAGATTAGTCGTAATATAGACAGAAACTCCTTCACCATTAGTTCCCTCCTGTGCAGTAGGTGGTATAAATACGTGAAAGGCATATATATTATACCCTTGCATTGCTGGGTTACTCTCAGTGACTTTAAACCATGTCTCCATTGCTACACAGATGTCTACATTCTCCAGGGACAGGAAGGCTTGCAGAGAGTAGAGTTTCTTGTTAAGACTAAGCACTGAGCAATACAACCTTCAGATATTCCTTCATAGGTTCAGTTAAGTTGCTAATTTTACCAGTTTGTCATTGCCTAAAAAAGGCAATATGGGGATAGAAAAGGTCTTTGCCTATATCCAAAAGCCTAAAGGGGATAGATAAGTGCAAATCATCCCTGGCAAAGCAGTGTGGTCTGCCAACCATGTACTCCCAGGTTGTCAAATATTGTACCCCCTTGGACTGACAACAGAAGCTAAGCCAGTTGTTAAAATCAATCATTTTCTGTAGGTAACGTGGCATCATCCTTAGGCAAGGTAGTATGCTGCTCAGTTCTAGGCTCATACCTGGCTGAGACACATAATCAACGAGCTTGCTGATGCTCACGTCATATAATCAAGTGAAGTATGTCTCAGGTCATTAACACCCACATGGACTATGATGGAGTCATACTGGTACCTGTGGTTCAATGACCTGAGTGACTTAATGGATCTTAGCCCCAAAAAGGTGGCTAACCTTGACTCTTTCCTTACTCAATCTGGTGAGGGGGATATTGGTGAATCACCAATGACCAGAACATTTGGCTGTGTGCTGGTTTGACCTAAGGTCTTAGCACTTTGAATTCTAAACTTCTGCTTGTGTTATCTATATGAGCTTTAACTGTGCAGCTTTAAAATATTCCTTCAAATCAGGGTAATCCTAAACATCATAGTTTTATTGGAACAATCAAATTATCCCACTTATCTCTTGCCCGCTTTCCTGCCTAAACAAATTCCTTCAAGGCTTTATTAATTACTGTCTGTAACTTTTTGTCTGATTGATAAAAATATGCCTGACTCACATATAAAACTAAAGGGACAAAAAGCATTTTTTACTGCTTGTATCTTCATGTCCATATCCATAAACAAGAGCTACCAGTTCCTCAGTTTTGTATTATCTTTTCTGAAGTCTCTTCCCACATATCCTTAGCTGTGATAACAGATGCCTTTTTAATTCATACTCCTAAATACTTCATCTTATCATGTCCCCATAAATATGAGTATTGCTGAACAAATCTGTGTGTGGGTGCATAATTTATAGCTATAGCCTTTGTTTTATCTTCATTAATTTTATATTCTGAAAAGAATAGAAACTTTCTAAAAACATTACACAATACTGAAATGTATGTTCCTGGATTTATCAAGTGCAAAATAATATTTGCAAATAAAGCCAACTATTTTTGTTTGCAATACTACTTTTCAACACCTTTATCAAATCATAACTTAAGACATAGGCAAACATGCATTAATACATAAGAAAACCATATAAGCATGTTTCCAGTAACACGCATTATACATCAGTCAAACATTACATAAATTGCTCATTTCCTACCTTCTCTTAAACCTCACTCATACTCCTGAACATTATTCTCCATGTATTCTTCCCACAATTTCCATTTATTGTTATGTAAGTTGCTCTTTCCGTTTTCTATAGACCCCACTTCTCGTTCTTTTATCTCTGTTACAATATTCAATTGTTCAAATACAGTTGGTTTAGACTTTGATTTCCATTTTCTAGTAATTGCTTTTTGGCAATCACCAGAAGTAACCTTAACAAGGCCTTACTATGTCTAAGCAATTCAGATCCTGTATCCCAGCTGAAAAGCCATTTTCATAGTTACAGCCATTTGTTCACCCGATATTTCTGACAGAGTACTCTTTTAAGGAACTTTTAAAATCTGTCAGCTCATTGCACTCCCAAAACATCTGTCCACAGCTACCTACTTCTTCCCCATCACACCTCTAACATTTAAATTCTTTGAAGTCTTCTTGGGATATAAAAATACCTATGCAAACACTTCCAAGCAAAGATCCTAAACCTTCTAGACTTTGTTGAATACTTGGGAGTCGTAAATATGTCCTCCCATTATTTTAGTGTAAATTGCTTGTCCAATCTCTCTTCCCAATCTTTTCTAACATCCTCTGATAGATTCTTATAGTTGTCATACAATATTTTGTATGCCATATTAATTATCACTTTTTAACAGCAGCTTCTGTTCTAGATTCAACTAAAAAACACTTAGGATTCCCCTGTCACTTTACCTTTGACTGTACTCTGATATCAGTCTCTCATAGAGAAAATAGTCTCTACTCTGCAGTTCAGATTCTTCTTGGCCTCATCCCATTCTATTGTCTTTCCCTCTATAGCAATTTGCTCCCAATTCATTGCTTTCTTTGCCAGTTTTCCCCAGAAAATTCCAGACCCTTCTTGCCTGTTCTCTATATTCCTACTTGCAGTTGTCCCTATTGGCAAAATCTCCTTTCTCCACTCTCATGTTGGCCTAGTTCTTAGAATACTTTCAGCTAGTTTGTGAATATGATATTCTGTATGGCTATTATTTTCCTTAAGGATCTGCATAAAAAATCCCAGTCTCTCTTTGTTTCTTGAATTTTCCCCTGCTTCATCATCATCATCACCCCTTTCCACTATTAATTATAGCCTTCTGCTTGTGTTATGTCTATGAGCTTTAATTGTGCAGCTCTAAAATATGTCTTCAATTCAGGTAATCCTAAAACACCCTGTTCTATAGGAAGGATCAGTTTATCCCACTTAACTCTAGCTCTCTTTCCTTCCCAGATAAATTCCTTCAACTCATTATTAATTATTGTCCACAATATCTCCTGTAGTTGATAAAAATATGCCTGACTGGTATATAAAGCTAAAGAAATTAAAAAAAAATCACTGCTTATACCTTACTATCCATATTCATAAACAGGATCTTCCAGTTTCTTAGTTTTTATATTATCTTTTGTTTAGTCTCTTTCCCAGATATTCTTAACTGCCATGACAGAAGCCTTTTTAATCCATACTCCTAAATACTTCTGTGATGATGTGAGGTAGTGCCATCTGTGCCAGGGAAAACAGGGTAGTGTGTGTGTAACATATGCCAGCATAGTTAGGTGGAGTTTAGCAAATACTTTTGTGCCATTTAACCATCACACCGATTTGTACAAATGCTTGTGTTAAAAATGTATCAACAGTGTTATTATAATTGATTAAATGTATATGTTTAAACAAAGAATTCTGGAAGGGAGGAGTAGAAGTTTTTAAAATTGTTCTATAATTTTCAAATACTGCAACAGATCATAGCAAAGCTCTGAATGTGTATTGTACCAAAGCCAGGTGATCAAATGTGATGTCATTCCATAACCAGGACTGAGAGGATGGAACTCACACAACAGCTGTTTGGTTTTGTGTTTTTGTTTTTTTGTTTTTTTGAACCTGATATAAAAATCTATGACAGTTATCACAGTTATATCACAAAAAATAAAAACTAATAAAACAATAAACGTGGATTTGAAAGCCTGATGTACCACAAGCACTAACAATAGTACAAAGTCTTTTATTACAAAGGATTTAGCACTTTTGTCTCTGTATATTAGGCTTCTTCAGAATAAAGTGCATTACATAATTACAAATTTAAATACACACTCCTGCAGTCAATTGAATAGTAAACCAGTGACCAAACTGCACTCCTCCCCCATAATAATTACATGCACTTAAAACTAACCATTGCATGAACCTAACAAAAACACAGATGTTAATAAAAAAAATAGTACTAATGTTAAAAAATAAGACTTGACATTTTACATACGATAGGCAGATCTAAGCTTCAACATGGCACTTAAGGAAATCTGTTCATTCAAGCTATTAAATTCACTGGCATTAGTTCTAATTTGCCATTTAAGTTCTTTGAACTCCAAACAATCATCAGAGAGTCCCCCCCCCCAGTTGACCCAAGTCCACGTGATCTATAACACAAAACTTAAAAGAATGTGAAGCGTGGGTACCTATATGCTTGTACAGGGCATTCTTGTCATTTTTATTGTCAATGTTAGACACGTTGATAAATTCTTTGTTTAATAGCCCTTTGTTTTCCCCACATGAAATCTGTTGCATAGTTGACACAGTGCTAGTAGGATTCATTAACCCAAAGTTCCTTATTTGTATCTGTTCCTGGCCACCATGTACTTATGCTGGGAACATCTACCACTTTTAAAACTTCCACCTTTCTCAGGTTTACTTGTAGTTTTTTCCAACATGCCTTTAAAAGAAATTTCCTTCTTATATACCACTGTAAGTTTCTTTCCAACTAAGGAAAAAACCTTAGGGTCTAGACTAAATAAATTCCAGTGTTTAACTATAGTATCTCTGATGCCACAAAATTGTAGACTAAAAGGTAAAATCAGTGTTCTTTGAAACCCGCTCTCTTGCCTTAGAGGATGGTTAGGTGGGATGTCATTACTGCTACTTAAAATGGTGTCAAATATACCCAAGGACCTTTTCATTATCACTTCATCCATAATGTTATTAACAAAATGTTCTGGGTACCCTCTTTTTGTCAACATTTTAAAAAGTACTGAGCATTCATTAACAATTTTATCGAACTCTGAAATCATCCTGGGAAATCTCACATATTGACCCTTCACTAGTGCTTTTTTGGTGAATAGGGTGCCAGCTACTGAAGTGTAGTAATACATTCGAATACATAGGTTTCCTGTACAAAAATGAAAAGATTTTCCAAAACGTCAAGATGGCTGACTTTGTCATGGTCTACAGTTATGGTGAATCTCAAGAAAGGGGTTGTCTTATTCAAATAATCAAAGAACGAATTTAGTTTTTCTTCTGCTTCCTTGCAAAACAAAACAATGTCATCCAAATAACAGCCATAGAGGTGCCAAGAATTCTTAAATGATGATTCTAAAATAAATAAATCTTCCCAGGGAGCCAATACTATATTGGGGCACAACATTCCCCCATGGAAATTCCTTGTATTTGTCTAAATAGTTGCCCTTCAAAACTCAGGAAGTTATTTTCCAACAATAATTTCATGCATGTTCTAATAATAAGTATAGTGTCGTGCTCTAGTTCAGTGTTTTTACAGAGGTAATCATAAAACCATTCCAGACCCTGTTCATGTGGGATGACAGAAAAGAGATCATATACATCAACAATTACCATCAATAAAGTGTCATCATAAAGTTCCTGGGATATTTTAGATAAACAGTCCCAGGAATCCCTAAAAAGATAGGAGCAATGGTCAAGTAGGTGCTTAATTTTATGGTCAATAAATTTCACTATACAACATGTCTTGGAAGCCTTTGCATCCACTATAGGATTAAGGGGGGGGGGGGGGTGAGGTACTTTTATGGATCTTTGGGATTCCAAAGATAGTAGGAATCTGTGGATGTGGTACCTCTAAAAATTGGTGTTCCCCCTAATGAAATCTGACCATTCAGTAACAATTCATCCAGAACAAAGTCAATGTTTCTATAGGCAATATTCAACTAATTTCTAGAAGCCTCAACATAGGTGTCACTGTATAAAATAGAAAACATCCTGCTAATATAGTCATTAGAGTCCATGATAACAAGCCCCCCAACCTTGTCCGGCTTCATGAGCCTAATACTGTTATTAGCTATACTCTGCTGTAGTAATTCAGTTTCTTCTGACATAAAATTTGTGATATTAAGTCTACTTCTCCCCTTATTTAGTTCCTTAATGTCCATTTCACACAGTTCTTCAAAAATGTGAACCATAGGGTGCAATGGGGATTAAAAATACTAGGTCTCTTTAACTTGTGCCTTTGTACTTCAAAACGGTTTTCCTGCTTAAAATGTACAGCTAGGTTCAACTTTTGTGTAAATAATTTTAACTGTAAAATGTTGTCAACCATGTTGGCTTTTTTTGCCGGAACAAAATTAAGGCCTCTTTCAAAAAGGTCTGCCCAGTCAGAGTAACCATAGTCTGACTCAAATTGTATAGCTTACAGTCTTTCCTTGAATTAAGAACTACTGTACAAATATCCTCAGCTTCTGGTATTATGTTCTCCTGCAGTATGGAATTTCCTGTCCTCTCCTCACTCCTCTCCCTCTAATAGGTCCCTGGTTGGCTCATTGACCATAACTGGATGCATCTTGTTACCCATTCCTCTGATTCATTAACCATTCTGATCTCCTCAGAGGTGGGTTCCCTAAAGAGTGTTCAGGTGTATCATATCCATTTAACCCAGTTACCTTTTCATCATTGATACTGTTACCAGGGTTGTCAAACCGGTAATTAATCTGCTGTCCTGAAGGGGGGGACCAGGGTATGCCTTATCCTTTTCATATTCAGTTTTGTCCTATAATAATTTTTTGCCGTTTTTAACTTTTAAATCAAAAATGGATTTATCAACAGCTTCAATAACATTTCTGTAGTCATTAAGTTTATAAGCAAATAATTAATCAGATTTAATACTACTGTCTAATCTAGTAATGTCACCATTTAAAGACATTAGTTTTTTTTTTTTTTTGCATTATTGGCAATTAAAAGTCTTAAAAGATCACAACCTTGCTTGTTAAATAAGGAAATTGGGTCACAATGTCAAGGAGAGCCTCTGACAAGTCCAGTTGGATACTTCCACATTCATAGCCCCTTTGGGATATGCTCACGTCTGAGACATTCATTAAGGTAACAATTCTCCAACTGGAGTTTCTTAAATTTGTGATCATGTCCCAAAAATCATTAATTTGTTCTTGTCAGGAAATACAGTGAGAGTAGTTAAATATTGTTTTTCTGTATCTGTTTGAATCTGTCCAACTGTCTTATTTTTATTTCTCCTGTGATTGAAACTCTGATGTTTATTGTACTTAGATATTTGGTATTCTCATGTTTTCTACTTTATTATTTATTATTAAATATTTTATACCTTTCATTGTAGCTGGTCTTTTAAATAATATTTTAACATCTTGAGAGTACTTGTCCTTATTTTAGTGATGCTTTGGCCACTTCAAAAAGGCTTGCTGCTTTGGTTACACTCTAAAATTTATATTAGTATTGATTTTTTTCAGTATAATTGACCTGACAGTAGTTGACTAGTGGCAGTGTAGTTACCTTATTGTCTGGGCAGAAGGGGGCACAGCTAGTAGATCTGTGCCAGCCTTTCCCAGAAGGGTGTGTGTGTGTGTGTGTGTGTGTGTGTGTGTGTGTGTGTGTGTGTATGTGTGAGTGTGAAAATCAAATACCCAGAAGTGGGTGTGTCAGCTACTTGAAACTGGGACACAGTGCTCCAAAGTGAGTCTTCTCTGGGATCTGGAGAGACAGAGACTCCAGTCCCAGGTCTGGAGCGTGTTCCCTGTGTGCTCTTGGGGGAAATTGCATTTGATGCAGAGAGCTGCATCTTAAAATAGTGTGTAAATCCATTCCTGTTCTTAGTGACTGTTTCTCACCAGTGTCAGTGGTCAGGATTGAAGCTCATTGATTAATGGCCCTTGGTAAAGAGCAGTCATCACGTATGTGGCACAGTGGTGGGATATTAATTGAAGTTCAGTAGCCTGTGGGCAGTTGTCACTGAAGGTGTGTGTACTCTCAACAGCCACAAGGTAAACATTTAGAGTTTCGTTTTCACAACAGTTTTATTCATTTCTGTTAGTTTAGTTTAGTCAGGGAAAGCAGCCAAAGATGTCAGCAGAGGATAATGATAAGCTGACAAAGAACCAGTTGGATAAGGTGTGTAAAGCCAAAGGACTGGTGCATGCTAACTAGACTAAAGAGGAAATGATTTCAGCTTTAATCACAGCTGCAGTGTGGACCAGTGGCCAGAAGGACAACGAGTCTCGTGATGGAGATGTGCAGCCTTCAGAAACAGGAGAGTTCACCTTTTCCTCAGAGGACTTAAAAATCTGTCTGAAGTTAAAAACACTTGAACTGGAGGCCAAACATTTGGAGACTGAAAAGAGACTTGAACTGGAGACCAAAGAGAGACTGCAACATATGGAAGCTGAAGAAAAGGAGAAGCACCATCAGCATGAACTGGAGACCAAATGTTTGGAGACCAAAGCAAGACTGCAGCATTTCGAGATCAAAGAGAAATGGAGGCATTTTGAAGCTGAAGAAAAAAACAAGCAGCGACAACATGAGAGGGAAATGTTGACTCTTCATCAGGATCATGGAGGTAATGGGGAAGGGAAAAACCAGACCCCAGAATTAATAAAGGTCAGTAAGTTTCATCTACAGTTTGCAGAGGGCGTGACTTTGATAGTTTTATTCATGTATTTGAAAGAATATGTAAACAGTATAATGTTGACCAAGAGTTCTGGGTACGGTTCCTGACCCCCTTACTCCATGGTAAAGCTGAATTGTCTGATACTGATTGTTTAAACTATGATAGAGTGAAACAATGTTTACTGAACTGTTATAAGTTAATACCTGAAGATTACAGAAACACTTATTTTCGTAGGTGGGTGAGTGGGTGTCAGGTCACCAGTTTTGAAAGACTGACAGACCTTTTGGTGAAGGAATAAACCCTTAATAATTTGCCTGAGGACATAAGAATATGTTGGCAGATTGAGAGTGTAACTGCAGATGAGCTGGGGAGAAATGCAGACCTCTATTTAGCAAGCAGGGCATCACTGCACAAAAAGGGGATACCCAGAGCTGCACATGGTTATAGGGGAAGCCATGGTGGGCAGCCTAAACCACCCCAACAGAGTACACCAGTAACAGGGAAAGCCACTAGTTCAGGTCCATGGCCAGGACCAAAGGTTAGATGTTTTAAATGTAACCAAAGGGGTCAGGTAACATACAAATATCCACTAAGGCAAGGTGGGGAACAAAAGCTGAAAGAGCCAGCAAGCGGGAATAACAGCATGCCAGTGGTAAGTTATATGGAGACAACAGGGGTTCCAAATTATCATCAAAATTTGTATCCTATCTTAGTGGATGGAAAACAGGCCACTGCTAAGACAGACACAGGCTCTGACATAACCATTGTGAGGCCTGCAATGGTTAGATAGGAATAGTACTTGCTTGGGCAGTCCACAGCAGTCAGAGCTTTAGGAGGGACCCCTTTCCAGATAGCTTTGGCCAGGGTTCACCTTGACTGGGAGGGTGGGAAAGGAAGCAAGCAGGTAGGTGTATTTGAGGATATCCCTGCAGATGTCTTGATAGGCAATTATTTTGATAATGCAGTACCGTGTGTGCATGCAGTTACATGCAGTCAGGCTTGGAGACAGGCATGTGGGTTAGGTAGCCTGGCGGAGAGCCAGATGGACCCCACACCTGAAACTGAGGCTGATGAGGTGGCTTTTTCATGGAGGGAGCTACCCTGTAACAATGAGCTTGAAAGTGAGCCACAGATGTTGGTAGGTACTGATGTTCCTGTGGACAGGGTGACTGCAAGGGCAGAGGTGAGTGGCAGAACTCAGGCTGACAGTCTGGCAACACTGTCAAAAGAGTCAAGGCTTCCAGGGGAAAGGGATCTGAGATGGGTCAGAAAATTAGAATTGAGACAGGTGCAGCTTTCAGACCATATATTAAAGGCTTGAGGGAGGTAGCTAAGGAGGCACCTGATTCTCAAGGGAAAGGGGAGACTGTGTACTGGAACAAAGGATTACTGTATATAGAGACTGGACCCCTGAGGAAGGGCTAGAGGAAGAGGTAATACAGCAGTTGGTAGTACATACAACTTACCTTCTGACACTTCTAGCCATAACCCATGCTATTCCTTTTGTAGGTCATATGGGCATAAAGCATACCAAGAGACATATTATACAGAACTTTTATTAGCCTAGGATTGCAAGGAATGTGACAGGGTACTGCAGGACCCGTGAGCAGTGCCAAAAGGTAGGCAAGGCAGGAGACAAGGTCAAGGCTTTTTGATGCCTTTGTCTGTGATTAAGAAGCAGTTTCAGAGGGTAGCTATAGATATTGTGGGGCCTCTCAGTACCCATGTTCCACAGGGAAGAGGTATATCCTGTTAGTAGGAAATTATGCTACTAGATACCCTGAGGTGGTGTCTCTGTCCTCCATCGAGGCAAAAAAGGTGGCAAATGCTTTGTTAGAGATTTTCAGCAGGGTAGGTTTCCCAACATAAATACTGACTGACATAGGTGCCAGTTTCATGTCAGACCTGCTGGCTTCTCTGTGGAAGTACTGTGGGGTGAACACCTAACAACCACCCCCTACTACCCCTAGACTAATGGTCTTGTGGAGAGGTTAAACTCTACACTAAAGACCATGCTATGGGAATTTGCAGACGTTTAAGAGAGAGAGAGTGGGACAAATATTTTCCCCATCTAATGTTTGCATACAGAGAGGTACACCAGGAATCCACAGTTGTTCTCCCTTTAAGTTGCTGTATGGGCATAGGGTGAAGGGGCCTTAAGATTTGATTCATGATGAGTGGGAGGGTGAGTGTGAATCCCACAAGGAGTCTGTTGTGGCATATGTCTTAAACTTCAGGACAAGGCTTAGGGAGCTCATGGGCTTGGCCCAGGAAAACCTGGCAGGAGCCCAACAGCAGAAAAAGGTCTGGTACAACAGCAATGTTTGAGCCTGAGAGTATGCTGTGGGACAGCATGTTATGGTGCTCATTTCTGTCAGGCACAATAAGCTGCAGGCAGCTTTGGAGGGACCCTTTTAAGTGGTAAGGAAGTCCAGTGATGTTAATTACATGGTAAACCTGCTAGGCAAGAGGAAGGGGTGCAAATTGTCCCATGTTAACATGATGAAGCCTTACCATGATAGGGAGACCCTGAGTATTTGCAGTGGATGGCAAGAGGAGTCTGAGAGGGATCTTGAAATCACAGACTTGATGAGGAAAAACAGGCCAGATAAGGTAGTGCGGACCCCAGCCTGCGAGCAGGCATTCCAAAAGCTTAAAGGGGCTTTGGTAGGACCCCCTGTGTTAGCCAGTCCAGATTATAGCAAAGAATTTGTTTTGTGGTTGGATGCTTCAAACCATGGGGTGTAGGCTATACTCAGCCAGGTTTCCTCAGAGCACCCAGCTGTATATCACAGCCATAGACTCCAACCCAGGGAGGAATGTTATGCAGCTATAGAAAAAGAATTTCTAGACATAGTATGGGGACTGCAGAAACTTCAGCCCTATCTGTATGGAAGGAAATTCACTATGGATAAAGACCACAATCCCTTAACATGGTTGCATCGAGCCAACCAGCAAAATGCCAATTTTTTAAGGTGGAGCCTAAGATTGCAGGCATATGACATAACAGTGCGGCACTGTAGTGGGGTCAGCAAGGCAAATGTAGATGAGCTCTCAAGACAGGATTTAGGTTAATGTGTTCCCAGACAGGCCCATTTCTCTCAAGCAATGTTTTTCCAGGGTCACATGAAAAACTAACTTGAGTTTTCAAAGGTGAGAGAGATGTGATGTTATGAGGTAGTGCCATCTGTGACAAGGAGAGCAGGGCAGTACATGTGTACATATGCCAGCATAGTTAGCAGGAGTTTTGTAAAGATTGTTATGTTATTTGACTATCACACTGATTTGTAAAGATGTTTGAGTTAAAAATATATTTGTAAAGTTACTTGTGTTAAAAATGCATGAACAGTAGGTCCTGCTGGACAGAAAAAATGTATGCATGTGTATTAGGTTGTATTGTTTAAACTGATCAAATATGTATGTTTATCAGACAACTCTGGAAGGGTGGAAAGTTTGAAATTGTGTTATAGTTTTCAGATGCTGCCACAGATCTTAGCAGAACTCTGTGTATGCATTGGAGCAGAGTCAGGTGATCAGAGGTGATGTCATCCTCTAACCAGCATCTGGTTTCTTTGGAACCCCCAAAGCAGCACTTTAGAATATAACAGTAAAGATTTCTGACAGGATATATATCTCACACAGACAGAGAGAGAGACATCATCTAGCTTTTGCTGTGGTAAGACACTCAGCAGACATCAGCTTACCTTGCTTTAGTAAGTAGTCAGGGAACAGTAATTTTTTAGTTAGTCAAGGACATTTAGTGAGAATAGTTTAATATTGTTTTCTGCATCTGTGAGAAACTATCCAACTGTATTATTTTTATATCTCTGTGGTTGAAACTCTGTTTATTGTATTCAGTATTCTCATGTTTTCTGTTTTATTATTTATCATTAAATATTTTAATACCTTTCATTGTGGTTGGTCCATTTAAGAATACGTTTAACATCTTGAGAGTACTTATGCTTGTTTTAGTGACACTGTGGCCGCTCCTGAAAGCCTTGCTGCTTTGGTCACACCGTGCCATTTATATTGGTATTAATTTTACACAGTATAGTTGGATACCCTGTGTAAGAGCCTTAGGGTAGCTGGCTGGTGGCAGTGTGATTACCTCAGAGTCTGGGCAGAAAGGGCCACAGCTAGTAAATCTGTGCCAGCTTTCCCCAGGTGTGTGTGTGTGTGTGTGTGTGTGTGTGTGTGTGTGTGTGTGTGTGTGTGTGTGTGTGTGTGTGTGTGTGTGTGTGTGTCTGTGTCTGTGTGTGTGTGTGTGTGTGTGTGTGTGTGTGTGTGTGTGTGTGTGTGTGTGTGTGTGTGTGTGTGTGTGTGTGTGTGTGTGTCTGTGTGTGTGTGTGTGTGTGTGTCTGTGTGTGTGTGTGTGTGTATGTGTGTGTGTGTGTGTGAAACTCAAATATGCAAGTGTGTGTGTCAGCTACTGGGAACAGGGACACAGATTTCCAAAGTGGTCAGTGTGGAGTTTGCGTGGGCCTGGACAGGAAAAGAGAGTCCAGCCCTAGGTCTGGAGTGTGCTCTCTGTGTGCTCTTAAGTGAAATTCTGCTTGGTGTAGACAGCTGCATCTGAAAATACTGTTTGAATCCATCTTTTCTCTTAGTGACCGTTTCTTATCAGAGTCAGTGGTGAGGACTGAGTATCCTTGATAGCTGGCCCGGGGTAGGGACCCATCACATAACTGTCCAGCAATCTCCTCTTAAGAAGCAATGCAAAGGAAAACAATCCCCATCTATTACAGGTTCTGGGGCAAAAGGAAACAATTAACATTAACATTTAAAATGAGTTCATGCTAGATCCTTCCTATCCCTTTTTACACAAGGAAAAAGGTTTACAGCACCCTCTCAGTACTTGTGAACAAGTAACCAAGGAAAATTGGGTTTTAGAAATAATAGTGCAATTTACACAATATAATTTCTCCAAAAACCTGAAGTTTATCACATTTTCATGCTCTGACACATCAGGTTACAGATACACTGCAGCCAATGGATCAGCTCTAACTTAAAAAAGAACCCATGCCAAGGGTTCAATTCCAGACTATTTCTGGGCTCCAAAAAGAAGATGATGATTTGAGACCAGTACTAGATTTCTCAGACCTGAACACACACTTGTACAAGCAAAGATATTCTGAATGGTAACACAGAAGGCCATGTTGCCTTATGTACAGGATGGATCCTATATAGTAACGTTGGACATACATTTTTACCTACATGTTTCAATCAGACTATGCCACAGGAAAGTCCTTGTTTCAGCTTGGCCATCATTTTCGTTTTTCATTCCTGACATTTAGGATAACCACGGTCCCCAAAGCATTTAAACAGTGTTTAACTACAATGTTTGCACATCTAAGGAAACAAAACATATACCATATTTCCTTATAGGTTCATAGGTTCATAGGTTGGTACTAGGCTATCAGCTCTAAGGCCTATGCAAGCCTAGCCATAACAATTCCCTGGATATTTCTTCCCACAATATTTACTTCTCTGGGCCCCTGTCTAGCAGGGCGACTGGCATGATCCCCGGGGTGAATTTCCTATCTCCCATCCAATCATCAAGGTTCCATTTGAAGAGGGCCAATGAGGCGCTCTGTGTGACATGTATGGGCAGTCTATTCCAGAGTATGGGGAGTCTCTGTGTCCGGAACCTATCCCTCCAGCATGTTTTGTTCATTGTGATGATAAGGTTTAGATCCCTGGAGCGTGTGGCTCTTAGGGATTGGGATTTCTTTAAGTGGAGCATGTCCAATAGCTCAGGGTTTGACATGGCCTTGTATGTTAAGCAGAGATCGCCAATATGCCACAGAGTATAGCTGGGGTTTTTTAGACGGTCAGCATACGGCATCTGCTTTAGGCCCGTGATTATTTTAGTGAGGTATTTCTGTGGCCTTTCCAGCTGTTGCAGATGTCTTGTGAGGTGCATAACAAATAGGGCATTATACTCTATAATGGGTCTAATGAGGGATGAGTACAGTGGGACAATGACCTCCTTTTTTTCTGGATGAAAAGCCCTTAGTGATAAGGTGTGCCACATAGAAGGATTTCCTGACTGTTGTGGTGATGTGGTTATTGAAAGTGAGACCACTGTCCACCTGTGTCCCTAAGTCTCTCATCACACTTTCGATGTTTAGTGTCCTGCCACCTATGTGGTAATTCATGGGTACATGCTTTTTTCCAAAGGGGATAACTATACATTTCTTGGCATTAAGCTTGAGCCCATGGCTCTGGCACCAGGCATCTATTTCTGTAAGGCCCTTTTGTAGAATATCCACATCATTTGGGGATTCAGTAATGGCTCCCAGTTTGCAGTCATCTGCAAACTTTGTTAGCCAGAGTCCCTTAGTGTTGGCCTGTACTTCAGAGAAGTAGATGCCAAACAAGAGTGGTCCCAGGACTGAACCCTGAGGTACTTCACTTGTCACTTGTCTGGAGCTGGATTTGGAGTCGGCTACTTTTACAGTCTGGGTTCTGTCAGTAAGCCAGTTGGCAATCCATCGAGTGACATAGGGATTTATGCCCAGCTTAGTAAGTTTATCTATGATTCCAGAGTGGGGGATGGTGTTGAAGGCCTTGGCGAGGTCCAGATAGGCTGTATGGACCACCTTACCCTCGTCCACAGCTCTGGAGACTGATTCAAAGAAGTCAATCAGATTCGGGAGACAAGCTCGGCCCTTCACAAACCCAAACTGGGTGGGGTCCAGTATTTGAAGGTTGCCAATGTCTTTGTTTATAAGTTCCATGATAATGCATTCCATGCCCTTGCAAATCAGGCTTGTCAGACTGATGGGATGGTAGTTCCTGGGATCCAAGGCGGATCCTCCCTTGTGGAGTAGGATAACTGTAGCTGTGTGCCACTCAGTGGGCACAAAGCCTGAGGTGAGGCTATGATTAAACATGACACTTAGGTGAGGTGCCAGTTCATTTTGTAGTTCATGTAGTACACAGCCTGGGATGTCATCTGGTCCCATGGATGCTGTATTCTTAGCTTTGGAGAGTGTGGTTTCTAACTGTGTGGCCGTGATTATTGGAATTTGGCAATCTTTTGGTATTGAGATGGCCCCTTTAGGGAGTGAGATGGGGGTGAAGTTGGCACTAAATCGATCTGCCAGGATAGTCATCTGATTGACTGACTGTTATGTATCCCAAAACTCAGTCACAAAAATGTTATTACAGCACACATCAGCCTATCTCACTGATGTAGACCTTAGCAGTCACAGTAAACCACAAGAAATCACCCCTGACTACTTTAACATCAGTAACCTTTCCGGGTGCAGCTATAAATTGTTAATACAAAAGTCTTTCTTCACCAGGGAAAACAACTGAGAATGTAACGGCTGATTTTTTCAAAGCAGTTACAGTGAGGCAGAATGTAAGAATCATATGGTTCATATCTCCTAAATTCTCCTTTTCCGTCATTGAAGACAGGACCCTCAGGGATGTTTGGAACCAAGCTTCTGATTCCCTAGAAACTCTGCTTCAACTCCTACAGCTTCAGAAAAAGGAACTTGTTTAATAGATGGACCTTAACACCCTAGCCAAAGGCATGCTCCTGATTCATCCTTCAATAATGCAATGACTGACAACTGACTCTGAACTATGCTTCATAAGCCAGCTTCAGCAGTCTGCCAATGCAAGGCAAGCAGTCTCAAAAGAGAAGTCTCAGCCTGAAATAAATGACAATAGTTCACAGGTCCTTGACAGCTTTTAGGACAGCTTCATTTAGGGTCTTCTGCAAGTTCATACAGAAAATATAAGATCCCAAAATGTTTCCAAGCCTACACAGAGACATTTTAGAACTGACATTAATCTGGTCATCACAATCATCAATTTTCAGCACTACATCTGTCAGAACTATAAAGCCAACTTACAGATTCCCTCAGTAGGCAAGTAAATGGAAAATGGATTAAAGGACATGTCAGTACAAGTCTGCCATGACAACTGTCTTCCTAAGCCTTCGCATTCTGTGCCTCCATGGGATTTGAACTTCATGTTAGAAAAGTTATATCTGCCTCAATTTGAACCTGCTGACATAGTGAATATTAAATACATGATCTGGAAAACACATTTTAAGGGGAAAGAATGTCAGAGTTACAAGCCCCCATGTGCAAGCTACTCTACCCTATTATTCACAAAAAAAGGAGAGTCTCCAAAGCTTAATCCCTCCTTCACACCCAGGGTGCTTTAAGCACTCTCTTAACTGATTCATTCAGCTCCCAGTTTTTATCCAAAGTATCAAACTGTAGGGGAACATCTCCTGTATATGCTGGATGTCTTTAGACAACTCAAGATATGGCATTCTTTAGGTGATATAAAAAGAAGGTTATGGAGAAAAGAATCTATATTTATTTTAAAGTATAATACTTTATCTCCTCGAGGATTAAATAGAGAATGCAAATGGAAATGTATGTTGTGATTGACTAATGTTTTAACAAGTCTGATTGTTTAATTGGATAATGGTTTTATGGAACAATGTATTTTAAAGAGTGTAAGGTAGAATGAAGGATATACTCTGTAAAGGCATAATAGTTGAGTTGCTAGAGGTATTTATTGCTTGATAACACTTGCATTTGTTATTTTAAATAAAAGTTTGATTAAGTTTTGGATTACTGGTCATTCATTATTTTGTGGTTGCTATACAAGGTTGCACTTCCAGTAGTGGTATAAATATCTTTGTGACTGTAACCTAACATATTCCTCCATCAAGTACACACATGTTCCATTTCCACATTTACCAGCTTTTCCATAGATGGCAGCAACTCTGTCTGTTAAAGCCTTTCTAGACACTGTCCTTCACCTAAGCCATCTAAAAAGCATATTGAGTCTCCATGGAATTTGAACTTCATGTTGGAAGAGTTAACTCTGCCTCCATTTGAACCTGCTGACAGAGTGAATATTATGTACCTGATTTGGAAAACACGTTTTTAGGGAGAAAAATATCAGCGTTACAAGCCTCCATGTGCAAGCTGCATTACCCTGTCATTTATAATGAAAGAGAGTTGCAAAATACTAATCCCTCCTTCGTGCCCAACATGGTCTAGGCAGTTTACCTTCATAATGTCGCGGATGGTTTGTGTGACAAACAATAGAGTAAAAGCACACCTGCATAAATCCATAATGTCACTTCACAGATGTTCGAATGGCTGGATTGCGAATGCAATTTGCCATTCAACTGAACAACATCTTTTTGACATCCAGATTCCACTAAGTGAGTTTCGACATAGTGCCACCAACACGTTCTGAAATTCGCTCATATGGGTCAATGTTATGAACGATCACACAAACCCATCCACGACATTATGAAGGTAAACCATCTAGGCACTCCCCCAATTCAGCCACTTTTTTTTTCCAAACTGTCAAACTGAAGGGGGAACATCTCATGCATGTACTGGATATGAGCAGCCAACTCAGATATGGCACCAGTAAAAACATATTTTCAGGAAAAATCATCAATTGTCTCTTTTAAGAAAGGAGGAGAAGGCCTGACACTAGCTAAATACACCTTGCCAAAGTGGTTGCACACTCTATTGCCTTTTGGTATGACGTGTACTTTTATTGTTTGCAAAGCATTATTCTAGCACATTCTGCTTGGGCAGCAGCAATGTCAGCTTTTAACTCCAGAAGTGTTCCAGCACAGTATATTCAGGAACCTGCCACATGGACAAATGTCTCCACATTCACTGAGCAATGGAAGATGGAAGCAAAGTACAGGGGTGGACAGGTTTTGGCACAGATATGCTACGCAGGATCTTGTAATGGTAGACCTCATGGAGTAGTTCTGCACAACTTGGGATTCTATCTAAGTGTGATAATTTACTCTTACAGTGACCCACTCCTACAAAATCAGTATATTTATGTAAGGTACATACCATAACTGCAGATCTTTGAAGAGGTAAGACTGTAAAAGTAAAGCCTCCCTCCCTCCTTCTCTTGCTGAGAATTTGTATATAGTTACTATTATGAGCTTATAATGCTGCAAGTGTTTGTCAGTTTATGCTTTTTACTAAAAAGAAACCTGGACACAGCACTGGTCCTTGCCTACCACAAATACAGTTCCATACAGTAAGAAATAACAAAAATGCTGACTAGTATATACTTGTAGATGAAATTAAATCAATTTTTTTATTTATAAAGCTATTGAGCATGAAAAAATAGTACTACTAGCTGTTATAGGGGCAAGATGAAAAATCACAGTCTCAGCTGTAAGCAGGAAAACAAAGCAATACCTGTCCTTAATAGTTTTTATCTTCTTCTTCTTCTTTCGGCTGTTCCCGTTAGGGGTCGTCACAGCGGATCACCTGTTTCCATTTCTTCCTGTCCTCTGCATCTTGCTCTTTCACACCACCCACCTGCATGTCCTCTCTCACCACATCCATAAACCTTATCTTAGGCCTTCCTCTTTTCCTCTTACCTGGCAGCTCCATCCTTAGCATCCTTTTCCCAATATACCCAGCATCCCCCCTCAGCACATGTCCAAACCAATGCAATCTCGCCTCTCTTGCTTTGTCTCCAAACTGTCCAACTTGAGCTGACCCTCTAATATATTGATTCCTAATCCTGTCCATCCTAGTCACACCCAGTGCGAATCTTAACATCTTTAACTCTGCCACATCCAGCTCTGAATCCTGCCTTTTTGTCAATGCCACCGTCTCCAACCCATATAACATAGCTGGTCTCACTACCCACTTGTAGACCTTTCCTTTCACTCTTACTGGTACCCATCTGTCACAAATCACTCCTGACACTCTTCTCCACCCATTCCACCCTGCCTGTACTCTCTTCTTTACCTCTCTTCCACATTCACCATTACTCTGAACTGTTGATCCCAAGTACTTAAACTCATCCACCTTTACCAACTCTACTCCCTGCATCCTCACCATTCCTCTACCCTCCCTCTCATTTACACACATATATTCTGTTTTAGCCCTGCTGACCTTCATTCCTCTCCTCTCTAAAACATATCTCCACAACTCCAGGGTCTCCTCAACCTGGTCCCTACTCTCACTACATGTCACAATGACATCTGCAAACAACAAAGTCCATGGGGCCTCCTGTCTGATCTCATCTGTCAACCTGTCCATCACCACTGCAAATAAGAAAGGGCTCAGAGCTGATACTGGATGTAAACCCACCTCCACCTTAAACGTATCTGTCACTCCCACCACAGTCCTCACCAATGTCACACTACCCTTGTACATATCCTGTACCACTCTTAAATACTTCTCTGCCACTCCTGACTTCCTCATACAATACCACAACTCCTCTCTTGGCACCCTGTCATATGCTTTCTCTAAGTCCACAAAGACACAATGCAACTCCTTCTGACCTTCTCTGTATTTCTCCAACAACACTCTCAGAGCAAACATTGCATCTGTAGTGCTCTTTCCTGGCATGAAACCATACTGCTGATCACTAAACATCACCTCCCTTCTTAACCTAGCTTCCACTACTCTTTCCCATAACTTCAAGCTGTGATTGATCAATTTTATGCCCCTGTAGTTTCTACAGCTCTGCACATCACCCTTATTCGTAAAGTTCTTAATAGTTTTTATAATAAGTTAAAATATACACAATGATGTACATTGCAGTCCTGTGATGGTTTCAAGTCTCGACACCACTGGTGGAATTAGTCCAGGCTATATATAGTCATTCAATGATGCAAATTGGCACAGACGTTAAGGTTACGAATTGTAGCTCCTGTGGTACAGGGTTTGATTCCCTCAGCTCTCATTTGCCTCCTGTGTTACCTTGAACAAATTACTTAACCAGACATTGCTCCTTGGTCACCCCTAAAAAGGGACTGCATGCCCAGTGGGCCTACCCGGTTAACAAATAGAATTATTATAATTAAATACTGCGTTCAGTCTCACAGAGGAGTTCTCAGTGGGAGTGGGTATGCATCAGGATTCAGCTCTGATCCCACTGCTGTTCATACTGCTGATGGACTGCATTAGCAAATAGGTCAAGGGACACATATCAACAAAGCTTCTGTATGTAGGCAATGTGGCATTGCAAGCAGATTCTGAACAAGACTGTCAGCAAATGATAGGAAAATGGAATGTAAAACTAAAGGCACATGGCATGAAGTGGAGAACAGACAAGCAGTTGTCTTGGCAGCAACTATGGGAAATCAAAAGAAGATGAGAATTGAGATAGAAGGTAAAATAGTAGAACAAGTTAACATGTTCAAATACTTGGGAGAAGTGGTTGAGGAGAAGGGACGTCTGAATGAGGAGGTCAAAGTTAGAATCAGAGAGGCTGCAGCCAATTGGCACAGAGTTTCTGAGGTAGTGTATGACAGAAGAATGCCAAAGAAACTAAAAAGTGAGATACACAAAACAGTGGTGTGATCAGTACTACTGTATGATACACAAACCTGGACAATGAAGTCAGAACAGTTGAGGAAGCTAGAAGTGATGGAGATGAAGTGCCTGAAATGGGTGGGAGGATACACACTGTGGGACAGATGAAGAAATAAGAACATTAGAGCAGAAGCCAAAGTACTTCAGTTGCAGAGAAGGTTAAAGAGAGGAGAGTGGTGGTTCATGTGCTGGAAAGCAGAAGACAATCTGGTGAAGAATATTTAGGAGAGACAGGAAGCAAGAGGAAATGAGGGCACCCAATAAAGAGATGGACGAATTGTGTGAAAAAAGACCTGCAACAGTCAGACACGACCATCAAAGAATGTAGGAGAGTGGCATTGAATTTAGAACGAGGTAACGTCAGTTGACATTACACCCTGACCCCATATAGAAAATGGGAAAAAGGCGATTGATGATGATGATGAGGATAAGGAGGAGAATGAGGATGAGGATGATGATGATGATAATGGTAATGGTGATGATGATGATGATGGTAATGGTGATGATGATGATGATGATGAGGATGACGACAACAATGATGATGATAATGGTAATGGTGATGATGATGGTAATGGTGATGATGATGATGATGACGACAACGATGATGATGATGATAATGATGATAATGACAATAATGTACAATAATGTGATCCTTTTGCTCTAGCACCTATTAGATACTTAGGTGACATCAATCCATTTTCATAGACCAGTGTCATAATCCAGAATATCTTTTTATATGGACCTTGGCATGTACTTTCTCTGTCACCAGGCTTATTGAAGGAATCCATCATTTTTGTTATGTATCATCCTCTTATCATGCCTGAATTACTAGGAAAATTCCATGCTTATTGTACGCAGCACCTGTTGGTTAATCATAGTTATAGAAATACAGGTTGCATAAAAAGATACATAAAGTCTCCTGGATCCTGGATCCACTCCCATGCATACAGCACATCAGGCAACGAGCACCCTTCAGCACTCATTGTTTCCATAGCAGGTACAGGTTTGGGTTGCTAGCCCGAGTCCCAACCCTCCTTAGAGGGTGCACCACACACTCACACCTAGGGCCAATTTAGAGTGTCCAATCCACTTATTGCATGTTTTTGGAATGTAGGAAGAAACCCACACGAACACAGGGAGGACATTCAGACTCCACACAGAGTGCACCCCAGCTGGGAATCGAACCATAGAACCTCTTGCTGTGAGGTGACAAGAACTGCTACACTGCTGCTCCATCCATATAAAGTCTAGTAAATCAAAAATGATGAAATCAATGTTTGTTAGTTACATTAGACCCAAACCTGAGTGTGGAATAACAATATGGAAACCTTATAAAAAACAAGCATGAGTAAACCAGAAAGAGTACAGCAGAAATATACCATGGGTGTCCATGGATATGAAAATTCAAGTTATTATGAAGGACTAAAATATCTGAGCCTGTACAGTGTCTCATATAGATACTTAAGAGGACACCTTACTCAGTTATATAGGGCATTTAGAGACAACTGCCTCTGGAAATGTTTTGGGTTATCAAAAAGTACTAGAGAATCATGTAAAAAGTACAGTTTTGTACCTACCAGCGGACTACCCAATAGTTAGGACTGCAGCAATGTGGAATGAAGAACATCACTCTATAGGAATGAGAAGTGTACTAATTGGTTCTCTGACAGAGTAACTGATGCTTGGAACAGACACCAAATTAAATTAAAGCAAGTACTAGCTTAGATATTTTTAAGAGTAGCCTGTACACATTATGGGAACAAGTATTTTGGTATACTGGCAGGCTAGAAGGCCATTATTGCCTGTGCCTGAAATATATGTATGTATGTATGTATGTATGTATGTATGTATGTAAACTTGTTCAAAAAACAGTTTTGTCCACAAAGAGCTGTAAACAGTCCTTGTTCATGTCACAGTAAGTTGTTCACAGTGTAAAGCACATTTTGTTACATATTTGAAGATGTCTAATATTAACAATACTAACCGTTTCTTACTTTACTTTAGAAAAATATAATATAAAGTTCGATTTAAAGAGATAGAGTCACTTCACATTACATTAGAAAACAATAATCTCTATCAATATCTAACAACTTTACCCATAAATATATTAAGCTCTTTTTTTATGCCATAGCTAGATCCTGGAATAACCTCTCCCCTTCTCTGACCTCTGCCCCCCACTAACACACATTTCAAAAATGCTATCAAATCACATCTTATGAATGCATGGCTATGTCCATGCATCACATGAATCTCACAATCTCAGCACACGTTACACCTTCCTTCCTGCTATCTCTACTGTATATAAGCTACAGTTAGGTATCTTACTGTCAACTTGTAATTGTATAATACATTGTGTCTAATCATATGATTTTTTATCCTTTTATCCTGTCTCACTAATCCAATATAAAAGCTTTGATGTATGAGACTCTCTCTTTGTAAATTTACTTACTTACTGTTGATATATTGTTTATTGTTTAGACTGGATTGTATGAGACTTTTTATGTCTGTACTTACCTCAGTTATCACTGTTATATTATTGTTTGTATTACCATGTTGATGTTAATCTAATTGTGGAGCATTTCTCCTCAGGCCACCGCTGTAAATGGACCTGTGTTCAGTCGGAATATTCCGGTAAACAAATGTAAAATAAAATAAAAAATAAATATATAAATCAAAACCAATTTACATATTAAAGTAAGAGGAGAAGATTTAACTTAACTCTTGTAATTTCTGACATACTGAATAGCAACATACAAGAATATATTGATCTTAAATAATCTTATCAGATGCTGTTCTCCAAAGTCAAAATATCAAATATCTCAAAAATTGTGAGCATTGAAAATATCAGATGTCAAATATTAAATCTTGTTTCTTACACATAGCAAGATGCACTTTTCAAAAGTCAAATCTTGTAAAACACTCTTGCCGCCAGAATGTTGTTGTTCACAGTTGTATCAATAGAATATACAGTGACAAAAACTGGGATAGGTACCTTGTGAAGAATGCAATGCATCCCATCAAATAGTATGCAAGTTGTAATCCTTGTGGGTATTCAAAAACACAAAGTGTAATCCCTGGGGGGATTCAGAAACACACAGTGTAATCCATGGGGGGATTCAGAAACACATACTGTAATCCTTGGAGGGATTCAGAAACACATAGTGTAATCCTTGGGGGGATTCAGAAACACATAGTGTAATCCTTGGGGGGATTTAGAAACACATACTGTAATCCTTGGGGGGATTCAGAAACACACAGTGTAATCCTTGGGGGGATTCAGAAACACATGGTGTAATCTTTGGGGGGGCTTCAGAAACACACAGTGCAGCTGAGCAGTCCTGTTTCTAGCAAGAATTTTCAGTGCATTATGAGTGAGTGATTCAATGATTGCTATGTAGATACAAAAACATGAAGATTCTGGCAAGTAGCACAATGGTGGCTTGTTGGATAACGCCACATACCAGTATGATGGTCTGGGGACACAGCTAATAAAACTAGCCATATACTCTGTTTCAGACCCTTATTCTAGGATTGAAATAGTGTGATAGAATAACTCAAAGGCAAGCTCTACTGTGCTCTAGTTTGGAGAAAACAGTGAGAAATGAAAACAGTATTTGATGGTGTACACTCACATCTGTCCATGGTAGGAGTGGGTCTCTCAGTGCTGCAGCAAGGCTCTGTGTTTGTGTGTATGCTTGTGTGTGTGTGTGTGTGTGTGTGTGTGTGTGTGTGTGTGTGTGTGTGTGTGTGTGTGTGTGTGTGTGTGTGTGTGAGAGCACGTGCATGTGTGGTGTTCATGCATGTGTGTGCAGTCATGCATGTGTATACATGTGCATGTATCACCATCATTCAGACTGTGTTGGTGTGTATGTGTATCTTTATGTGAGTGACTGTCCAGGGGGTCTGTGCCTGTATGTTTGTGTACATATGTTGGAGTGTGTGTGTGTGTGCGTGTGTGTGTGTATGTGTGTGTGTGTATGTGTGTGTGTGTGTGTGTCTGTATGTATGTGTGTGTGTGTGTGTGTGTGTGTGTGTGTGTGTGTGTGTGTGTGTGTGTGTGTGTGTGTGTGTGTGTGTGTGTGTGTGTATGTGTGAGATTGCATGCATATGTGCTTATATGTGTGTATGTCTGTCTGCTTAAGTGTGTGTGTGTGCGCGTGTGTGCGTGTGTGCGTGTGTGTGTGTGTGTGTGTGTGTGTGTAGAGGCAGGATTATAAATGTAGTTGTCTATCTGTGTTTCTGTGTGCATGTAAGCAACTGTCCATTTGTGTCTGTGTGTGTGCAACAGGACTATATGGATTGGTAGGGGATCACATAATGCCATGCTATTCCAACCACATTAGGTGTTTTAGTCAGAGGTGTGCAAATGAGTCACTAATAAGTTTTTTCTCCATGTGACTCTTGCATGTCTCTGAATCACTAGTTAGCTCCATAGCACTAAAAGAGCACAGGAGAGAAACTCTGTTAGTGCTACAGATTTATCTCAATGAATATTCTTTGTTATCAGTTTTTGTTCTATCATTTACATTAACTATTAGATTATTATTATTATTATCTTTCTAAGATATGCATCTGGGTTGATTATAATCACCTTCTAATTAACCACAAAAAAAAAAATAAATAAATAACATTATGCTATTTACATCCCCTTAAGGGCTCCCTCATCTACCTTTCCTTAACATCACTAGTAACAACAACCTCACCATTGCCTCATTTCTGAATGCAAATATCTAGGACTTAACCTTAATCTTTCTCTAACTTTTTCAAATAATGTAAACAAATTAGCACAGAACTATCGCAACTTAAACTTTGCTACAGGGCCTTTCCTTTCCTCTCCCCTTCAACCCACTTGTTCCTACCCAAAATGTTCCTTTCCCTAAATGTGAATACAGTCTTCCCCTGAGTACCTTTTACTCGGCACAACATTCCCAAAGTCTTCAGCTCACACAAAATAACATTTGCAGATTCACCCTTCTTGCCAACAGTAAATCTCAGTGTTATAACCTCCTACAGTGTCTATACTAAAGAGTGGCTTCCGCATACCTAGTCTGAGATGGAATCCATCCATCCAAGATCACATTTATTCCCTAAAAGTATCACATTAAGCAGACTTCCGTAAAACAGCAACAACTGGAGAACATGCCTTCTCTCAACTACGCCAGTTATTATGGAGCACACTTCTCCGAACACTTGCACAAGGAAACTGAGTACAAGTGATTTAGGATCAATGGTTAACCTCACCATTTGATGTCAAATAATGTTACCTCCAGCAAGACAGCCCTCGTGAAACATTGAATTCCAACAGCATGCTGCCTCCACTCCAGCATCACAGTATTCACCTGCTTGTCATCATATGGTAATCATGCTTTACTGTCAGGAAGGTAATTCTTACTTGGGCAATGTCTTCAGTTTACTTTGAGAAATCACACATCTATACTGTATCTTTCTATGATTTGTATGCTATTTAATATACTGCACCACTCTGCTTCATGTTAGCATGTTCAATGGACATGTTCTCCCAGTTTCACAATCCATGCCTTATCACTATTGCCTATGTGATATAAATTGCATTTTGTTGCTATAATTCACATATGTCATGTACTTTGACAATTTGCCAAATGCTGACACATATGAAACAGTATCTGTGAAGTCACTCTGGTGTAAGTGGTTACAGTTTCTGACTTAAGACTGAAAGGTTGGTGGTTTAATTCTACCTAGTGATAATGCAGTCAGTACTGAGTATTGCAATCACAGAAATCAGTACATGACTTGATGGAAGTACAGTTTGTTCTCCTACAACATTATACTTCTGTTTTGTCTGCAGTTTCAGTAGAGAACCACAGAGGAAACTTTAGTTCAAGAGGTTTTCATGTGACTTGTGCAGGCTGCAATTTATTCATAATATTTTTATTTGTAAGTTGTATGTGTAGCAAACTAAGAGTAAGACAGACACATCCAGTCTGTGTTCACTTACAGGTGTGCATCCTCACAAATTGTACACTTGTCGTTGTTTAGAAATACTGTACATCAAAATATGTTCAGGAACATAATTGTGCATATATGCATTTGTGTACATACACTTATGTATCTCATATCTTGGATTATATTCATATATGTGCATACATGCACGATAGTATGTGGAGTGAAGTATATCTGCATATACATATATGTGTACATGTACATCTGCGCACTCTCTCAGACTGCCTCTGTGTGTAAAAATATGTATACATATATGTGTGTGTGTGTGTGTGTCTGTGTATACATATATATATATATATATATATATATATATATATATATATATATATATGTTACCTACATTTGGTCGAAAAAGAAAAAAGATGGTACAGCTGATCAAACGTGCCAGCTTTTTTCTGTGCAAGATCGCAGCACTGTAGAGATCAGAGAATTTGCTCTTTCCCCACTGTAGTGGAAAGTTAAGATATATAATTAGCAGGGGTTTGGTGACTTGCCTCCCCTGCAAAAACAAAAAAAAAGGTTTTCTCTTTCTTTCTTTTTTTGGTAGGCTGCCGATTGATGAGTTGACATTATGCCTTTCAATCTTTTGATGTTTTGCACTTTCAATGTATGGCTATCTCTCTCTCTTATATATACATACATATACATATATATATATATATATATATATATATATATATATATATATATATATATATATATATATATATATATATATCCTATACACACACACACACACACACATATATGGGTGTGTGTGTGTGTGTGTGTGTGTGTGTGTGTGTGTGTGTGTGTGTGTGTGTGTGTGTGTGTGTGTGTGTGTGTGTGTGTGTGTGTGTGTGTGTGTGTGTATATACAAAGTACATTTCTATATTAATTCAGTTTTATGCATACTGGAGTTCGGGTATCATTAAACTGTTGCTGTTTCCATTTACTTCACAGGTTGTTTCACTTCCCCCTCATATTTCTCAGAAGCTGAAAACCACAAATAATCGCTTTCATTGTTGGTCATCTGACACCTTGCAGTTCCAAAGTATGAAATACAGGATACATAACAAGGCTGTGTGAATGTGGTGATTAAATAATGGTATCTGAAGAGGTAGAACAGGCAGAAAAGCATAAATAAGAGAAAGCAAAAGTACAGAATGGTTTCCTGCCACAACAGATAAAGCCCGTGCTTAGTTCAGCATGATAAAATCATAGGTTAATTAATGCTAAGCACCAAACGCCCACACTGCACGCTGCTGAGATAATTTTATTTTGTAAGTCATGCCTAAACCTAAAATAGTAAATAATCTGACATTAATTGTTGACTACTCAGAATTATTTTAAAAGGGAGCCATCCAACCAGCTGAATGTCAGTGTGAGGTGAGCTTAATGCAAATTTTACTGCTGCATTGTTTCTTCACTGTAACTGCACAGGGACCATTTGTCAAAAGCTGAAAGGCAAGCACTAATGGGTGATTGAAAATTCGATATATGAGCCATCACAGATAGCAAAAAAGTTCACCATTATTAAAAACTCCTGGTTCCCGGGTACATAATTTACCAAACGGAGATGAAGGTAGAAACATGATGTGGTTATGTAATGTGTGATGATGATGATGATGACCTCTAGTACATCCAATGATTAATAAACTGATAGTACTGCAATCGCTCAGTCATTACTTGTAAGGAATAAAGACATCAGTGTACTGTGGCTTCAATGAAAACATTCAAAACAAAATTCAATTAACACTAAAATAAGTGGGATGTAATAGTGAAGCTGTATAAGGAAGTATATTAAATAGCAATAAGTAATATGTTGTTGGGTAAAACAATATTAACAACTGTCTTAAAACAAACTAAATCTTCAGTCTTAAATTCTGTGGAAGTTTAGTTGTCCCTATCCTGATAAGATAGTATGCCTCAAAGGTACTTGGAACTCTGAGAGCTGTGATTATGATTTTCAAAACAGTGGAAACTGAAATAGTAATGGAGGGAATATATTTTACTTCCAAGATTACAACATTTTAGACTATCGCCCCATATGCAAGGTACAATGTGAAGGCACGGCTCTCACAGCAGCAGGGCCAGAGAACCTGTTTATTTTAGACAAGTAGCATGTTCAATAAATCAATTCCAAAGCCATAGGCGCAGCATCCCTTCAGCCTACATTAGTAAGCACCTGCAATGATGGATTTCCACTTTCCTACCATCTTGGCAACCAGCTTGGTTGACATGAGCACCCAGAGACAATGTAGCACCTATCGTACCTTTACTGACAACCACCTACTGCTTAAACCAACAGACACAGTGTATGAGAGATGTAGTTATACATTATTGGAGGTAAAGACCTCTCACAAACCCACAACAAGCAGATTATCAGTACCACACAACAACATACTAAGTAAAGCCTGCACAGCTCAGACCAAGCACATAGACCTTTGTATGTAAAGGTAACCCAGCAAAACCACAAAGGCCTCCTAAATGTAACCTAAAAAATAAGTACCCTCAGCAACCTTTCAAATGCACATCACAGGTACCATCAACCACGGAAAAAACATCTAAGAGTAAAACTGACTCAATTCAAGGCCCATAAGGCAAAGCTCCACACAATCCAATATCCTAATCATAGACAGCTCCATAGTGAGACACACCAATGCACCACTCACATGGCTTTGCAAAGACAGGGTCATGGTCATTTGACTATTAAGCACCAGGATTTGCCACATCGTGCAAGCACTCAGTTCCTTGTACCTCAAGTACGCATATGACATAGTCATAATACACGAGGGTGCAAATGACTTGGCACATACCTCCCCGAACTAAATCAAGAGAAAAATGATGAAGCTCTCGGAATATGTGTCTTAGAAAACACTTCTTGTCCAGACTTGTTAAACAAGCTAATGGCTTTGAATTCCTCCAAGGCCAACTTACTATTAACAAAACCCTTGTCATATCATAGCTAACTATAGGACATCATCTGTGTCCACATCGGCCTATACGTCCTATCTAACAACTATGGAGTCCCTATGTATTAAGCCAAATACCACTCTCCTAGGACACTTCAATTATTCCTCCATAAAGTGGGAGACTTATACACTCTTAAACATACATGACAAAAATTGTAAGAAAGACCCAGCCAAACTAGAGCCCTCACTATGTAAAACTTTAAATCTATTCTAATAGAGACCCATGAATATGTGCAAATGATGCCTTAATGACACACCAGTGTTTCAGCTACATGGCTTCTGAATACCCATGACTTTTTTTTTACTTTTTAAGTCTTTATTGGGTACATTCAGGCCAATAAACCAAACTGGCTTAGGTAGCAATCTGATTTCTTCACGCAAATGTTTCTTTAGCTCCAAGATTAACCAAGTAATTTTGCAGGATCAGGATTTTCCAGTGATGGTCTTATTTTCCTATTCAACCAAAACAATACATGAGAAACTCTTATTCTTGATTCTACGAGAGTTGTGTCTCTCAATGCACTGACATAGCATTGACCAATAGTCTTCCTTCATGTCTTCCTACCAATTCCTCTGGTTCTCTGACAGTGGCATGAGTGACATCACAGCATGCTTATCCAGTTCTTGCAGCCCCATCATAGCCTTACAACCGTGGTTCCTAGTGTTGTTGTTTAGTTCCATTGCTAAGAAGAAATTGCTAACATTCATCTTTCTCTTTCTCTTTCTCTTTCCAGCTATTTCTTGGGACCCCCTGTCACTGCCTGTCATGTAGTTGTCATAATCACTGTGGCACTAATTCTGTTCTAAGAATCCTTCAGCTCAGAATACATATTCAGATAAGTGAAAATGTTTACTTCCCAAAGAGTACATAAAGGCTAGAATACTTGCCAGTCATCCTGGTCTACTTATCCTCTCTGAATCAGGCTTTAGCCATTCAGTTATCGATGTTCATATGGTGACTACTTCCAGCTGCCATGGCAGTGACAATGGTTCTTTCTTGACTTCCTTAAATGAGAACAACACCCCAAAACTGATGACATATGGCTTTCTGCATATCTGGAACTTTTCTGCAATACTAATATCTCTGTATCAAAGTAAACAATTATTATTATTTATTTCTAATTTGATATACCCTGAAATGCTTGAATAGGGGCTGCCATGGGTGGCGTGATCTTGTTTTACACTCAAATAATGAGAAAACTTCTCTGTGTGGAAGATCTAAGATTCCCTAATAAACACCTAATAAAACCATACTGTGAATATCCCACCTAATAACAGCTGGTATAAATGCTTTCTTTAAATAACTTTCCAAAATGTAAATCCACTAATGAAAGTAGGAAAGCACAAGTCAGTTCAAGTTGAATCTTCTTTATTATAAACACACAAGCAAGTGATCCAAATAACAATTGAAAAAACAGAATAAAGTGTAGGAATTCACCATTCCATGTATATACCTGTTTAAAAGCATGGAAGTGGTTTACTAGGGTATCTATGTTGAAAAGACAATTAGCATGTTTGTTAGCTAAATACTCCTTCCCCCATACCCCTGTGTTATATTCAACACAGTACTGCCTTGCTTCAAGCTGTGTGATTCCAAGATATGTTAAACTAAACTAAACGTGAAACCTTACTGTCCAACTGCACCGCATTATGCGGAATGCTCCATGGGTGGAATAGAAAATAAGCAGTGTTCCGCTGTTCAGTATCGCAAGGTAGTGGTTCCGATTTCTGTTCTCCAAGTGTTTCAGAGGGTGTAATTTTATGTTAGCCAATCAAGGGAGAGAATGAGAATGAGACCAATTACAGAGCATATGTCCTCAGGCAAAGAGACCAATAGCTACTCTGCTAGTTTTCTCACCACTCTGATGTTTTGAAAAACAGGGCACTTTTTTATTTGGGAAAGAAAGAGTGCATTAATACTTAACAATGGATTTTAAATCTGGAGGCAATACAGGAGAGAGTGGGTTTAATTAATAGAGCTACCTCATTTGTTTGGTTGTCTGCTGCAATCTGTGAGTGCTGGATATAATGCTATGGCCGGAAGCTGCTTTGATTTGGAGATAAGCTGATCCATTTCTGCGTCCTGTGGACTATTTATTTATCTATTGTTTTTATCTTGTGCTTTGGGCTGCTGAAATTGGTTAGATTGTCTGCAAAGGATGCCAAATGAACCTGCTAATTTACGTCATAGCAATTTGCGGAGGGGGAATTTTCTGAAATGTATATAAAACATACCTGTTCTGAGCTATCCCAGATTTTTGCCTCCTAGTTTTACCTTTTCCTTTCTAAAAGTTTTAGTTTTATTTGTAAATTCTTGATGAACAGGTAATGTCAGACAGTTTTCTTCAGAGGATACATTCTGGTGCAAAATGTATTGCTCTGATAACTTTATGAGGAACTAAAATACAACCTTGAATGAATATTATGCAGTAAATTGTATCTGGTTGTTGGCCAAATGTCCCTCATAACATTTGGCTCTGTCCTTGATTCTTGAACAGAGAAACTGAAAGCTACGTTTTGCAGAAGTTGTTTTGGGATGTTATCTGGGGCTAGGCTATAGTATGAGGAAGGGGATGATGCTGTTTTAAAATGTTTAGGTATACTTCTAAACTATCCCTGATTTTTGCCTCATATTCTTTGCCCATCTCTTGCAAAAGTTTTTATTGTTCTGCTACATCATTAATGGTTATAGTCAATGTCAGACATTGATGATGTAGTTCTACTGGCATTATAAGAGAATTAAAATAATGTGTTAAAGCATCATGATTTCTGCTCATAAAAATGTATGTTTATTCGGTTCCCTATTAGAAGACCGAAGATCGAATGCATCTTGGTCGAAATCAAAAGCCTGAAACGGCAAAATATCAAAGCGGCTTTTAAGCGAATTCTTTCCCTGGGAAAGAATTTGCTTGGCCGCTTCGTTACTTTGCTGTTTTCGGCAATGTAGTGCAGTCTCGGAGTTGGTATATTTAAGTAGGGGGGTATGGGGGGGTGAAGCCCCCCACTTAATGTAATGTTTAAAGTATGTTTTTTTTTTTTTTTTGTTGGAACAGCAATTTTTTTCTCTAGGAAAAAAAATCGCTGTTCTGACAGTTCAAAATTGTAAGCTTTCGCTTACATAGGGTCAATTAATCACCGTTCACTTTTTTAAGCGCTCGGTGATCTAATATAGATCCGGTTATTCAAAGTATGTAATATTAGAATGTCATACTTTTCCTCCAGAAAATACACACTGATGCAAAATGTGTTTTTCTATTATCTTTATAAATGAATTAGAATAATATGAATTTTTATAGAAGAATTTGATAACACAAATGTACAGTATGCTTTGGGTTGAAAGACCATTTTTGCCATGCACACTGGAAATGGTACTTTTCCACACACTGTGAAAATAAGGTGGCCCACATTTTGAGCATTTGTCACACATTATTATGGCTTGTGTTCCACATTGGCCTGTTAAGAGGTTGAGACCTATGTGTTAAACTAAAAATTATACTAGTAATTGCTAAAACTTCCTGAAAGCATTTCATTGTAGTATCAAAAAGAAAAAGTTAACATAATTTATTCAAAATTCCTTAGAAAGTTTTTCTACAAACATTCAGAAATATTTTTAACATGGATCACTTTAGTCTATTAGAACTTCTGAATGTTGTTAGAACATTTCTAAGGAATTTTGAAGACTTATGTTAACTTTTTCAGTCAGCTATAATCTGTGTTTCGCACTGGAGGTATTCTATGAATTTTATGAATTTATGCATAGACGTCACTTGAGAAGGGAAACTGCCGGCTTCTAGTAACCAGCATCAGTGAGTTGTGTCTATGGATTTTGCCTGTGAATTGTCTGCAATTGTTAAATAGACTTCATAGGAGTTATAGGAAATACAACACAACTGAGTCTATACCTATTTAAGCTTCACTAATACCCACCTTCAGACTGAACCTCCTCTTTCAAGGACATTCAGACCAGTCAAGCCAGGGGTGAATTTGTGAACATCCATCCAATCACCTAATTCTCACTTGAAGGAAGATAGTACATCACTCTCCTTAAATTGCAGTGGGAGTTTATTCCAGAGGTGGGGAAGGCATTGTATAATGTACATATATTTCCACATTCTTTTAGTTATTAGCTAGTGAAAATTTAAATCCCTTGTTCTGCTATTTGTGGGACTATTTAGTTTATGGAGATACAAGAAATTCAGGACAACTGGGTCTCGGCTTGGAAGACAAGGCATAGATCTCTCCTCGGGAGTCTATACTATATGATACTGATTGCAAGGACAGTGTTTCCACTCTTTTCTGAGGGCTTTTAAGTCAGTAATCATCTTAGTTAGAAAGCTCTGGAATCTTTCTAGTTGTTTGGAATGCCTACTGAGGTACATCATAAAGAGAGCTTTGTATTCAAAAACTGGCCTGATAAATGCTGAATATAATTGGACACTGACCTATCTGCATCTGGATGCCATTCCATTGGCAATCAGATGTAGAAGGACTTTCTGACTCTTGTTGTTACATGATGATCAAATGAGTTTATCAACCCAAGTGCCAAGGTCTCTACCAACATTCTCATTTTGGAGTGGGGTATTATATATATTTCATATGCTGGGAGAAGGGGTAGTTTACCAAATATGACAATATTACACTTTTTTAGCATTTAATTTAAGTCCATTCTTACTACTTAAATTACGAGTTAAGTTCTTGTTGCAGGGGCTGAATGTCAGAGGGTGACTTGACAATGACTCCCAGTTTACAGTCGCCTGCAGACTTGGTCAACCAGAGCTCGTTTGTGGTTTGAAGATTGAAAAAGCAACTGCCAAACAAAAGGGGTCCCAGCACTGAGCTCTGCAGGACACCACCGGTTACCTTCACACCTGTTACATGCACCATGTGGGTTCTGTCCCTAAGACAATTTGCACTCCATCTTACCACATATGGCTCTTGTGTAATGCATTAAGATTACTAACTATGTTTGCATTAGGTATGTTGTCAAAGACTTTTACCAGGTCAAAGTATGTCATGTGGACTGCATGACCACTGCCCATAGCTAGTATTACTCTTTCAAATATGTTAACCAGACTCATTGGACAGAATTTTTATTTATTTTACTTTAACATTTGTTTACCAGGAAAGTCCGACTGGGGCAGAGCCCATTTTCAGCAGAGAGAAACACTACAGATGCATGTCTTAGGAATGTGGGAGGAAACCAGAGCACCCTAAGGAAACCCACATGAATGCAGGGAGGATGTGCAGAGTCTGCACAGAAGGCACCCCCAACTGAGAACTGAACAGGAGAACCTCTTGCTGTGACAATACCAACCACTGCACCACTGTGCCATCCAATGAATCTACCCTTCACAAAGCCAAACTGCTGGTGGTCTAGCCTGATGGGATTTTTAATGTTGTAATTAATCAGATGAGTTATAATACATTCCATGGCTTTGTAAATAATACTTTTTAAGCTGATGGGCCTGGAATTATTGGGGTTAGTGGTGGGGTCACTTTTGTGTAGTAGTATCACTACTGCTGTGCATCATATCCTAGGGGCGGAGCCATTATCTAACCTCAGGTAAAAGTTTTTAAGGTGTGGTCCTGCCAGGCCTTGTTTAGTACTATTTGTTAAACATCCAATTATATTATCCGGTATCATAGAGGAAGCATTTTTAGTCTTGCAGAGCACCTTTTGTACAGGAATTCCTTTAACAACGGGGAGTAATTCCAAGATCGTCAGGGATAAGTGGGATTTCAGTAGATCTTTCCAGGGTAGAGTTGGCACTGAATATGTTATACCTACTGCATCAGCGTAGGTTGCGCCATTTTGAATACATTCAGAGCAATGTTGGGTGTTATTTCTTTGTTTCCTAATGCAACTAAAGAAGAATTTGTTATTTTCCTTAGTTTCAGACACCACCCTGAGTTCATGGGCTGCCTTAGGAGTCTGAATAGTATTTTTGAGTTTTTAGTCAATTTTCTGAATTTTACCCTTTATTTGAAGGTGCTTTAATCTGTTGTATACTTTAAGAAGTTTTTTTTTCTTTTATTGTAGAGTTTATTTATGTTGGTGGACCACCCTAGTGATTTTCTTTCAACTTCCCATTATATTTAGATCTAATAGGACTGTCAGGTCAATACATTTATCTAAGTGGACACAACTTCTCTGTGAAGCTACCAGCTGTGGTAATATTGGGAGCTATGCTGGAAAAAGTGAATTTTGAAACTTTGTCATAGAATTTGATGAGATTTGTGTATTTGAAATCCTTGAATTAAAAGATATCCGTACCTGCTTGTATATAGGTTTTAATGGTGAAGATCACTAGTTTGTGATCTGACTCAAACAGGAAAGGAGATACCAGGGGAATAGTAAATGAAAATGCTATATTTGTAAGGACCATGTCAAGACTATCATGGCATCTAGATGGTTTGTTAACAATCTGGTTCACGGGGTCTTGGGCATATCCTACATTAGAAGCATATGTATTCTAGTTTACTGAAGGGTAGTTAAAGCTTCCCCAAATAATGGAGTTTCGTTTATAGGGAATTTATCAATTATACTTAGGAAACTTCCATAATTATCAAGGTACATGGAAGGTGTCCCGTAACAAGCTATAAGCGGATCATTGATCCTGTTTACTTGTGATATGGAGCTCAATGACTTTTATTTGTGGGTCCTTTGGAATCTGTTGAGAGGTGATTTGATCCCTAACAAATATGGAGATGCCACAACAATTAACAATAGGTCGAAAGGCATGGTCGTCACAAAATCCATGTAAGATAGGAGTGCTTTCTAAACCTTTAAACCAGGTTTCAGTAATTACACAGACATGGATGTGCTCCAAAAGGCTGAACATTTCATTGATGAAACTTCTAGCAGTGAGTAGAGTAACCTTAATGTGATCCTGTTTTAGAATTGATATATTAGTTATGTTGGGATGGTCATTAACTGGACTCTACCAAATAAATAGAAAAGTTCCGTACTAACAGACAAAAAAAGTCTTTTATTCACAATTCCAACAATCTGAAGAAGTCTGCTTTATGCAGACGAAAGCGCTCATTCGATTGTTGGAATTGTGAATAAAAGACTTTTTTTGTCTGTTAGTACGGAACTTTTCTAATTAACTGGACTCTGCCTAAGAAAGGCACTATCAGGTAGCAAAGGCTACAACCCATATGCAATAACCTTGGAAAGAGGTACAGATAATCCTTGGCAAACTAAGTAGAATTTTTAAGCCCCTTGTCCCAAGTTGACACATACTGGATTCCTCTTGATGACAGTATTTAGCCAATTGTTGAAGCTAGCTATTTCTTTGTACACAGGTATCATTTTTGGAGAAGGAAGGAAGGATTCTGCTAAGGACCAGAGTCTTGCCTGCATTTGTTGTATACATGGAGAGTTCTGACATCTTTCTCTGCATAACCATCATGGATTTGCACACAAAGTCGTTCACCCTCACATGGAACACCACCATGTGGTAGTTATATTTGCCAGGTGAAGTGGCCTTAAGGACCCTTGCGATATCAAACATTCCAGAACTTCAAAAATGGCTCACTGATTCTGTGTCATTGTCCAACTGGACATGTCTAACTATAGAGTCACGATCATTATAAAGTTTTTTGTTTTTTTTTTGTTTTTTTAGAGTGGTCTGGTGTACTTAATTTGGGATAATTTAACTGATTTAACTGTGGCAGAAGGTGATATGGCATTACAGTTACACTGTGCCCTAGACTTTGTGGAGCAAGGAGGCTTTGGCAATGATTTCTTTACAGCCTCACCATAACATTTTTGTGTGGGTCGGTGTAATAATTGTATCTCTCACAAGTGAAACATCTTGTACAAAGCAAACGTTCATCACCTGTGAGGCATCAGCTGCAACACTGCATAAGAATAACATGTACTATGAAGCTGACAAATGAAAGAAGTCAAGCAGTCCCATTTTAGTCCAGTGATTTGGAGAATATGTTAGAATTACAGAGAGTACTATACTAAGTTAATTATTGGACTATTCTGTGGAGGAAACAGCTATTTGCACTTTGTGGGTAATGAATATGCACTATGCAGGGCAACGTGAGATAACTGCAAGCTGCTGCTGCTGCTGTGTCTTTCGGCTTTTCCCGGTTAGGGGTCGCCACAGCGGAACTCCGGTCCGCTAATAATTGGCAGTAGATTTTTACATACCGAGTTGCCAGCCCTGACACACAACCTTCAACGAAGGCACTCCCATTCACACATGTCTCCACACAGAAGACTCTCTAGCTGAGAATCGAACAGGATAACGTCTTACTGTGAGGCGACAACGCTACCGCAGCACCACCACCGCAGTTCTGGAAAAAGTAGAGCAGCTCTGAGCTTTTAGACACTATTCTGAGGCACACCCATCAACCTCTTATAGCAAGAAATCTGGACAAAGCCAGAAATAATGGTGGGACAAAGGCTCAAAAATAGGGACAATTTTTAAATACTGCTCTTAAAAACTTAAAAAAATGAATAGAATAATAGGTTTTACTTTAGCGTGAATTTTCTGAGGGGTTTGAAGTCAGAATCTCATATGTCTGTCATTATTTTCTGAATTCAATCCTCAATGATTTGCCAAAAAAACACAATTTCATGAGAGACAGACAAAAAGTATGAGGTAAAAATCTGTACAGTTGACAGTTTTGCTCTGAGGAACTGTTTTGTTGTAGTGCAGCTCACTGGGCAACCACAGGCAGGTGTTCTCACTACGGATATCATTAGTCATACTAAACAGTAGGGATTTGGGGAGGTTTGGTGGTATAGAGGCATATCTGTCAGGGTACCTATGTTTATACAGTATAATTGTACCATTGCTGCATGAAGAACAAGGCTGTTCAAACAGGGGTATTTATAACACAGAGAAACTGAAAAAAATCAAATGCGCACTACGCAATAGCAAAATGGCACACTGCTAGGTAATACAGCAATCAGAGGCCTACAGATAGCTAAGTTCTTCCTCCACTTTCACTAGAGTACAAACCAAAGCAATTCTTATCTAAATTACAAGAAAAACATCAAAAAAGGCACAGTTACTACAGTAAACTTAACAAGAACAGACAAGTACTTATCCCAGATTTTTTTAGGTTTTTTTTTTCAAATCAGGTAAAACATTGTCACAATCAGTAACTTAGCAGCTCAGTGTGTAGCACGATGTAGTAAATTAGATATATGTTACATAAATGCAGACAACTTATAACAACACAGAAAACCTGAAAAAAATCATATCAGCACACTAGCCAAAACCAAAACTTAAGACAGAGATAGGGAGATTCTAGTCATATTCAGCCAGTATATTCTTAAAACTAACAAGCTGACAGTATTTTTCTAATGCAATCTCTTTGACCAAAACTTTTTTATTTTATGTTCCTTTGTGTAAGGGCATACACATATGCATATTCAGTTTTCAAACTCTATTTCCTAAGTAGAAGCTTGTGGCTCACTGAAATTTTTCTGTGTATGCGTTTGTAATTTGCACAAACTTGTGAAATACAATTGTAGACATTTCACCTTATAAGGGAATGACTGTTTAGTCATAACTACCAAAAGTTAATAGTACAACTGACTCATTTTAGGAATGTACAGTGATTGCGACCTTAGTATGCCAGACTGGGCTGGATGGTGGCAGCATGTTACAGCACAGGCAGAAAATAATACTGAAAATGTGTATTTCTGCCCTCCTGAAAATAATTGTGTGAATGTAAAGTAGTTTTGTCAAATTACAGTTATTGTTGTTAGGGTAATTGTGGGTTGAGAGACCATAGCCCCTGTCTGTGGCATATTAATTGGTGACAGCAGTATAGTTTATAAGACCGATGTGTCTAGCACAGTAAGTTCTGGATGGTGACTTTCCAGTCAGCGATACCTCTGCTTTTTTATGGAGCTTGGATGGGGACATTGGGTATGACAGATGTCTGTTGGCAACTAAGACATTTAGAAGCTGTACAACACTGGAGCATCCTCTTTCTAAAGCAAAGTGCTACTGTGTGGCCTATCATCTGTCCTCAGAGTGTTTAATAAAGTGTTGTCTGTGTTGAACAAAGCTTTACAGGAAAATTATCTACTGGTATTCCCTTACCTAGACAAATCACTTCTGGTGGGTCCTTGAAGAAAAACCTTGGCATAAGCCATGTTTTGGTAAGAAGGAAGGGGTAACCATAATTTGGGAGAAGTCACTTCTGGATTTGCTACAAAGAACTACTTTTATTAGAGTAGAAATTAATATACTGCTGTGTTGGTCCTTACTGACAAAGAAAAAGGCCCAAGATCTTCTAGTGGTGGTGGACCTCTACTCTGGTATATCATTCTGCCAATACCACTGTATCCATTCCAGGCCATTACAAAGAATGTCTTGTTTGTGTGTTGGGACCCCATTTGGTTCTAAGTAAGTGCAGTGTTTTGTAAAGGCAGTCCACAGAAATCTACTAGAGCTGAAAGTGATTATAGTTGTTGTCCTCCAGGTATTGGATAGGGAGTTGAAACGACAACCATTTTAGTTAGGATCAGAGAAGTAGAAGACCCCTTTAGGTAGGGCCAAACAACTAGACTGTGGTGTGGCTGATAAACAAGTGAAGAAGAATGTACTTGTGACTGTTTGCAGGGAAGCGCTGCAAGTCTGACAGTGAACCATTGATTATAATGTTCTTGAAAGCAGTCCACATCCCAGAAGAGGTGAACATTGTCACAAATTTCAAGTCCTGTTTTAGAACTAAAGCTCAAGGGATCTTAGATTCAGAGTATCTTTCAGAATCTGTGGACTCTCTTGTATTTAAACATGCCCTTCCCATGTTCAGAAGGTGTTGAGTTGTAAATGTTTCCTGCCTGTTGTATAGCAAAACATTCCCATACACTTTTCTATAATTCTCTTTGATGTCACGCATTTTAATCAGATTCAGAGAGAGAAAGGTTCAGGCTCATTCTTACCACACTGTGGTGTTTTCAGGTGCTGATGTCCCCAGCCACTCTGGAAGTAATCCCTATTTAAGCAACGGATGCTCATAGCAGCTGAGATCACACCCATCCAGATTATAGGACCTGCTTGTGAGACATAGCTGGGTAACCTTCTACTCCACAGATTTGTTCTATTAAGTTTAAGTGATTCTTCTCTCAAGGCATAAGAATACTGTCTTTTTTCACTAACTGATGAAGTTTCAGGTCTGCTTTACCTATATTATACATCTGCCTGACATGGATCTTACAGGCATCCTCAGAATGTGACAGTACAACCTTAATATCATGAGGCAATTGTCCCAGTATTAACCATGGTATGATTGTAACCCCTCAAATTGCCATTAACATTACTACACAATTGCAGTGACCTGTAGTAAGCCTTCGTATTCATTATAGCAGTGCTTTGAATGCTGATTTAGGAATATGTTGTAGATGTTGACTTTTTCTGTTTAAGTAGCTGTTGATCCAACATGGATTGTCATAAATCCTGCATATGACCTTAACTGCCTTTTATATATAATTCATAATGCTCCCTAGACAATGAAAATACCATAGTTAAAGCAATATATACCATAACATTTTACTGCTCTAAGTGTAAGTACAGTTCTCCTTCCATTTTTCCCACGTATTGATTAGAATAGTTTGGCGCCATGGAGGACCCACCATTGTGTCCTTGTTTCATTTATATATAATATTTACAGACATGAAAATATTATTTGTGAAGACCACACCTAACAGCAAGTATATGTTATTACCTTTTTGTGTTGCTTTATCTTGAATATTTAACTAATAATTTCCTGAATGTTGTATTCATGCAGAATGATTATATATAGTGATTTATGTCCATGGATACAAAAAATAAATTATTGCTTAACTAGTTTTCCTCAAAGATTTGTTACAGTATAATATAAAATTATTTAACTTTCTTGCTGAAGTTTATAGCTTATGCTCTTTATAAATAGCCATCTGCTCTGTGAATTGTCCTTGTTATGTCACTGTACACCTTAGAATGGGACATAACGGATTCTTGTGTATCAAAGATAGACAAGGAGAGTAATCGAATAACTGAAAAACAAACACAAAATACATCATCGGTAATAAAATTATTCCATGTCAGAACACAAACTCTCATTATTAATGGCTGATTGCATTTTATTTATTTTATTTAAATATTTGTTAACAAGATGAGCTGGTTGGTCCAAGGACCCTTATCAGTCATGACCTGGCCCAAAGGCAGTACATCAAGTGAGCGAATAATTATATTGTCATGAATAATTATACACTGGACAATGGCTGTCCATCAGGTTACAATATAATTACATTGTGATGAATAATTACATAGTAATGAATTCAGTGCTTTGACAATATGAAAAGCAGATGTTCAAAAATCACAGAGGAAATGAATACAAGAGGTTGAATATAAAGCAAAAAAGTAAACAGTAAACCAAGCATAGAAAAGCAGATCACTCAATTGATCAAATGTCTAGGGGTATATTCTCTTCTGGGCTAATTTTTCTTCTTCTTCTCGTTTGTTTTAGATACTTTTGAAAGCAATCATTTCACAGAAGTATTAAACATTTAGCTATATTTTGTTTTCAGAAAACATTCAATGCACAAAATGAACCTGTTAGCTCAGTTATATTATAGTACAGTCTTTATACACTTATTTTTTATGATGAACTAGAAAAAAAATTAAATAATTAACTGAAAAAATACAGGAAGATAACAAAAGAAATATTGTATTACAAAGAGGTACTTGGATTGGAGTGCTAACAGGCAGGTTTATAAGTTTTCCCCTGTGAATAACTGATGCAGAATCAGCTGCCAAAACGTAAACGTACATGATATGTATTCAAGAACATTCTTATTACATTTCTTGTGCTTTCTACTCATTCAGAAAGATTACATTAAGTGTACATGTAGTCTACACTTTGTGGTAACCTTTATGAATCCCTGTCAATATTTAAAACTGCAAGAATATCAGCAGGAAAACTAAAATTAGGAGGAAGAAGGTGTGAGTTATGTCTGCGTTGTCTGTTCACTCAGAATGGTGTACACTTAGTGAAGGCATTATTGAATCCCAGGGAATCATAAATGATCAAGAACACATTTCAACTAACACCCACAAACAAGGATCAACACAAATGACAAATGTGAATAAATGTGAAATAAAAGTTTGAAAAAAAAAAATGTAAATCAAAATAAATATATACCCCCATGTGGGGTCGCCTTTCTCACCTCCCAGACCGGTACATTATATATTTGAGGTCTCCCTTAGTTGATCAAGTGCCAGGTATGTGTTGTTGAACAAGTGCCAGGTATGTAATGTTTATCGAATTCACATTTTATCGAGTGCATAATGTGTTGGAAATGTCAAATGAAAAGTGAGTGAGGGTTTCTTCTGTTAATGCCGAAACGTTCAGTTATATCAAAAGTTTCAGCATTATGTGGTAGGGATATGCATGTGAGTATTTGTGGGGTACGGATATTGTAAGGTCTAGGTAAGGGGATAAGGTTAGTATGAGTGTTTGCTGGTTAGGGTTAGAGTAGATACTAGATAAGGGGATAGATTTTTTTTTGTTCCACGTGTACGTTTGTGTGTGTCTGAGTTGTTTTGTGTAGTGGTTGTGATATGGAAAGGACTTTTCTAATGTAAGGTAGAGGGTTAGGGTTAGGAGTAAGATTAGGGTAGCATGCATTAGTAAGGTGGTACAAGGGGGTGATGTCTCATTTCTGAAGTCCTGATACAGGTACATACTTAAATCAAAGGCAACAAGCAAACACTTAAAAGCTGACATGATTTGCTAAGCATGCATAGTAAAGTGGTCAACAGTGGATCTACAAAGCAGTAGATATCAGTAAGCATTTGCAAAAAGTTATAAAAATATGACATTTTCTATATGTATACTAAAAATGCAAAAACTGCCAGCTCTATGGTACACAAGGAAAAAGCCCTAACAATGGGCCATGCATCTGTTCAGTTCACAGCTCAGGCATCTGAGGGACTGGCAGGGAAGGTTTGGTGTCCCTTTTCTGAAGTGGGAAGGAGGAAGGGGTACATGTCCAGGGCACAATAACGTGTTTAATTTTCACAGTGGTGACCAGGAATATAACTGCAAAGTGCTGTTCAGAGAGAACAGGGTGTCTTGTTGATGTCACCCTCTTGCAGAAGTGAAGGACAGTTTAGCATTGTATACCCATGGCATGTCCCACCCTCAGGAAGAGTGGTGGGCATATGCAAGGGGCAGAATTAGGAAGATACCCCACAGCTGCAGTATGATGCTATTGGAAAATGTCTCAGTCTCTTCACTAGCCCCAGTGATAATGCTTAGCAAGTCCATGGAGGTGTCAAAAGGGGTAGGTCGACCCAGATCACCTGTGTGGGAGGAAAAGTGAAGAAACCCCCCCACAAAAGTGAAGTGTGATACTATTATTTTGGGATGGTGCATGCAAGCAGTCAGTCATAGTAAAAAACTACATTAAAACATGGTGGATATTTTGAAGACATACTAAGATAATAAATTTAGCAAGGCAGTTATAACTATTAGAAATATTATCATAGCTGCATTAAATTCATAAAAGCTATGTGACCTGCAGATAAACAAATGGTGCCATGTTATACAAACCATTAATGCGCAAAGCATTGCTACTGATACATGCCATCTAATATATAGTTTTGTAAATAAATAAATAAATATTGTTTTGAAATATTTTGAAAAATATTATATTCCAAAGAAATGCATCTGGAGTATTTCTCCCCGGGCCTCCGCTGAAAACAGGCTCTGTGGAACCTAGTCGGACTTTCCCGGTCAACAAATGATAAAAAAAAAAAAAAAAAAAAAAATGCACATTTTTCATAGATCCTGCAATATCACAGAGCACAGAGCACAGGATGCAACCTCCTCTTGTCATTCACTATTGGAAAGCTCTTATACAGGTAAGCATTTCTTTCTCTGAAATTTGAATCTATATTGCACGGAGATATAACAATTTGTTGCACCACAGCACTGGTAATTATTGGCAAATATAACACCATTTTCTTTCACAGGTAAGCGATCAGAAATGATCCAACATCACTCAAACTAATAACAGCAAAGAAGCCAAAGGGATACACCCATTTTCTTTCATACATATGCAATATAAAATCAGTATCTAGAGGCAGACCTTTGATACTGACATCAGTGTATAGCCAGTAACTACTGAACAGCTTACATTCTTTTTCATTATTTTTGTAATTCATATAATTTATCAGATAATGTTTTCAGTAGAGAATTTTGGAAAAAGCTGTCAGGAAGCAAGTGGTTTCCAGCCCATAGTGGTTAATGTGTTTATCTTGTAAATAGAAGGTACAGGGTTTGATTCTTACCTTTGGGTTGGGAAGTTTGGTTAGCTTTAAAATGTCCCACAAGGGCAGACAGCCGAGTACTAATCTATGAACCTATGAACTGACCGAATGAATAACCTTACCAAGACATACCTGCTTTACTCCTCATTTGTCTGCAGTTTCAGCAGGTACAACTGCAGCACCAGAGGTTGATATAGAATCCCCTTCAAAGTGTTCTTGGTAGCACCAGAGGTTGTTATAGAATGCCCTTCAAAGTGTTCTTGGTAGCAACACAGATTGCTATAGAATCCCCTTCAAAGTGTTCTTGGTAGCACCACAGGTTGCTATAGAATCCTCCATAAACTATTCTTGGGAGCACCACAGTTTGTTATAGGATCCCTTTCAATGTGTTCTTGGGAGCACCACAGGTTGCTAAAGAATCCCCTTCAAAGTGTTCTTAGTAGCACCACAGGTTGTTACAGAATCCCCTTCAAAGTGTTCTTGGTAGCAACACAGGTTGTAATAGAATCCCCTTCAAAGTGTTATTGGTAGCACCACAGGTTGTTATAGAATCACCTTCAAAGTGTTCTTGGTAGCACCACAGGTTGTTATGGTATCCCCATCAAAGAGTTCTTGATAGCACCACAGGTTGTTATAGAATCCCCTTCAAAGTGTTCTAAGTAGCAACACAGGTTCTTACAGAATCCCTTTAAAAGTGTTCTTGGTAGCACCACAGGTTGTTATAGAATCCCCCTTCAAAGTGTTCTTGGTAGCACCACAAGTTGTTATAGAATCCCCTTCAAAGTGTTTTTCATAGCACCAAAGGTTGTTATAGAATCCTATTCAAAGTGTTCTTGGTCGCACCACAGGTTGTTACAGAATCCCCTTCAAAGTGTTCTTGGCAGCACCACAGGTTGTTATAGAATCCCCCTTCAAAGTGTTCTTGGCAGCACCACAGGATGCTATAGAAACCCCCTCAAAGTGTTCTTGGTAGCATAACAGGTTGTTGTGGAATCCTCCTTCAAATTATTCTGGTAGCACAACAGGCTGTTATAGAATTCCCTTCAAAGTGTTCTTGGTAACACCACAGGTTGTTACAGAATCCCCTTCAAAGTGTTCTTGGTAGCACCACAGGTTGTTCTAGAATCCGTTTTCAAAGTGTTCTTGGTAGCACCACAGGTTGTTATAGAATCCCCTTCAAAGTGTTCTTGGTAGAACCATAGGTTGTTATAGAATCCCCTTCAAAGTGTTCTTGGTAGCACCACAAGTTGCTACAAAATCCCCTTCAAAGTGTTCTTGGCAGCATCACAGGTGGTTATAGAATCCCTCTTCAAAGTGATCTTGGTAGCACCACAGGTTGTTATAGAATCCCCTTTAAAGTGATCTTGGTAGCACCACAGGTTGTTATAGAATCCCCTTTAAAGTGTTCTTGGTAGCACCACAGGTTGTTACAGAATCCCCTTCAAAGTTTTGCTGGCAGCACCACAGGTTGCTATAGAATCCCCTTCAAAGAGTTCATGGTAGCACCACAGGTTGTTATAGAATCCCCTTCAAAGTGTTCTTGGTAGCACCACAGGTTGTTACAGAATCCCCTTCAAAGTGTTCTTGACAGCACCAGAAGTTGCTATAGAATCCCCTTCAAAGTGTTCTTGGTAGCACCACAGGTTATTATAGAATCCTCCTTCAAAGTGTTCTTGGTAGCACCCGAGGTTGTTATAGAATCCCCTTCAAACTGTTCTTGGTAGCACCAGAGGTTGTTTTAAAATCCCCTTCAAGGTATTCTTGGTAGCACCAGAGGTTGTTACAGAATACCCTTCAAAGAGTTCATGGCAGCACCATAGGTTGTTATAGAATCCCCTTCAAAGTGTTCTTGGTAGCACCACAAGTTGTTACAGAATCCCCTTCAAAGTGTTTTTGGCAGCACCATGGGTTATTATAGAATCCCCCTTCAAAGTGTTCTTGGCAGCAACAGAGGTTGGTGTAGAATCCCCTTCAAAGTGTTCTTGGTAGTACCAAAGGTTGTTATAGATTCCCCTTCAAAGTGTTCTTGGTAGCACTACAGGTTGTTACAGAATCCCCCTCAAAGTGTTCTTGGCAGCACCACAGAATCAGCTGCCAAAACGTAAACGTACGTGATATGTATTCAAGAACATTCTTATTACATTTCTTGTGCTTTCTACTCATTCAGAAAGATTACGTTAAGTGTACATGTAGTCTACACTTTGTGGTAACCTTTATGAATCCCTGTCAATATTTAAAACTGCAAGAATATCAGCAGGAAAACTAAAATTAGGAGGAAGAAGGAGTGAGTTATGTCTGCATTGTCTGTTCACTCAGAATGGTGTACACTTAGTGAAGGCATTATTGAATCCCAGGGAATCATAAATGATCAAGAACACATTTCACCTAACACCCACAAACAAGGATCAACACAAATGACAAATGTGAATAAATGTGAAATAAAATTTTGAAAAAAAAATGTAAATCAAAATAAATATATACCCACATGTGGGGTCGCCTTTCTCACCTCCCAGACCAGTATATTATATATTTGAGGTCTCCCTTAGTTGATCAATCATATGTGTTGTTGAACAAGTGCCAGGTATGTAATGTTTATAGAATTCACATTTTATCGAGTGCACAATGTGTTGGAAATGTCAAATGAAAAGTGAGTGAGGGTTTCTTCTGTTAATGCCGAAACGTTCAGTTATATCAAAAGTTTCAGCATTATGTGGTAGGGATATGCGTATGAGTATTTGTGGGGTACGGATATTGTAAGGTCTAGGTAAGGGGATAAGGTTAGTATGAGTGTTTTCTGGTTAGGGTTAGAGTAGATACTAGATAAGGGGATAGATTTTTTTTGTTCCACGTGTACGTTTGTGTGTGTCTGAGTTGTTTTGTGTAATGGTTGTGATATGGAAAGGACTTTTCTAATGTAAGGTAGAGGGTTAGGGTTAGGAGTAAGATTAGGGTAGCATGCATTAGTAAGGTGGTACAAGGGGGTGATGTCTCATTTCTGAAGTCCTGATACAGGTACATACTTAAATCAAAGGCAACAAGCTAACACTTAAAAGCTGACATGATTTGCTAAGCATGCATAGAAAAGTGGTCAACATTGGATGTACAAAGCAGTAGATATCAGTAAGCATTTGCAAAAAGTTATAAAAATATGACATTTTCTATATGTATACTAAAAATGCAAAAACTGCCAGCTCTATGGTACACAAGGATAAAGCCCTAACAATGGGCCATGCATCTGCTCAGTTCACAGCTCAGGCATCTGAGGGACTGGAAGGTTTGGTGTCCCTTTTCTGAAGTGGGAAGGAGGAAGGGGTACATGTCCAGGGCACAATAACGTGTTTAATTTTCACAGTGGTGACCAGGAATATAACTGCAAAGTGCTGTTCAGGGAGAACAGGGTGTCTTGTTGATGTCACCCTCTTGCAGAAGTGAAGGACAGTTTAGCATTGTATACCCATGGCATGTCCCACCCTCAGGAAGAGTGGTGGGCATATGCAAGGGGCAGAATTAGGAAGATACTCCACAGCTGCAGTATGATGCTATTGGAAAATGTCTCAGTCTCTTCACTAGCCCCAGTGATAATGCTTAGCAAGTCCATGGAGGTGTCAAAAGGGGTAGGTCGACCCAGATCACCTGTGTGGGAGGAAAAAGTGAAGAAACCCCCCCACAAAAGTGAAGTGTGATACTATTATTTTGGGATGGTGCATGCAAGCAGTCAGTCATAGTAAAAAACTACATTAAAACATGGTGGATATTTTGAAGACATACTAAGATAATAAATTTAGCAAGGCAGTTATAACTATTAGAAATATTATCATAGCTGCATTAAATTCATAAAAGCTATGTGACCTGCAGATAAACAAATGGTGCCATGTTATACAAACCATTAATGCGCAAAGCATTGCTACTGATACATGCCATCTAATATATAGTTTTGTAAATAAATAAATAAATATTGTTTTGAAATATTTTGAAGAATATTATATTCCAAAGAGATGCATCTGGAGCATTTCTCCCCGGGCCTCCGCTGAAAACAGGCTCTGTGGAACCTAGTCAGACTTTCCCGGTCAACAAATGATAAAAAAAAAAAAAAAAAAAAAAAAAAGCACATTTTTCATAGATCCTACAATATCACAGAGCACAGAGCATAGGATGCAACCTCCTCTTGTCATTCACTATTGGAAAGCTCTTATACAGGTAAGCATTTCTTTCTCTGAAATTTGAATCTATATTGCACAGAGATATAACAATTTGTTACACCACAGCACTGGTAATTATTGGCAAATATAATACCATTTTCTTTCACAGGTAAGCGATCAGAAATGATCCAACATCACTCAAACTAATAACAGCAAAGAAGCCAAAGGGATACACCCATTTTCTTTCATACATATGCAATATAAAATCAGTATCTAGAGGCAGACCTTTGATACTGACATCAGTGTATAGCCAGTAACTACTGAAGAGCTTACATTCTTTTTCATTATTTTTGTAATTCATATAATTTATCAGATAATGTTTTCAGTAGAGAATTTTGGAAAAAGCTGTCAGGAAGCAAGTGGTTTCCAGCCCATAGTGGTTAATGTGTTTATCTTGTAAATACAAGGTACAGGGTTTGATTCTTACCTTTGGGTTGGGAAGTCTGGTTAGCTTTAAAATGTCCCACAAGGGCAGACAGCCGAGTACTAATCTATGAACCTATGAACTGACCGAATGAATAACCTTACCAAGACATACCTGCTTTACTCCTCATTTGTCTGCAGTTTCAGCAGGTACAATTGCAGCACCACAGGTTGATATAGAATCCCCTTCAAAGTGTTCTTGGTAGCACCACAGGTTGTTATAGAATGCCCTTCAAAGTGTTCTTGGTAGCAACACAGATTGCTATAGAATCCCCTTCAAAGTGTTCTTGGTAGCACCACAGGTTGCTATAGAATCCTCCATAAACTATTCTTGGAAGCACCACAGGTTGTTATAGGATCCCTTTCAACGTGTTCTTGGGAGCACCACAGGTTGCTAAAGAATCCCCTTCAAAGTGTTCTTAGTAGCACCACAGGTTGTTACAGAATCCCCTTCAAAGTGTTCTTGGCAGCACCACAGGTTGTTATAGAATCCACTTCAAAGTGCTCTTGGTAGCACCACAGGTTGTTACAGAATCCCCTTCAAAGTGTTGCTGGCAACACCACAGGTTGCTATAGAATCCCCTTCAAAGAGCTCATGGTAGCACCACAGGTTGTTATAGAGTCCCCTTCAAAGTGTTCTTGGTAGCACCACAGGTTGTTACAGAATCCCCTTCAAAGTGTTCTTGGCAGCACCACAAGTTGCTATAGAATCCCCTTCAAAGTGTTCTTGGTAGCACCACAGGTTGTTATAGAATCCCCTTCAAAGTGTTCTTGGTAGCACCACAGGTTGTTACAGAATCCCCTTCAAAGTGTTCTTGGCAGCACCACAAGTTGCTATAGAATCCCCTTCAAAGTGTTCTTGGTAGCACCACAGGTTATTATAGAATCCTCCTTCAAAGTGTTCTTGGTAGCACCACAGGTTGTTGTAGAATCCACTTCAAAGTGTTCTTGGTAGCACCACAGGTTTTTACAGAATCCCCTTCAAAGTGTTGCTGGCAGCACCATAGGTTGCTATAGAATCCCCTTCAAAGTGTTCTTGGTAGCACCACAGGTTGTTACAGAATCCCCTTCAAAGTGTTCTTGGTAGCAACACAGGTTGTTATAGAATTCCCCTTCAAAGTGTTCTTGGTAGAACCACATGTTGTTATAGAATCCCCTTAAAAGTGCTGTTCGTAGCACCACAGGTTGTTATAGAATCCCCTTCAAAGTGTTTTTGGTCACACCACAGGATGTTACAGAATCCCCTTCAAAGTGTTCTTGGCAGCACCACAGGTTGTTACAGAATCCCCCTTCAAAGTGTTCTTGGCAGCACCACAGGTTGCTATAGAATCCCCTTCAAATTGTTATTGGCAGCACCATAGGTTGTTATAGAATCCCCCTTCAAAGTGTTCTGGTAGCACCACAGGTTGTTATAGAATCCCCTTCAAAGTGTTCTTGGTAGCACCACAGGTTGTTACAGAATCCCCTTCAAAGTGTTCTTGGTAGCACCACAGGTTGTTATAGAATCCCTTTTCAAAGTGTTCTTGGTAGCACCACAGGTTGTTATAGAATCCCCTTCAAAGTGTTCTTGGTAGCACCACAGGTTGTTACAGAATCCCCTTCAAAGTGTTCTTGGTAGCACCACAGGTTGTTTCAGAATCCCCTTCAAAGTGTTCTTGGTAGCACCACAGGTTGTTACAGAATCCCCTTCAAAGTGTTCTTGGTAGCACCACAGGTTGTTATAGAATCCCTTTTCAAAGTGTTCTTGGTAGCACCACAGGTTGTTAGGGAATCCCCTTCAAAGTGTTCTTAGTAACACCATAGGTTGTTATTGAATCCCCTTCAAAGTGTTCTTGGTAGAACCACAAATTGTTACAAAATCCCCTTCAAAGTGTTCTTGGCAGCACCACAGGTGGTTACAGAATCCCCCTTCAAAGTGGTCTTGGTAGCACCACAGGTTGTTATAGAATCCCATTCAAAGTGTTCTTGGTAGCACCACAGGTTGTTATAGAATCCACTTCAAAGTGTTCTTGGTAGCACCACAGGTTGTTATAGAATCCCATTCAAAGTGTTCTTGGTAGCACCACAGGTTATTATAGAATCCCCTTCAAAGTGTTCTTGGTAGCAACACAGGTTGTTATAGAATTCCCCTTCAAAGTGTTCTTGGTAGAACCACAGGTTGTTATAGAATCCCCTTAAAAGTGCTGTTCGTAGCACCACAGGTTGTTATAGAATCCCCTTCAAAGTGTTTTTGGTCACACCACAGGATGTTACAGAATCCCCTTCAAAGTGTTCTTGGCAGCACCACAGGTTGTTACAGAATCCCGCTTCAAAGTGTTCTTGGCAGCACCACAGGTTGCTATAGAATCCCCTTCAAATTGTTATTGGCAGCACGATAGGTTGTTATAGAATCCCCCTTCAAAGTGTTCTGGTAGCACCACAAGTCATTATAGAATCCCCTTCAAAGTGTTCTTGGTAGCATCACAGGTTGTTTCAGAATCCCCTTCAAAGTGTTCTTGGTAGCACCACAGGTTGGTATAGAATCCCTTTTCAAAGTGTTCTTGGTAGCACCACAGGTTGTTATAGAATCCCCTTCAAAGTGTTCTTGGTAACACCATAGGTTGTTATTGAATCCTCTTCAAAGTGTTCTTGGTAGAACCACAAATTGTTACAAAATCCCCTTCAAAGTGTTCTTGGCAGCACCACAAGTGGTTACAGAATCCCCCTTCAAAGTGGTCTTGGTAGCACCACAGGTTGTTATAGAATCCCCTTCAAAGTGTTCTTGGTAGCACCACAGGTTGTTACAGAATTCCCTTCAAAGGGTTCTTGGCAGCACCACAGGTTCCTATAGAATCCACTTCAAAGTGTTCTTGGTAGCACCACAGGTTGTTATAGAATCCCATTCAAAGTGTTCTTGGTAGCACCACAGGTTATTATAGAATCCCCTTCAAAGTGTTCTCGGCAGCACCACAGGTTGTTATAGAATCCCCTTCAAAGTGTTCTTGGTAGCACCACAGGTTGTTACAGAATCCCCTTCAAAGTGTTCTTGGTAGCAACACAGGTTGTTATAGAATTCCTCTTCAAAGTGTTCTTGGTAGAACCACAGGTTGTTATAGAATCCCCTTAAAAGTGTTGTTCGTAGCACCACAGGTTGTTATAGAATCCCCTTCAAAGTGTTCTTGGTCACACCACAGGATGTTACAGAATCCCCTTTAAAGTGTTCTTGGCAGCACCACAGGTTGTTACAGAATCCCCCTTCAAAGTGTTCTTGGTAGCAACACAGGTTGCTATAGAATCCCCTTCAAATTGTTATTGGCAGCACCATAGGTTGTTATAGAATCCCCCTTCAAAGTGTTCTGGTAGCACCACAGGTCATTATAGAATCCCCTTCAAAGTGTTCTTGGTAGCATCACAGGTTGTTTCAGAATCCCCTTCAAAGTGTTCTTGGTAGCACCACAGGTTGTTACAGAATCCCCTTCAAAGTGTTCTTGGTAGCACCACAGGTTGTTATAGAATCCCTTTTCAAAGTGTTCTTGGTAGCACCACAGGTTGTTAGAGAATCCCCTTCAAAGTGTTCTTGGCAGCACCACAGGTTGTTACAGAATCCCCTTCAAAGTGTTCTTGGTAGCACCACAGGTTGTTACAGAATCCCCTTCAAAGTGTTCTTGGCAGCACCAAAGGTTGCTATAGTATCCCCTTCAATGTGTTCATGATCTTGGCAGCAACAGATGTTGCTATAGAATCCCCTACAAAGTGTTCTTGGTAGCACCACAGGTTGTTATAGATTCCCCTTCAAAGTGTTCTTGGTAGCACCACAGGTTGTTACAGAATCCCCCTCAAAGTGTTCTTGGCAGCACCACAGGTTGCTATAGAATCCCCTTCAAAGTGTTCTTGGTAGCACGACAGGTTGTTATAGAATCCCCGTCAAAGTGCTCTTGGTAGTACCACGGGTTGTTATAGAATTCCCTTCAAAGTGTTCTTGGTAGCACCACAGGTTGTTATGGAATCCCTTCAAAGTATTCTTGGTAGCACCACAGGTTGCTACAGAATCCCCTACAAAGTATTCTTGGTAGGACGACAGGTTGCTCTAGAATCCACTTCAAAGTGTTCTTGGTAGCACAACAGGTTGTTATATAATTTCCTTAAAAGTGTTCTTGGTAGCACCACAGGATGTTATAGAATTCCCCTTCAAAGTGTTCTTGGTAGCACAACAGGTTGTTATAGAATCCCCTTCAAATTATTCATGGTAGCACCACAGGTTGTTACAGAATCCCCTTCAAAGTGTTCTTGGTAGCACCACAGGATGTTAGAGAATCCCCTTCAAAGTGTTCTTGGTAGCACCACAAGTTGTTATAGAATCCCCTTCAAAGTGTTCTGGGTAGCACCACAGGTTGTTAAAGAATCCCCTTCAAAGTGTTCTTGGTAGCATCACAGGTTGTTATAGAATCCCCTTCAAAGTATTCTTGGTAGCACCGCAGGTTGTTATAGAATCCCCTTCAAAGTGTTCTTGGTAGCACCATAGGTTGTTATAGAATTCCCTTCAAAGTGTTCTTGGTAGCATCACAGGTTGTTATAGAATCCCCTTCAAAGTGTTCTTGGTAGCACCATAGGTTGTTACAGAATCCCCTTCAAAGTGTTCTTGGTAGCACCACAGGTTGTTATAGAATCCCCATTCAAAGTGTTCTTACTAGCACCACAGGTTGATATAGAATCCCCTTCAAAGTGTTCTTGGTAGCACCACAGGTTGTTATAGAATTCCCTTCAAAGTGTTCTTGGTAGCACCACAGGTTGTTATAGAATCCCCTTCAAAGTGTTCTTGGTAGCACCACAGGTTGTTATAGAATCCCCTTCAAAGTGTTCTTGGTAGCACCACAGGTTGTTATAGAATCCCCTTCAAAGTGTTCTTGGTAGCACCACAGGTTGTTATAGAATCCCCTTCAAAGTGTTCTTGGTAGCACCACAGGTTGTTATAGAATCCCCTTCAAAGTGTTCTTGGTAGCACCTCAGGTTGCTATAGAATCCCCTTCAAAGTGTTCTTGGTAGCACCACAGGTTGTTATAGAATCCCCTTCAAAGCGTTCTTGGTAGCACCAAAGGTTGTTATAGAATCCCCTTCAAAGTGTTCTTGGTAGCACCACAGGTTGCTATAGAATCCCCTTCAAAGTGTTCTTGGTAGCACCACAGGTTGTTATAGAATCCCCTTCAAAGTGTTCTTGGTAGCACCACAGGTTGTTATAGAATCCCCTTCAAAGTGTTCTTGGTAGCACCACAGGTTGCTATAGAATCCCCTTCAAAGTGTTCTTGGTAGCACCACAGGTTGTTATAGAATCCCCTTCAAAGTGTTCTTGGTAGCACCACAGGTTGTTATAGAATCCCCTTCAAAGTGTTCTTGGTAGCACCACAGGTTGTTATAGAATCCCCTTCAAAGTGTTCTTGGTAGCACCACAGGTTGTTACAGAATCCCCTTCAAAGTGTTCTTGGTAGCACCACAGGTTGCTATAGAATCCCCTTCAAAGTGTTCTTGGTAGCACCACAGGTTGTTATAGAATCCCCTTCAAAGTGTTCTTGGTAGCACCAGAGGTTGTTATAGAATCCCCTTCAAAGTGTTCTTGGTAGCACCACAGGTTGTTATAGAATCCCCTTCAAAGTGTTCTTGGTAGCACCACAGGTTGTTATAGAATCCCCTTCAAAGTGTTCTTGGTAGCACCACAGGTTGCTACATAATCCCCTTCAAAGTGTTCTTGGTACCACCACAGGTTGTTATAGAATCCCGTGTAAAGTGTTCTTGGTACCACCACAGGTTGTTATAGAATCCCCGTCAAAGTGCTCTTTGTAGTACCACAGGTTGTTATAGAATTCCCTTCAAAGTGTTCTTGGTAGCACCACAGGTTGTTATAGAATCCCCTTCAAAGTGTTCTTGGTAGCACCACAGGTTGTTATAGAATTCCCTTCAAAGTGTTCTTGGTAGCACCACAGATTGTTATGGAATCCCTTCAAAGTGTTCTTGGTAGCACCACAGGTTGCTACAGAATCCCCTTCAAAGTGTTCTTGGTAGCACCACAGGTTGCTATAGAATCCCCTTCAAAGTGTTATTGGTAGCACCACAGGTTATTATAGAATCCGCATTCTAAGTGTTCTTGGTAGCACAACAGGTTGTTATAGAATCCCCTTCAAAGTGTTCTTGGTAGCACCACAGGTTGTTATAGAATCCCCTTCAAAGTGTTCTTGGTAGCACCACAGGTTGTTATAGAATCCCCTTCAAAGTGTTCTTGGTAGCACCACAGGTTGTTACAGAACCCCCTTCAAAGTGTTCTTGGTAGCACCACAGCTTGTTATAGATTCCTGTTCAAAGTGTTCTTGGTAGCACCACAGGTTGTTATAGAATCCATTTCAAAGTGTTCTTGTAGCACCACAGCTTGTTATAGAATCCTATTCAAAGTGTTCTTGGTAGCACCACAGGTTGTTATAGAATCCCCTTCAAAGTGTTCTTGGTAGCACCACAGGTTGTTACAGAATCCCCTTCAAAGTGTTCTTGGTAGCACCACAGGTTGTTATAGAATCCCCTTCAAAGCATTCTTGGTAGCACCACAGGTTGTTATAGAATACCCTTCAAAGTGTTCTTGGTAGCACCGCAGGTTGTTATAGAATCCCCTTCAAAGTGTTCTTGGTAGCACCACAGGTTGTTATAGAATCCCCTTCAAAGTGTTCTTGGTAGCACCACAGGTTGTTATGGAATCCCCTTCAAAGTGTTCTTGGTAGCATCACAGGTTGTTATAGAATCCCCTTCAAAGTATTCTTGGTAGCACCGCAGGTTGTTATAAAATCCCCTTCACAGTGTTCTTGGTAGCACCACAGGTTGTTATAGAATCCCCTTCAAAGCGTTCTTGGTAGCACCAAAGGTTGTTATAGAATCTCCTTCAAAGTGTTCTTGGTAGCACCACAGGTTGTTATAGAATCCCTTCAAACTGTTCTTGGTAGCACCACAGGTTGTTATAGAATCCCCTTCAAAGTGTTCTTGGTAGCACCACAGGTTGCTATAGAATCCCCTTCAAAGTGTTCTTGGTAGCACCACAGGTTGTTATAGAATCCCCTTCAAAGTGTTCTTGGTAGCACCACAGGTTGTTATAGAATCCCCTTCAAAGTGTTCTTGGTAGCACCACAGGTTGTTATAGAATCCCCTTCAAAGTGTTCTTGGTAGCACCACAGGTTGCTATAGAATCCCCTTCAAAGTGTTCTTGGTAGCACCACAGGTTGTTATAGAATTCCCTTCAAACTGTTCTTGGTAGCACCACAGGTTGTTATAGAATCCCCTTCAAAGTGTTCTTGGTAGCACCACAGGTTGTTATAGAATCCCCTTCAAAGTGTTCTTGGTAGCACCACAGGTTGTTATAGAATCCCCTTCAAAGTGTTCTTGGTAGCACCACAGGTTGTTACAGAATCCCCTTCAAAGTGTTCTTGGTAGCACCACAGGTTGTTATAGAATCCCCTTCAAAGTGTTCTTGGTAGCACCACAGGTTGTTATAGAATCCCCTTCAAAGTGTTCTTGGTAGCACCACAGGTTGTTATAGAATCCCCTTCAAAGTGTTCTTGGTAGCACAAAAGGTTGCTATAGAATCCCCTTCAAAGTGTTCTTGGTAGCACCACAGGTTGTTATAGAATCCACTTCAAAGTATTCTTGTAGCACCACAGCTTGTTATAGAATCCTATTCAAAGTGTTCTTGGTAGCACCACAGGTTGTTATAGAATCCCCTTCAAAGTGTTCTTGGTAGCACCACAGGTTGTTACAAAATCCCCTTCAAAGTGTTCCTGGTAGCACCACAGGTTGTTACAGAATCCCCTTCAAAGTGTTCTTGGCAGCACCACAGGTTGTAATAGAATCCCCTTCAAAGTGTTCTTGGTAGCACCACATGTTGTTATAGAATCCCCTTCAAAGTGTTCTTGGTAGCACCACAGGTTGTTATAGAATTCCCTTCAAAGTGTTCTTGGTAGCACCACAGGTTGTTATGGAATCGCCTTCAAAGTGTTCTTGGTAGCACCACAGGTTGTTATAGAATCCCCTTCAAAGTGTTCTTGGTAGCACCTCAGGTTGCTATAGAATCCCCTTCAAAGTGTTCTTGGTAGCACCACAGGTTGTTATAGAATCCCCTTCAAAGCGTTCTTGGTAGCACCAAAGGTTGTTATAGAATCCCCTTCAAAGTGTTCTTGGTAGCACCACTAGTTGTTATAGAATTCCCTTCAAACTGTTCTTGGTAGCACCACAGGTTGTTATAGAATCCCCTTCACAGTGTTCTTGGTAGCACCACAGGTTGTTATAGAATCCCTTCAAAGTGTTCTTGGTAGCACCACAGGTTGTTATAGAATCCTTCAAAGTGTTCTTGGCAGCACCACAGGTTGCTATAGAATCCCCTTCAAAGTGTTCTTGGTAGCACCACAGGTTGTTACAGAATCCCTTCAAAGTGTTCTTGGTAGCACCACAGATTGTTATGGAATCCCTTCAAAGTGTTCTTGGTAGCACCACAGGTTGCTACAGAATCCCCTACAAAGTATTCTTGGTAGGACCACAGGTTGTTATAGAATTCCTTAAAAGTGTTCTTGGTAGCACCACAGGATGTTAGAGAATCCCCTTCAAAGTGTTCTTGGTAGCACCACAGGTTATTATAGAATTCCCCTTCAAAGTGTTCTTGGTAGCACAACAGGTTGTTATGGAATCCCTTCAAAGTGTTCTTGGTAGCACCACAGGTTGTTACAGAATCCCCTTCAAAGTGTTCTTGGTAGCACCACAGGTTGTTATAGAATCCCCTTCAAAGTGTTCTTGGTAGCACCACAGGTTGTTATAGAATCCCCTTCAAAGTGTTCTTGGTAGCACCACAGGTTGTTATAAAATTTCCTTAAAAGCGTACTTGGTAGCACCACAGGTTGTTACAGAATCCCCTTCAAAGTGTTCTTGGTAGCACCACAGGTTGCTATAGAATCCCCTTCAAAGTGTTCTTGGTAGCACCACAGGTTGTTATAGAATCGCCTTCAAAGTGTTCTTGGTAGCACCACAGGTTGTTATAGAATCCCCTTCAAAGTGTTCTTGGTAGCACCACAGGTTGTTATAGAATCCCCTTCAAAGTGTTCTTGGTAGCACCACAGGTTGTTATAGAATCCCTTCAAAGTGTTCTTGGCAGCACCACAGGTTGTTACAGAATCCCCTTCAAAGTGTTCTTGGTAGCACCACAGGTTGTTATAGAATCCCCCTTCAAAGTATTCTTGGTAGCACCACAGGTTGTTATAGAATCCCCTTCACAGTGTTCTTGGTAGCACCACAGGTTGTTATAGAATCCCGTTCAAAGTGTTCTTGGTAGAACCGCAGGTTGCTGTAGAATCCCCTTCAAAGTGCTACCGGTAGGACCACAGGTTATTATAGAATCCCCATTCTAAGTGTTCTTGGTAGCACAACAGGTTACTACAGAATTCCCTTCAAAATGTGCTTGGCAGCACCACAGGTTGCTATAGAATCCCCTTCAAAGTGTTCTTGGTAGCACCACAGGTTCCTATAGAATCCCCTTCAAAGTGTTCTTGGTAGCACCACAGGTTGTTATAGAATCCCCTTCAAAGTGTTCTTGGTAGCACCACAGGTTGTTATAGAATCCCCTTCAAAGTGTTCTTTGTAGCACCACAGGTTGTTACAGAACCCCCTTCAAAGTGTTCTTGGTAGCACCACAGGTTGTTATAGAATCCCCTTCAAAGTGTTCTTGGTAGCACCACAGGTTGCTATAGAATCCCCTTCAAAGTGTTCTTGGTACCACCACAGGTTGTTAACGAATCCCCTTCAAAGTGTTCTTGGTAGCACCACAGGTTGTTATAGAATCCCCTTCAAAGTGTTCTTGGTAGCACCACAGGTTGTTATAGAATCCCCTTCAAAGTGTTCTTGGTAGCACCACAGGTTGTTACAGAATCCCCTTCAAAGTGTTCTTGGTAGCACCACAAGTTGTTACAGAATCCCCCCTCAAAATGTTCTTGGTAGCACCACAGGTTGTTAAAGAATCCCATTCAAAGTGTTCTTGGTAGCACAACAGGTTGCTATAGAATCCCCTTCAAAGTGTTCTTGGTAGCACCACAGGTTGTTATAGAATCCCCTTCAAAGTGTTCTTGGTAGCACCACAGGTTGTTATAGAATCCCCTTCAAAGTGTTCTTGGTAGCACCACTAGTTGTTATAGAATTCCCTTCAAACTGTTCTTGGTAGCACCACAGGTTGTTATAGAATCCCCTTCAAAGTGTTCTTGGTAGCACCACAGGTTGTTATAGAATCCCCTTCAAAGTGTTCTTGGTAGCACCACAGGTTGTTATAGAATCCCCTTCAAAGTGTTCTTGGTAGCACCACAGGTTGTTATAGAATCCCCTTCAAAGTGTTCTTGGTAGCACCACAGGTTGTTACAGAATCCCCTTCAAAGTGTTCTTGGCAGCACCACAGGTTGCTATAGAATCCCCTTCAAAGTGTTCTTGGTAGCACCACAGGTTGCTATAGAATCCCCTTCAAAGTGTTCTTGGTAGCACCAAAGGTTGTTATAGTATCCCCTTCAAAGTGTTCTTGGTAGCACCTCAGGTTGCTATAGAATCCATTTCAAAGTGTTCTTGGTAGCACCACATGTTGTTGCTATAGAATCCCTTCAAAGTGTTCTTGGTAGCACCACAGGTTGCTATAGAATCCCCTTCAAAGTGTTCTTGGTAGCACCACAGGTTGTTATAGAATTCCCTTCAAAGTGTTCTTGGTAGCACCACAGGTTGTTATAGAATCCCCTTCAAAGTGTTCTTGGTAGCACCACAGGTTGTTATAGAATCCCCTTCAAAGCGTTCTTGGTAGCACCAAAGGTTGTTATAGAAGCCCCTTCAATGTGTTCTTGGTAGCAACACAGGTTGCTACACAATCCCCTTCAAGGTGTTCTTGGTAGCACCTCAGGTTGCTATAGAATCCATTTCAAAGTGTTCTTGGTAGCACCACATGTTGTTATAGAATCCCATTCAAAGTGTTCTTGGTAGCACCAAAGGTTGTTGCTATAGAATCCTTCAAAGTGTTCTTGGTAGCACCACAGGTTCTTACAGAATCACCTTCAAAGTGTTCTTGGTAGCACCACAGGTTGTTATAGAATCCCCTTCAAAGTGTTCTTGGTAGCACCACAGGTTGCTATAGAATCCCCTTCAAAGTGTTCTTGGTAGCACCACAGGTTGTTACAGAATCCCCTTCAAAGTGTTCTTGGTAGCACCACAGGTTGTTATAGAATCCCCTTCAAAGTGTTCTTGGTAGCACCACAGGTTGTTATAGAATCCCCTTCAAAGTGTTCTTGGTAGCACCACAGGTTGTTACAGAATCCCCTTCAAAGTGTTCTTGGTAGCACCACAGGTTGTTATAGAATCCCCTTCAAAGTGTTCTTGGTAGCACCACAGGTTGTTATAGAATCCCCTTCAAAGTGTTCTTGGTAGCACCACAGGTTGTTATAGAATCCCCTTCAAAGTGTTCTTGGTAGCACCACAGGTTGTTATAGAATCCCCTTCAAAGTGTTCTTGGTAGCACCACAGGTTGCTATAGAATCCCCTTCAAAGTGTTCTTGGTAGCACCACAGGTTGCTATAGAATCCCCTTCAAAGTGTTCTTGGTAGCACCACAGGTTGTTACAGAATCCACTTCAAAGTGTTCTTGGTAGCACCACAGGTTGTTACAGAATCCCCTTCAAAGTGTTCTTGGTAGCACCACAGGTTGTTACAGAATCCACTTCAAAGTGTTCTTGGTAGCACCACAGGTTGTTACAGAATCCCCAACAAAGTGTTCTTGGTAGAACCACAGGCTGTTACAAAATCCCCTTTAAAGTGTTCTTGGTAGTATCACAGGTTGCTATAGAATCCCCATCAAAGTGTTCTTGGTACCACCACAGGTTGTTACAGAATCCCCTTCAAAGTGTTCTTGGTAGCACCACAGGTTGTTATAGAATCCCACTTCAAAGTTTTCTTGGTAGCACCACAGGTTGCTATAGAATCCCCTTCAAAGTGTTCTTGGAAACACCACAGGTTGTTATAAAATTCCCTTCAAAGGGTTCTTGTTAACACCACAGGTTGTTAAAGAATCCCCCTTCAAAGTTTTCTTGGTAGCAAAACTGGTTGCTATAGAATCCCCTTCAAAGTGTTCTTGGTAGTACCACATGCTGTTATAGAATCCCCTTCAAAAATGTCTTGGTAGTACCACAGGTTGCTATAGAGTCCCCCTTCAAAGTGTTCTTGGTAGCACCACAGGTTGCTATAAAATCCTCTTCAAAGTGTTCTTGGTAGCAGCACATGTTGCTATAGAATCCGCTTCAAAGTGTTCTTGGTGGCACTAAAGGTGGTTACAGAATCCTCTTCAAAGTGTTCTTGGTAGCACCACAGGTTGTTACAGAATCCCCTTCAAAGTGTTCTTGGTAGCATCACAGGTTGTTACAGAATCCACTTCAAAGTGTTCTTGGTAGCACCACAGGTTGTTACAGAATCCCCGACAAAGTGTTCTTGGTAGAACCACAGGCTGTTACAAAATCCCCTTTAAAGTGTTCTTGATAGCATCACAGGTTGCTATAGAATCCCCTTCAAAGTGTTCTTCGTACCACCACAGGTTGTTACAGAATCCCCTTCAAAGTGTTCTTGGTAGCACCACAGGTTGTTATAGAATCCCACTTCAAAGTTTTCTTGGTAGCACCACAGGTTGCTATAGAATCCCCTTCCAAGTGTTCTTGGAAACACCACAGGTTGTTATAAAATTCCCTTCAAAGGGTTCTTGTTAACACCGCAGGTTGTTAAAGAATCCCCCTTCAAAGTTTTCTTGGTAGCACCACAGGTTGCTATAGAATCCCCTTCAAAGTGTTCTTGGTAGTACCACAGGTTGTTATAGAATCCCCTTCAAAGATTTCTTGGTAGTACCACAGGTTGCTATAGAGTCCCCCTTCAAAGTGTTCTTGGTAGCACAACAGGTTGCTATAGAATCCCCCTTCAAAGTGTTCTTGATAGCACCACAGGTTGCTATAAAATCTTGTTCAAAGTGTTCTTGGTAGCAGCACATGTTGCTATAGAATCCCCTTCAAAGTGTTCTTGGTAGCACTAAAGTTGGTGTCAGAATCCCATTCAAAGTGTTCTTGGTAGCACCACAGGTTGTTACAGAATCCCCTTCAAAGTGTTCTTGGTAGCATCACAGGTTGTTACAGAATCCCCTTCAAAATGTTCTTGGTAGCACTACAGGTTGTTACAAAATCCCGTTTAAAGTGTTTTTGGTAGCATCACAGGTTGCTATAGAATACCCTTCAAAGTGTTCTTAGTAGCACCACAGATTGTTACAGAACCCCTTCAAAGTGTTCTTGGTAGCACCACAGGTTGGTATAGAATCCACCTTCAAAGTTGTCTTGGTAGCACTACAGGTTGCTATAGAATCCCCTTCAAAGTGATCTTGGTAGCACCACAGGTTGTTATAAAATCCCCTTCAAAGGGGTCTTGTTAACACCACATGTTGTTATAGAACCACTTCAAAGTGTTCTTGGTAGCATCACAGATTGCTATAGAATCCTTTTCAAAGTGTTCTTGGTACCACCACAGGTTGTTAATGAATCCCCTTCAAAGTATTCTTGGTAGCAACACAGGTTGTTATAGAATTCCCTTCAAAGTGTTCTTGGTAGCACCACAGGTTGTTATAGAATCCCCTTCAAAGTGTTCTTGGTAGCACCACAGCTTTTTATAGCATCCCCATTCAAAGAATTATTGGTAGCACCAAAGGTTATTGCAGAATCCCCTTCAAAGTGTCCTTGGTAGCACCACCGGTTGCTATAGAATCCCCTTCAGAGTGTTCTTTGTAGCACCACAGGTTGTTATAGAATCCATTTCAAAGTGTTCTTGGTAGCACCACAGGTTGTTACAGAATCCCCTTCAAAGTGTTCTTGGCAGCACCACAGGTTGCTATAGAATCCCCTTCAAAGTGTTCTTGGTATCACCACAGGTTCTAATAGAATCCCCCTTAAAAGTGATCTTGGTAGCACCACAGGTTGTTATAACATCCCCTTCAAAGGGTTCTTGTTAACACCACAGGTTGTTAATGAATCCCCTTCAAAGTATTCTTGGTAACAACACAGGTTGTTATAGAATTCCCCTTCAAAGTGTTCTTGGTAGCACCACAAGTTGTTATAGAATCCCCTTCAAAGTGTTCTTGGTAGCACCACAGCTTTTTATAGCATCCCCATTCAAAGAATTATTGGTAGCACCAAAGGTTATTGCAGAATCCCCTTCAAAGTGTCCTTGGTAGCACCACAGGTTGCTATAGAATCCCCTTCAGAGTGTTCTTTGTAGCACCACAGGTTGTTATATAATCCATTTCAAAGTGTTCTTGGTAGCACCACAGCTTGTTATAAAATCCCATTCAAAGTGTTCTTGGTAGCACCAAAGTTTGTTACAGAATCCCCTTCAAAATGTTCATGGTAGCACCACAGGTTGTTACAGAATCCCATTCAAAGTGTTCTTGGTAGCACCACAGGTTGCTATAAAATCTCCCTCAAAGTGTTCTTGGTAGCATCACAGGTTGTTACAGAATCTCCTTCAAAGTGTTCTTGGCAGCACCACAGGTTGCTATAGAATCCCCTTCAAAGTGTTCTTGGTATCACCACAGGTTCTAATAGAATCCCCCTTCAAAGTGTTCTTGGTAGCACCACATGTTGCTATAGAATCCCCTTCAAAGTGTTCTTGGTAGCACCACAGGTTGTTATAGAATCACCTTCAAAGTTTTCTTGGTAGCACCACAGGTTGTTACAGAATCCCCTCCAAAGTGTTCTTGGTAGCATCACAGGATGCTATAGAATCCCCTCCAAAGTGTTCTTGATATCACCACAGATTGGTACAGAATCCCCTTCAAAGTGTTCTTGGTAGCACCACAGGTTGGTATAGAATTCCACTTTAACGTTTTCTTTGCAGCATCACAGGTTGCTATAGAATCCCCTTCAAAGTGTTCTTCGTAGCACCACAGGTTGTTATAAAATCCAATTCAAAGGGTTCATGGTAGCACCACAGGTTGTCATAGAATCCCTTTCAAAATGTTCTTGGTAGCATCACTGATTGCTATAGAATCCCTTTCAAAGTGTTCTTGGTAGCACCACAGGTTGCTATAGAATCCGCTTCAAAGTGTTCTTGGTAGCACCACAGGTTGTTATAGAATCCCCTTCAAAATGTTCTTGGTAGCACCACTGCATTTTATAGCATCCCCATTCAAAGAATTCTTGGTAGCACCACAGGTTATTGCAGAATCCCCTACAAAGTTTTCTTGGTAGCACCACAGGTTGCTATAGAATCCCCTTCAGATTTTTCTTGGTAGCACCACAGGTTGTTATAGAATCCATTTCAAAGTGTTCTTGGTAGCACCACAGGTTGTTATAGAAACCTATTCAACGTGTTCTTGGTAGCACCAAAGTTTGTTACAGAATCCCCTTCAAAGTGTTCATGGAAGCACCACAGGATGCTATAGAATCCCCTCCAAAGTGTTCTTGATATCACCACAGATTGGTACAGAATCCCCTTCAATGTGTTCTTGGTAGCACCACAGGTTGGTATAGAATTCCACTTTAACGTTTTCTTTGCAGCATCACAGGTTGCTATAGAATCCCCTTCAAAGTGTTCTTCGTAGCACCACAGGTTGTTATAAAATCCAATTCAAAGGGTTCATGGTAGCACCACAGGTTGTCATAGAATCCCTTTCAAAATGTTCTTGGTAGCATCACTGATTGCTATAGAATCCCTTTCAAAGTGTTCTTGGTAGCACCACAGGTTGCTATAGAATCCGCTTCAAAGTGTTCTTGGTAGCACCACAGGTTGTTATAGAATCCCCTTCAAAATGTTCTTGGTAGCACCACAGCATTTTATAGCATCCCCATTCAAAGAATTCTTGGTAGCACCACAGGTTATTGCAGAATACCCTTCAAAGTTTTCTTGGTAGCACCACAGGTTGCTATAGAATCCCCTTCAGATTGTTCTTGGTAGCACCACAGGTTGTTATAGAATCCATTTCAAAGTGTTCTTGGTAGCACCACAGGTTGATATAGAAACCTATTCAACGTGTTCTTGGTAGCACCAAAGTTTGTTACAGAATCCCCTTCAAAGTGTTCATGGTAGCACCACAGGTTGCTACAGAATCCCATTCAAAGTGTTCTTGGTAGCAACACAGGTTGCTACAAAATCCCCCTCAAAGTGTTCTTGGTAGCACCACAGGTTTTTACAGAATCCCCCTTCAAAATGTTCTTGGGAGCACCACAGGTTACTAAAGAATCCTCTTCAAAGTGTTCTTGGGAGCACCACAGGTTCTTATAGAATCCCCTGTAAAGTGTTCTTGGTAGCACCACAGGTTGTTACAGATACCACTTCAAAGTGATCTTGGCAGCACCACAGGTTGCTATAGAATCCCCTTCAAATGTTCTTGGTAGCACCACAGGTTGTTACAGAATCCCCTTCAAAGTGTTCTTGGCAGCACCACATGTTGCTATAGAACCCCCTTCAAAGTGTTCTTGGTAGCACCAGAAGTAGTTATAGAATCCCCTTCAAAGTGTTTTTGGTAGCCCCACAGGTTGTTACAGAATCCCATTCAAAGTGTTCTTGGCAGCACCACAGGATGATATAGAATCCCATTCAAAGAGTTCTTGGTAGCACCACAGGTTCTAATGGAATCCCTCTTCAAAGTGTTCTTGGTAGCACCACATGCTGTTATAGAATCCCCTTAAAAGTGTTCGTGGTAGCACCACAGGTTGTTATAAAATCCCCTTCAAAGTGTTCTTGGTAGCACCGCAGGGTGTTATAGAATCCCCTTCAAAGTGTTCTTGGTAGCACCACAGGTTGCTATAGAATCCCCTTCAAAGTGTTCTTGGTAGCACCACAGGTTGTTATAGAATCCCCTTCAAAGCATTCTTGGTAGCACCACAGGTTTTATAGAATCCCCCTCAAAGTGTTCTTGGTAGCACCACAGGTTGCTACAGAATCCCCTTCAAAGTGTTCTTGGTAGCACCACAGGCTGCTATACAATCCCCATCAAAGTGGTCTTGGTAGCACCGCAGGTTGTTATAGAATCCCCCTTCAAAATGTTCTTGGGAGCACCACAGGTTACTAAAGAATCCTTTTCAAAGTGTTCTTGGTAGCACCACAGGTTGCTATAAAATCCCCCTCAAAGTGTTCTTGGTAGCATCACAGGTTGTTACAGAATCCCCTTCAAAGTGTTCTTTGCAGCACCACAGGTTGCTATAGAATCCCCTTCAAAGTGTTCTTGGTATCACCACAGGTTCTAATAGAATCCCCCTTCAAGGTGATCTTGGTAGCACCACAGGTTGTTATAAAATCCCCTTCAAAGGGTTCTTGTTAACACCACATGTTGTTATAGAACCACTTCAAAGTGTTCTTGGTAGCATCACAGATTGCTATAGAATCCCCTTCAAAGTGTTCTTGGTACCACCACAGGTTGTTAACGAATCCCCTTCAAAGTATTCTTGGTAGCAACACAGGTTGTTATAGAATTCCCCTTCAAAGTGTTCTTGGTAGCACCACAGGTTGTTATAGAATCCCCTTCAAAGTGTTCTTGGTAGCACCACAGCTTTTTATAGCATCCCCATTCAAAGAATTATTGGTAGCACCAAAGGTTATTGCAGAATCCCCTTCAAAGTGTTCTTGGTAGCACCACAGGTTGCTATAGAATCCCCTTCAGAGTGTTCTTTGTAGCACCACAGGTTGTTATAGAATCCATTTCAAAGTGTTCTTGGTAGCACCACAGGTTGTTATAGAATCCCATTCAAAGTGTTCTTGGTAGCACCAAAGTTTGTTACAGAATCCCCTTCAAAGTGTTCATGGTAGCACCACAGGTTGGTACAGAATCCCATTCAAAGTGTTCTTGGTAGCACCACAGGTTGCTATAAAATCCCCCTCAAAGTGTTCTTGGTAGCATCACAGGTTGTTACAGAATCCCCTTCAAAGTGTTCTTGGCAGCACCACAGGTTGCTATAGAATCCCCTTCAAAGTGTTCTTGGTATCACCACAGGTTCTAATAGAATCCCCCTTCAAAGTGTTCTTGGTAGCACCACATGTTGTTGTAGAATCCCCTTCAAAGTTTTCTTGGTAGCACCACAGGTTGTTACAGAATCCCCTCCAAAGTGTTCTTGGTAGCATCACAGGATGCTATAGAATCCCCTCCAAAGTGTTCTTGATATCACCTCAGAATGGTACAGAATCCCCTTCAAAGTGTTCTTGGTAGCACCACAGGTTGGTATAGAATTCCCCTTTAACGTTTTCTTTGCAGCATCACAGGTTGCTATAGAATCCCCTTCAAAGTGTTCTTCGTAGCACCACAGGTTGTTATAAAATCCAATTCAAAGGGTTCATGGTAGCACCACAGGTTGTCATAGAATCCCTTTCAAAATGTTCTTGGTAGCATCACTGATTGCTATAGAATCCCTTTCAAAGTGTTCTTGGTAGCACCACAGGTTGCTATAGAATCCGCTTCAAAGTGTTCTTGGTAGCACCACAGGTTGTTATAGAATCCCCTTCAAAATGCTCTTGGTAGCACCACAGCATTTTATAGCATCCCCATTCAAAAAATTCTTGGTAGCACCACAGGTTATTGCAGAATCCCCTTCAAAGTTTTCTTGGTAGCACCACAGGTTGCTATAGAATCCCCTTCAGATTGTTCTTGGTAGCACCACAGGTTGTTATAGAATCCATTTCAAAGTGTTCTTGGTAGCACCACAGGTTGTTATAGAAACCTATTCAACGTGTTCTTGGTAGCACCAAAGTTTGTTACAGAATCCCCTTCAAAGTGTTCATGGTAGCACCACAGGTTGCTACAGAATCCCATTCAAAGTGTTCTTGGTAGCAACACAGGTTGCTATAAAATCCCCCTCAAAGTGTTCTTGGTAGCACCACAGGTTTTTACAGAATCCCCCTTCAAAATGTTCTTGGGAGCACCACAGGTTACTAAAGAATCCTCTGCAAAGTGTTCTTGGGAGCACCACAGGTTCTTATAGAATCCCCTGTAAAGTGTTCTTGGTAGCACCACAGGTTGTTACAGATACCACTTCAAAGTGATCTTGGCAGCACCACAGGTTGCTATAGAATCCCCTTCAAAATGTTCTTGGTAGCACCACAGGTTGTTACAGAATCCCCTTCAAAGTGTTCTTGGCAGCACCACATGTTGCTATAGAATCCCCTTCAAAGTGTTCTTGGTAGCACCAGAGGTAGTTATAGAATCCCCTTCAAAGTGTTTTTGGTAGCACCACAGGTTGTTACAGAATCCCCTTCAAAGTGTTCTTGGCAGCACCACAGGATGCTATAGAATCCCCTTCAAAGAGTTCTTGGTAGCACCACAGGTTCTAATGGAATCCCTCTTCAAAGTGTTCTTGGTAGCACCACATGTTGTTATAGAATCCCCTTAAAAGTGTTTGTGGTAGCACCACAGGTTGTTATAAAATCCCCTTCAAAGTGTTCTTGGTAGCACCGCAGGGTGTTATAGAATCCCCTTCAAAGTGTTCTTGGTAGCACCACAGGTTGCTATAGAATCCCCTTCAAAGTGTTCTTGGTAGCACCACAGGTTGTTATAGAATCCCCTTCAAAGCATTCTTGGTAGCACCACAGGTTTTATAGAATCCCCCTCAAAGTGTTCTTGGTAGCACCACAGGTTGCTACAGAATCCCCTTCAAAGTGTTCTTGGTAGCACGACAGGTTGCTATACAATCCCCTTCAAAGTGGTCTTGGAAGCACCACAGGTTGTTATAGAATCCCCCTTCAAAATGTTCTTGGGAGCACCACAGGTTACTAAAGAATCCTCTTCAAATTGTTCTTGGGAGCACCACAGGTTCTTATAGAACCCCTGTAAAGTGTTCTTGGTAGCACCACAGGTTGTTACAGATACCACTTCAAATTGATCTTGGCAGCACCACAGGTTGCTATAGAATCCCCTTCAAAATGTTCTTGGTAGCACCACAGGTTGTTACAGAATCCCCTTCAAAGTGTTCTTGGTAGCACCAGAGGTAGTTATAGAATCCCCTTCAAAGTGTTTTTGGTAGCCCCACAGGTTGTTACAGAATCCCATTCAAATTGTTCTTAGCAGCACCACAGGATGCTATAGAATCCCCTTCAAAGAGTTCTTGGTAGCACCACAGGTTCTAGTGGAATCCCTATTCAAAGTGTTCTTGGTAGCACCACATGTTGTTATAGAATCCCCTTCAAAGTGTTCTTGGTAGCACCACAGGTTGTTATAGAATCCCCTTCAAAGTGTTCTTGCTAGCACCACAGGTTGTTATACAATCCCCTTCAAAGTGTTCTAGGTAGCACCAAAGGTTATTACAGAATCCCCTTAAAAGTGTACTTGGTAGCACCACAGGTTGCTACAGAATCCCCTTCAAAGTGTTCTTGGTAGCACCACAGGTTGTTACAGAATACCCTTCAAAGTGTTCTTGGTAGCACCACAGGTTGTTATAGAATCCCATTCACAGTGTTCTTGGTAGAACCACCATTTGTTACAGAATTCCTTTCAAAGTGTTCTTGGTACCACCACAGGTTGTTATAGAATCCCCTGTAAAGTGTTCTTGGTAGCACCACATGTTGTTACAGAATCCACTTCAAAGTGTTCTTGGCAGCATAGCAGGTTACTGTAGAATCCCCTTCAAAGTGTTCTTGGTAGCACCACAGGTTGTTATAGACTCCCCTTCAAAGTGTTCTTGGCAGCACAATATGTTGCTATAGAATCCCCTTCAAGGTGTTCTTGGCAGTACCAGAGGTAGTTATAGAATCCCCTTCAAAGTGTTCTTGGTTGCACCACAGGTTGTTACAGAATCCCCTTCAAAGTGTTCTTGGCAGCACCACAAGTTGCTATAGAATCCCCTTCAAAGTGTTCTTGGTAGCACCACAGGTTGTTATACAATCCCCCTTCAAACTGGTTTTGCTGGCAGCACAGGTTGTTATAGAATCCCCTTCAATATGTTCTTGGTAGCACCACAGGTTATTATAGAATCTCCTTCAAAGTGTTCTTGGTAGCACACAGGTTGTTATAGAATCCCGTTCAAAATGTTCTTGGTAGCACCACAGGTTACTATAGAATCCCCTTCAAAGTGTTCTTGGTAGCACCACAGGTTGATATAGAATTCCCTTGAAAGTGTTCTTGATAGCACCATAGGTTGATATAGAATCCCCTTCAACGTGTTCTTGGTAGCACCACAAGTTGTTACAGAATCCCCTTCAAAGTGTTCTTGGCAGCACCACAGGTTGTTACAGAAACCCCCTTCAAAGTGTTCTTGGTAGCACCACAGGTTGTTATAGAATCCCCTTCAAAGTGTTCTTGGTAGCACCACAGGTTGTTATAGAATCCCCTTCACAGAATTCTTGGTAGCACCACAGGTTGTTACAAAATCCCCTTCAAAGTGTCCTTGGCAGCACCACAGGTTGCTATAGAATCACCTGCAAAGTGTTCTTGGTAGCACCAAAGGTTGCAATACAATCCCCCTTCAAATTGCTCTTGGAAGCACCACTGGTTGCTATAGAATCCCCTTCAAAGTGTTCTTGGTAGCACCACAGGTTGCTATAGCATCCCCTTCAAAGTGTTCATGGTAGAACTACAGGTTGCTACAGAATCCCCTTCAAAGTGTTCTTGGTAGCACCACAGGTTGCTATAGAATCCCCTTCAAAGTGTTTTTGGTAGCACCACAGGTTGTTATAGAATCGCCTTCAAAGTGTTCTTGATAGTACCAGAGGTTGTAACAGAATCCCCTTCAAGGTGTTATTGGTAGCACCACAGGTTGTTATAGAATCCCCTTCAAAGTGTTCTTGCTAGCACCACAGGTTGTTATACAATCCCCTTCAAAGTGTTTTAGTTAGCACCACAGGTTGTTACAGAATCCCCTTAAAAGTGTTCTTGGTAGCACCACAGGTTGTTACAGAATCCCCTTCAAAGTGTTCTTGGTAGCACCACAGGTTGTTACAGAATCCCCTTCAAAGTTTTCTTGGTAGTACCACAGGTTGCTATAGAGTCCCCCTTCAAAGTGTTCTTGGTAGCACTGCAGGTTGCAATACAATCCCCCTTCAAAGTGTTCCTGGTAGCACAAAAGGTTGCTATAGAATCCCCTTCAAAGTGTTCTTGGAAGTACCACAGGTTCCTATCGAGTCCCCCTTCAAACTGTTCTTGGTAGCACCACAGGTTGTTACAGAATCCCCTTCAAAGTGTTCTTGGTAGCACCACAGGCTGTTACAGAATCCCCTTCAAAGTGTTCTTGGTAGCACCGCAGGTTGTTACAGAATCCACTTCAAAGTGTTCTTGGTAGCACCACAGGTTGTTACAGAATCCCCTTCAAAGTGTTCTTGGTAGTACCACAGGTTGTTACAGAATCCCCTCCAAAGTGTTCTTGGTAGCATCACAGGATGCTATAGAATCCCCTTCAAAGTGTTCTTGATATCACCACAGATTGGTACAGAATCCCCTTCAAAGTGTTCTTCGTAGCACCACAGGTTGGTATAGAATCCCCCATTTAACATTTTCTTTGTAGCACCACAGGTTGCTATAGAATCCCCTTCAAAGTGTTCTTCGTAGCACCACAGGTTGCTATAGAGTCCCCTAACAACTTTTCCTGGTAGCACCACAGGTTGTTCTAGATACCCTTCAAACTGTTCTTGATAGCACCACATGTTGCTATACAATCCCCTTAAAAGTGTTCTTGGTAGCGCCATAGGTTGGTGTGGAATTCCCCTTTAAAGTTTTCTTGGTAGCACAACAGGTTGCTATAGAATCCCTTTCAAAGTGTTCTTGGTAGCACAACAGGTTGCTATAGAATCCCCTTCAAAGTGTTCTTGGTAGCACCACAGGTTCTTACAGAATCCCCTTCAAAGTGTTCTTGGTAGCACCACAGGTTGTTATACAATCCCCTTCAAAGTGTTCTAGGTAGCACCATAGGTTGTTACAGAATCCCCTTAAAAGTGTACTTGGTAGCACCACAGGTTGCTACAGAATCCACTTCAAAGTGTTCTTGGTAGCACCACTGGTTGTTACAGAATACCCTTCAAAGTGTTCTTGGTAGCACCACATGTTGTTACAGAATCCACTTCAAAGTGTTCTTGGCAGCATAGCAGGTTACTATAGAATCCCCTTCAAAGTGTTCTTGGTAGCACCACAGGTTGTTACAGAATCCCCTTCAAAGTGTTCTTGGCAGCACCACATGTTGCTATAGAATCCCCTTCAAAGTGTTCTTGGCAGCACCAGAGGTAGTTATAGAATCCCGTTCAAAGTGTTCTTGGTTGCACCACAGGTTGTTACAGAATCCCCTTCAAAGTGTTCTTGGCAGCACCACAAGTTGCTATAGAATCCCCTTCAAAGTGTTCTTGGTAGCACCACAGGTTGTTATACAATCCCCCTTCAAAGTGTTTTTGCTAGCAGCACAGGTTGTTATAGAATCCCCTTCAATATGTTCTTGGTAGTACCACAGGTTATTATAGAATCTCCTTCAAAGTGTTCTTGGTAGCACAGAGGTTGTTATAGAATCCCGTTCAAAATGTTCTTGGTAGGACCACAGGTTACTATAGAATCCCCTTCAAAGTGTTCTTGGTAGCACCACAGGTTGATATAGAATTCCCTTGAAAGTGTTCTTGATAGCACCATAGGTTGATATAGAATCCCCTTCAAAGTGTTCTTGGCAGCACCACAGGTTGTTACAGAATCCCCCTTCAAAGTGTTCTTGGAAGCACCACAGGTTGTTATAGAATCCCCTTCAAAGTGTTCTTGGTAGCACCACAGGTTGTTATAGAATCCTCTTCAAAGAATTCTTGGTAGCACCACAGGTTGTTACAAAATCCCCTTCAAAGTGTTCTTGGCAGCACCACAGGTTGCTATAGAATCACCTGCAAAGTGTTCTTGGTAGCACCAAAGGTTGCTATACAATCCCCCTTCAAATTGCTCTTGGAAGCATCACTAGTTGCTATAGAATCCCCTTCAAAGTGTTCTTGGTAGCACCACATGTTGCTATAGAATCCCCTTCAAAGTGTTCGTGGTAGCACCACAGGTTGCTACAGAATCCCCTTCAAAGTGTTTTTGGTAGCACCACAGGTTGTTATAGAATCGCCTTCAAAGTGTTCTTGGTAGCACCAGAGGTTGTAACAGAATCCCCTTCAAGGTGTTATTGGTAGCACCACAGGTTGTTATAGAATCACCTTCAAAGTGTTCTAGGTAGCACCACAGGTTCTTACAGAATCCCCTTCAAAGTGTTCTTGGTAGCACCACAGGTTGTTATAGAATCCCCTTCAAAGTGTTCTTGCTAGCACCACAGGTTGCTATACAATCCCCTTCAAAGTGTTTTAGTTAGCAACACAGGTTGTTAAAGAATCCCCTTAAAAGTGTTCTTGGTAGCACCACAGGTTGCTATAGAATCTCCTACAAAGTGTTCTTGGTAGCACTACAAGTTACTATAGAATCCCCTTCAAGGTAGTTACAAAATCCCCTTCAAAGTGTTCTTGGTAGCCCACAGGTTGCTATAGAACAGGGGTGTCCAACCTTTTCAGTTGCAAGGGCCGCATTGAGTTAACAAAAATGGTCTGGGGGCAAACGGCAGGTGAGGACCAAAAAAAAAAAAAAAAGCACTGGTTTATGCGGACTAATGTGGCTGGATTGTAGGTTAATTTGAACAATAAATAAATTAATAAATAAATATAAATAAATTAATAAATGCATAATATTTGCCCTAAAATTCAATATCTCTTTCTAATTATTTAAAAAACAGTTAAATCTAACATCTTAGTAAAGTTTATTTGTAAAAAAAATTAACAGGTACAAACCTTTCAATTTGTATGAGATCATACCTGTGATTTTGCTGGTTTCCATGTCTTCCATCATGTCCTCAATGGCCATATGTTGTCCAAAGCGCTCATGTATTCTTCTGTTTCTAGCTTTGCAATCTGTCCCTGAAATATGGCACTGGCAATATCAGGAATGATGACACTTTTACTTCTTAAAAAATGAACAATTTTTATTTTTACATTTGTTTCACTGTCACTAACAGATGGTACAACACATTTAACTTTGGTTCACCCACTTACTATGGAGACACAAAGAACATGGTAGTATGCCAAAACACACTCCAGTTTCACAAGGTAAACTCACACATGCTGTTTTGCAGTTGCCTCTCCAATCTGCATTTCTCACATTTAAACAAATAAGTGACTTTATAATAAAATAGTAGTGGCAATGTTTATTCGTGGGCGGCCACGGTGGTGCAGTGGTTAGCATTGCCGCCTCACAGCAAGAGGTTCCCCGGTTCGATCCTCGGCTGGGGTGCCTTCTGTGCGGAGTCTGCATGTCCTCCCTGTGGTCGCGTGGGTTTCCTCCGGGTGCTCCGGTTTCCTCCCACATCCCAAAGACATGCTGCAGGTGGATTGGACACTCTAAATTGGCCCTAGGTGTGCGTGTGAGTGTGCCTTCTGTGGAAGGTTGGGCACCGGGCTGGCAACTCGACACCGTAAAACTCCACTGCCATTCAATGTGCGGACAAGGCGATCCGCTGTGGCGACCCCTAACCGGGAAAAAGCCGAAAGAAGAAGAAGTGGCAATGTTTATTCATGAAACCAGTTCACAAGGGTGCAGCCAGGCACAGACCTTTGCAGACTTCAAACTTATTGGTCCTAGTTCTTGTTATACTTAAGTGTCCATATCAGGAGGTTCAGGCTGTCAAGTCAGGATTGTTCTTTTGTGTAGTAGAGTAGACAAACATTATGAGCATAACCTTTTTAATGTGAAGACTGAGCTTGTCTTTTTGATACCAGTGCGTCTATATCAGGTTTGATAGATGTAGTGGCGATGCAAAGAGTATTTTCAAGATGCTCATCTGAAATTTTTGTTCTGATTTTATTTTTTGTATGCTTCATACGAGAAAAAAACTGCTCGCAAATGTATGTACTCCCCATAAGAGATGTCATGAACAGGGCGTGTTCGTGAAGTGATGGATATTTTTCTTTGGGTAGGTATAACTTATAAAAGTCAAATAAAGATGCTTGCAGAAATTTTTCTTTAAGTTGCATATCTGACTGCAATTCTATGCATTCCAGTTGCAGGTTTGCAGGCAACATGTCGATGTCAACTGAGAATGGAGTAGCAAATATACTGAACTGTTGTTGGTGTTTTCTAAAATCTTGAAATCTGCTCTCAAACTCCTGTGCTAAACTATTAAGTAATGCCACATATTTTTCAGTATTTGCATGGTTTTGCTCAGACAGTGTTGCAAAGTGAATGAAGCTATTGTTCTTAATCTGACTGTGCCACAATTTCAGTTTCATTTCAAATGCCGTCACTGTTTGAAACAAGTCATTTATTAATAGATTTTCCCCTTGGAGGCGCAAGTTCAGGTCGTTTAAATGAGCAGTGATGTCTACTAAGAAGGCTAAATCAGCCATCTAGCTTGCACTTTCAAATTCAGGTACAGGCTTTCCTTTTAACTCCATAAAGGACGTTATTTCATCTCGTAAGTCATAGAAGCGTTTCAGCATTTTTCCACGACTTAACCACCTCACTGCAGTAAAGTACAAGATGTCTCCATAGGTAGATTCCAAAGTAGTCAGAAACTCCTGAAACTGGCGGTGATTTAATCCTCTGTATAGAATCTCCTTCAAAGTGTTCTCGGTAGCACCACAGGTTGCTATAGAATCCCCTTCAAAGTTTTCTTGGTAGCACCACTGGTTGCTATAGAATCTCCTTCAAAGTGTTCTTGGTAGCACCACAGGTTGTAATAAAATCCCCTTCAAAAGGGTTCTTGTTAACACCACAAGTAGTTACAGAATCCCCATCAAAGTGTTCTTGGTAGCACCACAGGTTGCTATAGAATCCCCTTCAAAGTGTTCTTGGTTGCACCACAGGTTGTTATAGAATCCCCTTCAAAGTGTTCTTGGCAGCACCACATGTTGCTATAGAATCCTCTTCAAAGTATTCTTGGTACCACCACGGGTTGCTATAGAATCCCCCTTCAAAGTTTTCTTGGTAGCACCACAGGATGTTATAGAATCCCCTTCAGATTGTTCTTGGTAGCACCACAGGTTGGTATAGAATCCCCATCAAAGTGTTCTTGGTAGCACCACAGGGTGTTATAGAATCCCCTTCAAAGTGTTCTTGGCAGCACCACAGGTTAATACAGAATCCCTTTCAAAGTGTTCTTGGTAGCACCACAGGTTGCTATAGAATCCCCTTCAAAGTGTTCTTGGTAGAACCACAGGTTGCTATAGAATCTCCTTCAAAGTTTTCTTGGTAGCACCACAGGTTGCTATAGAATCCCCTTCAAAATGTTCTTGGTAGCACCACAGGTTGTTATAGAATCCCCTTCAAAGTGTTCTTGGTAGCACCACAGGTTGTTATAGAATCCCCCTTCAAAGTGTTCTTGGTAGCACCAAAGGTTGCTATAGAATCCCCCTTCAAAGTGTTCTTGGTAGCACCACAGGTTGCTATAGAATCCCCTTCAAAGTGTTCATGGTAGCACCACAGGTTGCTATAGAATCCCCTTCAAAGTGTTCTTGGTAGCACCACAGGTTGGTATAGAATCCCCTTCAAAGTGTTCTTGGTAGCACCACAGGTTGTTATAGAATCCCCTTCAAAGTGTTCTTGGTAGCACCACAGGATGCTATAGAATCCCCGTCAAAGTGTTCTTGGGAGTCCCACAGGTTCTATAGAATCTTCTTCAAAGTGTTCTTGGTAGCACCATAGGTTGCTATAGAATCTCCTTCAAAATGTTTTCATGGTAGCACCACAGGTTACTATAGAATCCCCTTCAAAGTCATCTTGGTAGCACCACAGGTTGCTACAGAATCCCATTCAAAGTGTTCTTGGTAGCACTAAAGGTTGCTATAGAATCACCCTTCAAAGTTTTCTTGGCAGCACCACAGTTTGCTATCAAATTCCCTTCAAAGTGTTCTTGGTAGCACCACAGGTTGTTATAGAATCCCCTTCAAAGTTTTCTTGGTAGCACCACAGGATGCTATAGAATCTGCTTCAAAGTGTTCTTGGTAGCCCCACAGGTTGCTATAGAATCCCCTTCAAAGTGATCTTGGTAGCACCATAGGTTGCTATAGAATCCCCTTCAAAGCGTGCTTGATAGCACCACAGGTTACTATAGAATCCCCTTCAAAGTGTTCTTGGTAGCACCACAAGTTGCTATAGAATCCCCTTCAAGGTGTTCTTGGTAGCACCACATGTTGCTATAGAATCCACCTACAAATTGCTCTTGGCAGCACCACATGATGCTATAGAATCCCCTTCAAAGTATTCTTGGTAGCATCACAGGTTGCTATCGAATTCCCTTCAAAGTGTTCTTGGTAGCACCACAGGTTGTTACAGAATCCCTTTCAAACTGTTCTTGGCAGCACCACAGGTTATTACAGAATCCCTTCAAAGTGTTCTTGGTAGCACCACAGGTTGCTATAGAATCCCCTTCAAAGTGTTCTTGGTAGCACCACATGTTGTTATAGAATCCCCCTTCAAAGTGTTCTTGGTAGCACCACAGGTTGCTATAGAATCCCCCTTCAAAGTGTTCTTGGTAGCACCACAGGTTGCTATAGAATCCCCTTCAAAGTGTTCTTGGTAGCACCACAGGTTGCTATAGAATCCCATTCAAAGTGTTCTTGGTAGCACCACAGGTTGCTATAGAATCCCCATCAAAGTGTTCTTGGTAGCACCACAGGTTGTTATAGAATCCCCTTCAAAGTGTTCTTGGCAGCACCACAGGATGCTATAGAATCCCCTTCAAAGTATTCTTGGTAGCATCACAGGTTGCTATAGAATTCCCTTCAAAGTGTTCTTGGTAGCACCACAGGTTGTTACAGAATCCCTTTCAAACTGTTCTTGGCAGCACCACAGGTTATTACAGAATCCCCTTCAAAGTGTTCTTGGTAGCACCACAGGTTGCTATAGAATCCCCTTCAAAGTGTTCTTGGTAGCACCACAGGTTGTTATAGAATCCCCTTCAAAGTGTTCTTGGTAGCACCACAGGTTGCTATAGAATCCCCTTCAAAGTGTTCTTGGTAGCACCACAGGTTGCTATAGAATCCCCTTCAAAGTGTTCTTGGTAGCACCACAGGTTGCTATAGAATCCCCTTCAAAGTGTTCTTGGTAGCACCACAGGTTGTTATAGAATCCCCTTCAAAGTGTTCTTGGTAGCACCACAGGATGCTATAGAATCCCCTTCAAAGTGTTCTTGGTAGCCCCACAGGTTCTATAGAATCCCCTTCAAAGTGTTCTTGGTAGCACCATAGGTTGCTATGGAATCCCCTTCAAAATGTTTTCATGGTAGCACCACATGTTGTTATAGAATCCCCCTTCAAAGTGTTCTTGGTAGCACCACAGGTTGCTATAGAATCCCCCTTCAAAGTGTTCTTGGTAGCACCACAGGTTGCTATAGAATCCCCTTCAAAGTGTTCTTGGTAGCACCACAGGTTGCTATAGAATCCCATTCAAAGTGTTCTTGGTAGCACCACAGGTTGCTATAGAATCCCCATCTAAGTGTTCTTGGTAGCACCACAGGTTGTTATAGAATCCCCTTCAAAGTGTTCTTGGCAGCACCACAGGATGCTATAGAATCCCCTTCAAAGTATTCTTGGTAGCATCACAGGTTGCTATAGAATTCCCTTCAAAGTGTTCTTGGTAGCACCACAGGTTGTTACAGAATCCCTTTCAAACTGTTCTTGGCAGCACCACAGGTTATTACAGAATCCCCTTTAAAGTGTTCTTGGTAGCACCACAGGTTGCTATAGAATCCCCTTCAAAGTGTTCTTGGTAGCACCACAGGTTGTTATAGAATCCCCCTTCAAAGTGTTCTTGGTAGCACCACTGGTTGCTATAGAATCCCCCTTCAAAGTGTTCTTGGTAGCACCACAGGTTGCTATAGAATCCCCTTCAAAGTGTTCTTGGTAGCACCACAGGTTGCTATAGAATCCCCTTCAAAGTGTTCTTGGTAGCACCACAGGTTGCTATAGAATCCCCTTCAAAGTCTTCTTGGTAGCACCACAGGTTGTTATAGAATCCCCTTCAAAGTGTTCTTGGTAGCACCACAGGATGCTATAGAATCCCCTTCAAAGTGTTCTTGGTAGCCCCACAGGTTCTATAGAATCCCCTTCAAAGTGGTCTTGGTAGCACCATAGGTTGCTATGGAATCCCCTTCAAAATGTTTTCATGGTAGCACCACAGGTTACTATAGAATCCCCTTCAAAGTCATCTTGGTAGCACCACAGGTTGCTACAGAATCCCATTCAAAGTGTTCTTGGTAGCACCAAAGGTTGCTATAGAATCACCCTTCAAAGTGTTCTTGGCAGCACCACAGTTTGCTATCAAATTCCCTTCAAAGTGTTCTTGGTAGCACCACAGGTTGTTATAGAATTCCCTTCGAAGTTTTCTTGGTAGCACTACAGGATGCTATAGAATCCCCTTCAAAGTGTTCTTGGTAGCCCCACAGTTTGCTATAGAATCCCCTTCAAAGTGTTCTTGGTAGCACCATAGGTTGCTATAGAATCCCCTTGAAAGTGTGCTTGATAGCACCGCAGGTTACTATAGAATCCCCTTCAAAGTGTTCTCGGTAGCACCACAGGTTGCTATAGAATCCCCTTCAAAGTTTTCTTGGTAGCACCACTGGTTGCTATAGAATCTCCTTCAAAGTGTTCTTGGTAGCACCACAGGTTGTAATAAAATCCCCTTCAAAAGGGTTCTTGTTAACACCACAAGTAGTTACAGAATCCCCATCAAAGTGTTCTTGGTAGCACCACAGGTTGCTATAGAATCCCCTTCAAAGTGTTCTTGGTTGCACCACAGGTTGTTATAGAATCCCCTTCAAAGTGTTCTTGGTAGCACCACATGTTGCTATAGAATCCTCTTCAAAGTATTCTTGGTACCACCACGGGTTGCTATAGAATCCCCCTTCAAAGTTTTCTTGGTAGCACCACAGGATGTTATAGAATCCCCTTCAGATTGTTCTTGGTAGCACCACAGGTTGCTATAGAATCCCCTTCAAAGTGTTCTTGGTAGCACCACAGGGTGTTATAGAATCCCCTTCAAAGTGTTCTTGGCAGCACCACAGGTTATTACAGAATCCCTTTCAAAGTGTTCTTGGTAGCACCATAGGTTGCTATAGAATCACCTTCAAAGTGTTCTTGGTAGAACCACAGGTTGCTATAGAATCTCCTTCAAAGTTTTCTTGGTAGCACCACAGGTTGCTATAGAATCCCCTTCAAAATGTTCTTGGTAGCACCACAGGTTGTCATAGAATCCCCTTCAAAGTGTTCTTGGTAGCACCACAGGTTGTTATAGAATCCCCCTTCAAAGTGTTCTTGGTAGCACCACAGGTTGCTATAGAATCCCCCTTCAAAGTGTTCTTGGTAGCACCACAGGTTGCTATAGAATCCCCTACAAAATGTTCTTGGTAGCACCACAGGTTGTTATAGAATCCCCTTCAAAGTGTTCTTGGTAGCACCACAGGTTGTTATAGAATCCCCCTTCAAAGTGTTCTTGGTAGCACCACAGGTTGCTATAGAATCCCCCTTCAAAGTGTTCTTGGTAGCACCACAGGTTGCTATAGAATCCCCTTCAAAGTGTTCATGGTAGCACCACAGGTTGCTATAGAATCCCCTTCAAAGTGTTCTTGGTAGCACCACAGGTTGGTATAGAATCCCCTTCAAAGTGTTCTTGGTAGCACCACAGGTTGTTATAGAATCCCCTTCAAAGTGTTCTTGGTAGCACCACAGGATGCTATAGAATCCCCTTCAAAGTTTTCTTGGTAGCACCACAGGATGCTATAGAATCCGCTTCAAAGTGTTCTTGGTAGCCCCACAGGTTGCTATAGAATCCCCTTCAAAGTGATCTTGGTAGCACCATAGGTTGCTATAGAATCCCCTTCAAAGCGTGCTTGATAGCACCACAGGTTACTATAGAATCCCCTTCAAAGTGTTCTTGGTAGCACCACAAGTTGCTATAGAATCCCCTTCAAGGTGTTCTTGGTAGCACCACATGTTGCTATAGAATCCACCTACAAAGTGTTCTTGGCAGCACCACAGGATGCTATAGAATCCCCCTCAAAGTATTCTTGGTAGCATCACAGGTTGCTATAGAATTCCCTTCAAAGTGTTCTTGGTAGCACCACAGGTTGTTACAGAATCCATTTCAAACTGTTCTTGGCAGCACCACAGGTTATTACAGAATCCCCTTCAAAGTGTTCTTGGTAGCACCACAGGTTGCTATAGAATCCCCTTCAAAGTGTTCTTGGTAGCACCACAGGTTGTTATAGAATCCCCCTTCAAAGTGTTCTTGGTAGCACCACAGGTTGCTATAGAATCCCCTTCAAAGTGTTCTTGGTAGCACCACAGGTTGCTATAGAATCCCCTTCAAAGTGTTCTTGGTAGCACCACAGGTTGCTATAGAATCCCCTTCAAAGTGTTCTTGGTAGCACCACAGGTTGCTATAGAATCCCTTTCAAAGTGTTCTTGGTAGCACCACAGGTTGTTATAGAATCCCCTTCAAAGTGTTCTTGGCAGCACCACAGGATGCTATAGAATCCCCTTCAAAGTATTCTTGGTAGCATCACAGGTTGCTATAGAATTCCCTTCAAAGTGTTCTTGGTAGCACCACAGGTTGTTACAGAATCCCTTTCAAACTGTTCTTGGCAGCACCACAGGTTATTACAGAATCCCCTTCAAAGAGTTCTTGGTAGCACCACAGGTTTCTATAGAATCCCCTTCAAAGTGTTCTTGGTAGCACCACAGGTTGTTATAGAATCCCCCTTCAAAGTGTTCTTGGTAGCACCACAGGTTGCTATAGAATCCCCCTTCAAAGTGTTCTTGGTAGCACCACAGGTTGCTATAGAATCCCCTTCAAAGTGTTCTTGGTAGCACCACAGGTTGCTATAGAATCCCCTTCAAAGTGTTCTTGGTAGCACCACAGGTTGCTATAGAATCCCCTTCAAAGTGTTCTTGGTAGCACCACAGGTTGTTATAGAATCCCCTTCAAAGTGTTCTTGGTAGCACCACAGGATGCTATAGAATCCCCTTCAAAGTGTTCTTGGTAGCCCCACAGGTTCTATAGAATCCCCTTCAAAGTGTTCTTGGTAGCACCATAGGTTGCTATGGAATCCCCTTCAAAATGTTTTCATGGTAGCACCACAGGTTACTATAGAATCCCCTTCAAAGTCATCTTGGTAACACCACAGGTTGCTACAGAATCCCATTCAAAGTGTTCTTGGTAGCACCAAAGGTTGCTATAGAATCACCCTTCAAAGTGTTCTTGGCAGCACCACAGTTTGCTATCAAATTCCCTTCAAAGTGTTCTTGGTAGCACCACAGGTTGTTATAGAATTCCCTTCAAAGTTTTCCTGGTAGCACCACAGGATGCTATAGAATCCCCTTCAAAGTGTTCTTGGTAGCCCCACAGTTTGCTATAGAATCCCCTTCAAAGTGTTCTTGGTAGCACCATAGGTTGCTATAGAATCCCCTTCAAAGTGTGCTTGATAGCACCGCAGGTTACTATAGAATCCCCTTCAAAGTGTTCTTGGTAGCACCACAGGTTGCTATAGAATCCCCTTCAAGGTGTTCTTGGCAGCACCACAGGATGCTATAGAATCCCCTTCAAAGTATTCTTGGTAGCATCACAGGTTGCTATAGAATTCCCTTCAAAGTGTTCTTGGTAGCACCACAGGTTGTTACAGAATCCATTTCAAACTGTTCTTGGCAGCACCACAGGTTATTACAGAATCCCCTTCAAAGTGTTCTTGGTAGCACCACAGGTTGCTATAGAATCCCCTTCAAAGTGTTCTTGGTAGCACCACAGGTTGTTATAGAATCCCCCTTCAAAGTGTTCTTGGTAGCACCACAGGTTGCTATAGAATCCCCCTTCAAAGTGTTCTTGGTAGCACCACAGGTTGCTATAGAATCCCATTCAAAGTGTTCTTGGTAGCACCACAGGTTGCTATAGAATCCCCTTCAAAGTGTTCTTGGTAGCACCACAGGTTGCTATAGAATCCCCTTCAAAGTGTTCTTGGTAGCACCACAGGTTGTTATAGAATCCCCTTCAAAGTGTTCTTGGCAGCACCACAGGATGCTATAGAATCCCCTTCAAAGTATTCTTGGTAGCATCACAGGTTGCTATAGAATTCACTTCAAAGTGTTCTTGGTAGCACCACAGGTTGTTACAGAATCCCTTTCAAACTGTTCTTGGCAGCACCACAGGTTATTACAGAATCCCCTTCAAAGTGTTCTTGGTAGCACCACAGGTTGCTATAGAATCCCCTTCAAAGTGTTCTTGGTAGCACCACAGGTTGTTATAGAATCCCCCTTCAAAGTGTTCTTGGTAGCACCACAGGTTGCTATAGAATCCCCTTCAAAGTGTTCTTGGTAGCACCACAGGTTGCTATAGAATCCCCTTCAAAGTGTTCTTGGTAGCACCACAGGTTGCTATAGAATCCCCTTCAAAGTGTTCTTGGTAGCACCACAGGTTGCTATAGAATCCCCTTCAAAGTGTTCTTGGTAGCACCACAGGTTGTTATAGAATCCCCTTCAAAGTGTTCTTGGTAGCACCACAGGATGCTATAGAATCCCCTTCAAAGTGTTCTTGGTAGCCCCACAGGTTCTATAGAATCCCCTTCAAAGTGTTCTTGGTAGCACCATAGGTTGCTATGGAATCCCCTTCAAAATGTTTTCATGGTAGCACCACAGGTTACTATAGAATCCCCTTCAAAGTCATCTTGGTAACACCACAGGTTGCTACAGAATCCCATTCAAAGTGTTCTTGGTAGCACCAAAGGTTGCTATAGAATCACCCTTCAAAGTGTTCTTGGCAGCACCACAGTTTGCTATCAAATTCCCTTCAAAGTGTTCTTGGTAGCACCACAGGTTGTTATAGAATTCCCTTCAAAGTTTTCCTGGTAGCACCACAGGATGCTATAGAATCCCCTTCAAAGTGTTCTTGGTAGCCCCACAGTTTGCTATAGAATCCCCTTCAAAGTGTTCTTGGTAGCACCATAGGTTGCTATAGAATCCCCTTCAAAGTGTGCTTGATAGCACCGCAGGTTACTATAGAATCCCCTTCAAAGTGTTCTTGGTAGCACCACAGGTTGCTATAGAATCCCCTTCAAGGTGTTCTTGGCAGCACCACAGGATGCTATAGAATCCCCTTCAAAGTATTCTTGGTAGCATCACAGGTTGCTATAGAATTCCCTTCAAAGTGTTCTTGGTAGCACCACAGGTTGTTACAGAATCCCTTTAAAAGTGTTCTTGGCAGCACCACAGGTTATTACAGAATCCCCTTCAAAGTGTTTTTTGTAGCACCACAGGTTGTTATAGAATCCCCTTCAAAGTGTTCTTGGTAACACCACAAGTTGTTACAGAATCCCCTTCAAAGTGTTCTTGGTAGCATCACTGGTTGCTATAGAATCCCCTTCAAAGTGCTCTTGGTAGCACAACAGGTTGTTACAGAATACCCTTCAAAGTGTTATTGATAGCACCACATGTTGCTATAGAATCCCCTACAAAGTGTTCTTGGTAGCACTACAAGTTACTATAGAATCCCCTTCAAGGATGTTACAAAATCCCCTTCAAAGTGTTCTTGGTAGCCCACAGGTTGCTATAGAATCTCCTTCAAAGTGTTCTCGGTAGCACCACACGTTGCTAAAGAATCCCCTTCATGGTTGTTACAAAATCCCCTTCAAAGTGTTCTTGGTAGCATGGCTGTTTGCTATAGAATCCCCATCAAAGTGTTCTTGGTAGCACCACAGGTTGTTATAGAATCCCCCTTCAAAGTTTTCTTGGTAGCACCACTGGTTGCTATAGAATCCCCTTCAAAGTGTTCTTGGTAGCACCACAGGTTGTAATAAAATCCCCTTCAAAAGGGTTCTTGTTAACACCACAGGTTGTTCCAGAATCCCCTTCAAAGTGTTCTTGGTAACATCACAGATTGCTATAGAATCCCTTTCAAAGTGTTCTTGGTAGCACCACAGGTTGTTATAGAATCCCCTTCAAAGTGTTCTTGGTAGCACCACAGGTTGTTACAGAATCCCCTTCAAAGTGTTCTTGGTAGCACCACCGGTTGCTATAGAATCCCGCTTCAACGTGTTCTTGGTAGCACCACAGGTTGCTATAGAATCCCCTACAAAGTGTTCTTAGTAGTACCACAGGTTGCTATAGAATCCCCTTCAAAGTGTTCTTGGAAGCACCACAGGTTGCTCCAGAATCCCTTTCAAAGTGTTCTTGGTAGCTCCACAGTTTGTTATAGAATTCCACTTCATAGTGTTCTTGGTAGCACCATAGTTTTCTATAGAATCCCCTTCAAAGTGTTTTTGGTAGCACCACAGCTTGTTACAGAATCTCCTTCAAAGTGTTCTTGGTAGCACCAGAGGTTGATACAAAATCCCCTTCAAAGTGTTCTTGGTAGCACCACAGGTTGTTATAGAGTACCCATCAAAGTGTTCTTGTTAGCACCACAAGTTGTTACAAAATCCCCATCAAAGTGTTCTTGGTAGCACCACAGGTTGCTACAGAGTCCCCCTCAAAGTGTTCTTGGTAGAACCACAGCTTCTTACAGAATCTCCTTCAAAGTGTTCTTTGTAGCACCACAGGTTGTTACAGAATCCCCTTCAAAGTGTTCTTGGTAGCACGACAGGATGCTATAGAATCCCCTTCAATGTGTTTTTGGTAACACCACAAGTTGCTATAGAATCCCCTTCAAAGTGTTCTTGGTAGCATCAAAGGTTGCTGTAGAATCCCTTTCAAAGTGTTCTTCGTAGCACCACAGCTTGGTATAGAATCCTCCTTCAAAGTGTTATTGGCAGCACGACAGGTTGCTATAGAATCCCCTTCAAAGTGTTCTTGGTATCATCACAGGTTGCTATAGAATCCCCTTCAAATTGTTCTTGGTAGCACCACAGGCTGCTGTAGAATTCCCTTCAAAGTGTTCGTGGTAGCACCACAGGTTGTTACAAAATCCCTTTCAAAGTGTTTTTGGCAGCACCACAGGTTATTACACAATCCCCTTCAAACTGTTCTTGGTAGCACCACAGGTTGCTATAGAATCCCCTTCAAAGTTTTCTTGGTAGCACCACAGGTTGCTATAGAATCCCCTTCAAAGTTTTCTTGGTAGCACCACAGGTTGCTATAGAATCCCCTTCAAAATGTTCTTGGTAGCACCACAGGTTGTTATAGAATCCCTTTCAAAGTGTTCTTGGTAGCACCACAGGTTGTTATAGAATCCCCTTCAAACTGTTCTTGATAGCACCACAGGTTGCTATAGAATCCCCTTCAAAGCGTTCTTGGTAGCACCACAGGATGCAATAGAATCCCCTTCAAAGTGTTCTTGGTAGCACCAAAGGTTGCTATAGAATCCCCTTCAAAGTGTTCTTGGTAGCACCACACATTGTTATAGAACCCCCTTCAAAGTGTTCTTGGTAGCACCACAGGTTTCTATAGAATCCCCTTCAAAGTTTTCTTGGTAGCACCACAGGTTGTTATAGAATCCCCTTCAAAGTGTTCTTGGTAGCACCACAGGTTGCTATAGAATCCTCTTCAAAGTGTTCTTGGTAGCACCACAGGTTGCTATAGAATCCCCCTTAAAAATGTTCTTGGTAGCACCACAGGTTGTTATAGAATCCCCTTCAAACTGTTCTTGGTAGCACCACAGGTTGCTATAGAATCCCCTTCAAAGTGTTCTTTTTAGCACCACAGGGTGTTATAGAGTCCTCTTCAAAGTGTTCTTGGTAGCATCACAGGTTGCTATAGAATGCCCTTCAAAGTGTTCTTGGTATCATCACAGGTTGCTATAGAATCCCCTTCAAAGTGTTCTTGGTAGCACCACAGGCTGCTGTAGAACCCCCTTCAAAGAGTTCCTGGTAGCACCACAGGTTGTTACAGAATCCCTTTCAAAGTGTTCTTGGCAGCACCACAGGTTATTACAGAATCCACTTCTAAGTGTTCTTGGTAGCACCACAGGTTGCTATAGAATCCCCTTCAAAGTGTTCTTGGTAGCACTACAGGTTGCTATAGAATCCCCTTCAAAGTTTACTTGGTAGCACCACAGGTTGCTATAGAATCCCCTTCAAAATGTTCTTGGTAGAATCACATTCTTATAGAATCCCCTTAAAAGTGTTCTTGGTAGCACCACAGGTTGTTATAGAATCCCCCTTCAAAGTGTTCTTGGTAGCACAACAGGTTGCTATAGAATCTCCCTTCAAAGTGTTCTTGGTAGCACCACAGGTTGTTATAGAATCCCCTTCAAAGTGTTCTTGGTAGCACCACAGGTTGCTATAGAATCCCCTTCAAAGTGTTCTTGGTAGCACCACAGGTTGCTATAGAATCCCCATCAATTTGTTCTTGGTAGCACCACAGGTTGTTATAGAATCCCCTTCAAAGTGTTCTTGGTAGCACCACAGGTAGCTATAGAATCCCCTTCAAAGTGGTCTTGGTGGCACCATAGGTTGCTATAGAATCTGGTTCAAAATGTTTTCATGGCAGCACCACAGGTTACTATAGAATCCTCTTCAAAGTGTTCTTGGTAGCACCATATGTTGCTATAGAATCCACTTTCAAAGTGTTCTTGGCAGCACCACAGGATACTATAGAATCCCCTTCAAAGTTTTCTTGGTAGCATCACAGGTTGTTATACAATCCTCTTCAAAGTGTTCTTGGTAGCACCACAGGTTGTTACAGAATCCCATTCAAAATGTTCTTGGTAGCCCCACAGGTTGCTATAGAATCCCATTCAATGTGTTCATGGAAGCACCATAGATTGCTATAGAATCCCCTTAAAAGTGTTCTTGGTAGCACCACAGGTTACTATAGAATCCTCTTCAAAGTCTTCTTGGTAGCATCACACATTGCAATAGAATCCCCTTCAAAGTGTTCTTGGTAGCACCACAGGCTGCTGTAGAATCCCCTTCAAAGTGTTCGTGGTAGCACCATCGGTTGTTACAAAATCACTTTCAAAGTGTTCTTGGCAGCACCACAGGCTATTACAGAATCCCCTTCAAAGTGTTCTTGGTAGCACCACAGGTTGCTATAGAATCCCCTTCAATGTGTTCTTGGTAGCATCACAGGTTGCTATAGAATCCCCTTCAAAGTGTTCTTGGTAGCACCACAAGTTGCTATAGAATCCCCTTCAAAATGTTCTTGGTAGCACCCCAGGTTGTTATAGAATCCCCTTCAAACTGTTCTTGGTAGCACCACAGGTTGTTATAGAATCCCCTTCAAAGTGTTCCTGGTTGCACCACAGGTTGCTGTAGAATCCTGCTTCAAAGTGTTCTTGGTAACACCACACGTTGCTATAGAATCCCCTTCAAAGTGTTCTTGGTAGCACCACAGGATGCTATAGAATCCATTTCAAAGTGTTCTTGGTAGCCCCACAGGTTGCTATAGAATCCCCTTCAAAGAGTTCTTGGTAGCACTACAGGTTGTTACAGAATCCCCTTCAAAGTGTTCTTGGTAGCACAACAAGTTGTTTCAGAATCCCCTTCAAAGTGTTCCTGGTTGCACCACAGGTTGCTGTAGAATCCTCCTTCAAAGTGTTCTTGGTAACACCACAGGTTGCTATAGAATCCCCTTCAAAGTGTTCTTGGTAGCACCACAGGATGCTATAGAATCCCTTTCAAAGTGTTCTTGGTAGCCCCACAGGTTGCTATAGAATCCCCTTCAAAGTGTTCATGGTAGCACCATAGGATGCTATAGAATCCCCTTCAAAGTGTTCTTAGTAGCACCACAGGTTACTATATAATCCCCTTCAAAGTCTTCTTGGTAGCACCACACGTTGCTATACAATCCCCTTCAAAGTGTTCTTGATAGCACCACCAGTTGCTATAGAATCCCCTTCAAAGTGTTCTTGGTAGAACAACAGGTTGTTTCAGAATCCCCTTCAAAGTGTTTTTGGTAACACAACAGGTTGTTACAGAATCCCCTTCAAACTGCTCTTGGTAGCACCACAGGTTGCTATAGAATCCCCTTCAAAGAGTTCTTGGTAGCACTACAGGTTGTTACAGAATCCCCTTCAAAGTGTTCTTGGTAGCACAACAAGTTGTTTCAGAATCCCCTTCAATGTGTTCTTGGTAGCACCACAGGTTGCTATAGAATCCCATTCAACGTGTTCTTGGTAGCACCACAGGTTGTTATAGAATTGCTTTCAAAGTGTTCTTGGTAGCACCACAGGTTGCTATAGAATCCCCTTCAAAGTGTTCTTGGTAGCACCAGAGATTGTTACAGAATCCTCTTCAAAGTGCTCTTGGTAGCACCACAGGTTACTATAGAATCCCCCTTCAAAGTGTTCTTGGCAGCACCACAGGTTGCTATAGAATCCCCCTCAAAGTGTTCGTGGCACCGCCAGAGGTTGTTATAGAATCCCCTTCAAAGGAGTCTTGGTGGAGGGGGTTGCTGCATTTAAGACTGTCCCAGCAGTAACTTTTCTTACCTGGGATTTTTAATTCTATAATATAAAAGTTAACACTAGCTCCATTTGTGTTATTTGCGTCAGTGGATGTAAAGTTCTTGTCTTGGAAAATATTTTTTTCAATAGCTCTAATCTGAGTCATATTTCAAAGCTGCAGTCTTCTATGCAGAAACCTTCTTAAGCATTTTTCTATTTGGGCAGAGTTTCTCTGAGCCTATCTGTCTTTCAGCTGTATTTATAAATCAATCTCTGTAACTTCATTTTTTTCCACAGCAAAAAAACAAGTTGAGATATTGCTTCTATTCATAGATGGTTTGCAGTCAGCTACTATGTGGACAAAACTAAAGTGTTTAGAAAACATGATCCACTGAAGAAATTGTAAGGCATTCAAGATCTTCTTTTTGGCAAACAAGCTTTATTTAAATGCCCTGTCTGTTGCTTTCATTTGTGTTATAACAAATATAGTATCTGCCAAACAAGTATAGCCAAAATGGATTCATTGATTGCCCCTGCCTATTCAGCTGTAAAATTCAAAAATGTTTTTACTCAACATATATGTGAAGCTGCAATCTAGACGTCTGTCCACATATTCAATAAGCCTTATAATTTAAGTTCCTACTCCAAGGGCAAGGCTGGACTTGGTATAGCAGTCCTTATGTTTATTTTTTCTTAAACAGTCAACCATCCTAAATCACTCTGGCATGACATTGTATAGAGCTCTGCCTGCTTTACTGCTGCAAGAATATGTTCTAAAATCTAAAAATCCACCCAGTAATGGATGCATTTCCCAAAGGTGGTTCTAGCAACATCATCAGTAACAACTGACCCATTAACATGGTGTGTCCTGTCTCAGAAAAATATGTGCACTTTTAGCTATTCCAGTTTTTGAACAATGAAATGTTGGCAGCATCCTAAGTCCAGATATTCTCACACAGCACTGAATTACTTATGCTAAGGTCAATCATGGCTCTGTCAATGTTGTCCACTTTTTTGATTGGCCCAAGGTCTTTAACATTGTTGTCCACCATCTCCTGTTGGGAAGGCTCCAATTCCATTGAACTGTGCACTTTTCCCATCTAATGTTTCCCCAGCAGTCTGGAATTACAAACTCAGTCCATTAAGTAGAAATATGCCACCGCTTCTCCCTTAATTGCCCATTGGATGTCCAACAGGTTTATATATCTGGGACCCTTTCTTATAGCATCTGTACATATCTCAGGCCATTGTGGGATAGCCAGGTTACATCATTATGCCAACATTTATCTACCTCTGTTTGGTTACAAATATAGCAATTGCCAGGAGCAGGTTATAGGTCAGATGAAGCGCCATTCATAAGTGGTTACGGGAATGTGGCAGATAACTGACCATATAAAAAACTAAATGCATTGTTGTTTTCTCCTTTACAAGTCTGGTCTGACAAAAATTTTGCTTCTGTTATATCAGCCCTGGAAAATAGCATAATTGAACAAGTTTATTCTGTGAAATTATTAGCCTTATAACAAAGAGATAAAGTGTGAGTTGCAAGCTATTGTAATAACTACATGCAGTCCTGAAACTGAATGAACTACATTGCAAAGGCTTTTATCACCAACTGCTGAGATATGACAGCAAAGGCCTGTCTTCTTCAGGGAGAGTCACCATAACATAAAATCATAACATTGCGCTAAGCCTTGTTTGGTATGCCAGAATTTGGAAAATCAGTGGCTTCTTCCCTGTGAGATATCAAAATGGGCATCGGTCTGGAACCCACTGATGAAGGGAAGTTCAGGCACCTTCATATATCCCACTTTACTGTACATTTTCTTCTGCTCCTCTTCCTGTTTTGAGTGTTGCCAACCTCCCAAATGGCCAGAAGAAGATTATACTAGTTAATCTGAGCAACATATAAAGTTTTCACCATTAGTGCAATAGTTTTTTTTTGTTGTTATTTTTTGTATTTCAATTTTTTTGAAGATTTGTTCTACTAATGGCTACTTTATCGATTTGGTGGCCAAGTAAACCACAGAAGACTTTTTTTCATGTCCAAAAAGTTGTCAGTTCTGATATTTGTTGAAGATGTGATCAGGCTACAAAATTAAAAAGTCAAACATAATTAGCTGTGCTTTTGACAAAAGGATTCCTGAAACAACAGGAAGAAAACATCAAAAAGTCAATCACTGAAGCTAGTAAAATCAGAAAAAGTTAGCCCAAAAGAGGGTTGAATCCATTAAAAAAAAAAGTTTTGACCCCTTCAGATACTGCAACCTTTCCAGCAAGTGTTGAGTCTTATGGATTCACATTGATAAGTATTTAAAGTCCGTTATATGTATGCCTGGAGAGCCTTTACCAAGAAAGTCTGCCAGATATAAAAGCAAATGGAAACCTTTATTTGTGCCAATGTTGGAAAAGATGCAAAGGGTAAAGCACCTGAGATTTAAGGATCCTTTATGGAAGAACTGAAAATTCCTCCAGTAACTATGGCCTACAGTTGACAACAAGAAATTGGTAGAAGACATTGTCCTTGCTTCCTCAAAAACACTTCAGGAATGATGCTTGCCACCTCTGGTGATTGGCATAGATAAATATTTAGAAAACAACACTGTAAACATCTATCAATATCTTTGAAGGCTTTAGACATAAAGCAATGGATAGATCTGTCATCTCCTTCTTTCTGCAGAGGAATGTAAGTGTTTTCATTGACTTCAGAGTTTTTCCTCTCAACATATTCCTTTTAACCATGAGAAGCCTTCTTCACAGTCACCTGCATCTCTTCCTCATGAGATCAATTTCAATGGAACCATCAACATCAAAGGTGAAAATTATAACTAATCTAGTTCAGAAATTTCTTCCCCAAACTGGGCATTTTTACAAAAGCTAAAAATCCTAGAATCTAAGGAAGAATTCCCTGTTTATAGGTTCATAGGTGTGTACTAGGCTAATGGCCCTGGAGCCTTTACAAGACTAGCCCATAGGATTACCCTGGCATCATGCCACCTGACCTTAGTTCCCAGTGCCTCTGTCAAATAGAGCCACTGGAGTGATCCCCGGATTGAATTTTCTATTTTCCATCCACTCATCAAGATTTCTCTTGAAGAGGGACAGTGAGGTGCTCTGGTTGACATGTATGGGAAGTCTATTCCATAGAATGGGCAGTCTCTGGGTTATGAACCTGTCCCTCCAGCACATTCTTTTGATTGTGGTAATGGGGTTGAGGTCTCTGGAGCATGTGGTATGGAGGAATTGGGATTTCTTAAGATGTAGTATTTCTAATAGAGCTAGGTCAAACATGGCTTTGTAAGTCAAGCAGGGATTGTCTCTAAGTAGGCGATATGAGACAGAGAATAGTTGGAGTTTTTTGAGTATGTCCATATAGGACAAGTGTTTAAGGCCTAGGATCCTCTTTGTGAGGTACTTTTGCAGCCTCTCCAGTTGTTGCAGGTGTCCAGTGAGGTACATACCAAATGGGGCATTGTACTCGAAGACTGGCCTAATGAGGGAAGAGTGGAGGGAGACAATGACCCTTAGTAATGAGATGTGCCACATAGAAGGACTTTCTGACCACAGTGGCAATGTGTTGGTCAAAAGAGAGGTTACTGTCAACCTGTGTTCCCAGATCTCTTATAACACCTTCTCTGTTCAGTGGACTACCATCAATGTGGTAATTCATGGGAACTGGGTTTTTCCCAAAAAGGATGACGACACATTTTTTGGCATTGAGCTTAAGGCCATGGTTCTGACACCAGTCGTTGGTCTCAGTGAGGCCTTTCTGTAGGTTGTCAACATCACTTGGGGAGTTAATAATGGTTCTGAACTTGCAATTGTCTGCGAACTTTGTCAGTCAGAGTCCCTTTGTGCTGGCCTGGACTTCTGAGAAATAGACACCAAGCAGGAGAGGACCCAGGACAAATCCCTGTGGGACTCCACTCATGACTGGTCAGCAGTCTGACTTGGAGTCAGCTACTTTCACACTGTGGGTTCTATCTGTGAGCCAGTTTGCAACCCACCTTGTGATATAGAGGTTGATGTGTAGCTTAGTGAGTTTTTCTATGATTCTTGAGTGGGAATGGTATCAAAGGCCTTGGACAGATCAAGGTAGGCTATATGAACCACCTTGCCTTCATCCACAGCTCTGGTGACTGACTCAAAGACGTTGACCAAGTTGAGCAGGCATGATCTACCCTTCACAAAACCAAACTATGTGGGATCCAAAGTTTGGAGATTCCCTATATCCTTGTTTGTTAGGTCCATGATGATGCATTCCATAGCTTTGCATATCAGACTTGTCAGGCTAATGGGGCGATAGTTTCCAGGGTCTGTAGTCTCTCCTCCTTTGTGGAGATGGATAACTGAAGCAGTGTGCTACTGGGTAGGGACAAAACCTGAGGTGAGGCTGTGATTTAACAGGGCAGACAGGTGAGGTGCCAGTTCACTCTGTAGTTCATGTAAAACACAGCCAGGGATATTGTCAGGTCCCATAGAAGCTGTATTCCTGGTCTTGGACAATGCTGTTTTAACCTGTTCAATACTGGGTGCCTGGCAATCTACTGGTATTATGATTGGTCCTTTGGGGGAGGGGTAAAGCTGGCACTGAATCTGTCAGCCAGTATATTGGCAATGTCTGTTGGCTCAGTATAGGAGGTACCATTGTGCAGTAGCTCAGAGCAAATCTGGGTATTGCCGTGGAGATTCTTTACATAACTATAGAAGGCTTTGAGGTTGTCTTTACTATCTAATGCAAATCTGTTTTCACAGCTAGCTTTAGAGGATTTGATGAGGGATCTCAACTTTTTGTTGGGGTTAATAAGGGAGTTTTTCCAGTCTTGGGACTTCACCTTATTCCGCATCAGTTTCCTCCTTCTGCTGTAGAGTTTGTTTATGGCAGGGGACCACCAGATTGGCTTCCTTTTTTTGGAGGAGAGTGTCTTGGTTCTATTGTGTATGGCGAGATCCATGCATTTGTATATGTGTTCGTACAGTGCATTGGTGTATGATTTGGCAGTCATGCAACTATTCTCCATTTGCATGGGTGCCATGAAGTTAGCCACCTCTGTTTTTAGGAGCCCAAAGTTAGCTTTGGAGAAGTTTTTCATGGTGGTTACCTTTGTGGGGGGGGGGGGGGATTTCCAAGGTGATTAGTTTGTGGTCAGATCTAACCAGGGAGGAGTTGACTATTGGTGTAAAGAAACATCACCCATGTTAGTAATGACCAGGTCAAGGATGTTGCTACCTCTAATAGGGGTAAGAACAAGCTGGTTCAGGGCATTGGAGTTAATGAATTCCAGGAAACTTTGGGCATGTATATTGGTACATGAGTAGTTTTCTCAGTTAATGAAGGGGTAGTTGAAGTCACCCAGTATGAGAGTGTTAGGTTGGACCCTAATATTCTCCAGGCTGCTTAGGAACATCGATTGTGAGTCTTGGGACATGGTTAGGTACCTATAACAGGCTAAGACCTGAATCGCTGTCTTACCCAATGTTAGCTGTGCCTGAAGTATCTCTGATGTTTATGTTGGACTACCAGTCTGGAGGTGTGTGCATCCTTTATGAATATGGAAACACCACTGCCTTTGGAGCTTCGGTCCAAGTTCTGGGGCCAAAAGGTGTGGAATGAGCGCCTGGTAGTGCAGGGGTGCTTTCTGCTCCCTTGAACCAGATCTCTGTTACAGCACAAATGTTGATGTTCTCCATTTCAAGTAGTGCTTCAAACAGAACATCCCAGGATTTATGGAATAAGAATACACATCTTTGCTTTCAACCACCATATCACAGATGAAATTGTTTGCTATATAAATTTGATAAGGAGAGCCTTTATCATTATTTTAGTCTAAAACCGGATCCTACTAGCTCAGCTGGATTTGTGATTTCATAAGCACCTAGTCTGTTGTTTGTGTTACCAGGAACTCTACCTTTCACCGGAGAAAGGAGTTTTTCCACAGGTATAGTACATTGGCATTTGTAGCTCATAACTACTTCTCCTGTCAAAACAGTGGCTTCTCTCATATGCAGAACATTACAAAAGGCTAACTGATTTATAAGTAAAATAAATATTTGTTGTCTATGATTAGAAACACATAGTCTGTAGTTTTTCTATCATTAAAGTGCACGTCCAATGCAAATGACTTCAAAAGTCATATGCAGATGTGCCTTATTGTGAATAGGATATTTAGTTGAATGGAAAAAAAGCTGAACTCCTTGATACTGCATTTGCAGAAAGGTCTTTGTTTGACTCTCAACTTAAATATTTTACAGTCTCAGGTGAAAAGGGAATATCAGTGGAGAGGAACAATATGTATATCTTCCAGCTGTTGTGTCACCCACAGAAATTATCCATCCTTGTGCTGGTATTAATGGTTCTCTTTACTGAGATGGTTTATGGACATATAGAAGTGACACTTTGACACAAGCTTTGCAATGACCTGGCTGATGTTTGGCCGCCATACTGACATTTTGATTGCTTCTCGTCATTTTGTGAGATCTTGACACCCTTTGTGTATTGAAACAACAGTTCAGCACTTTGTGGCAGGGATACCATAATTCTGTCTTGATACAACAAAGCCATCATACTCTGACTGTGAAGTACTTGTACATGAGATGTTTAGCTTGTATCCAGCAACCTGGCTATCTATGTTAGACATATCTGGGTAATAGTTTGCAACCTATGGTCATTTTTTGCTACCTTGGCATAGTTATACTAGTCTCTTTGTAGTCACAGATATGATTGTCATTATGCTCTGCACGTAGGTGGCTACATTCCATTTGATTTCCAAAAGTAATTGATCACGAATAGGATTTCTGAATAATACGCATGCAATGACTTATTCTTTTCCAGGTGCATGGATTGTTCTAACATTGAACCTTCTCGATCTCATTAATAATTTTTGACACCTGAGTGGTACTTTGTCTAAATCATAGCAATTAATCAGTAAAAATCATGGACTATGGTCAGTCTAAAGTTAGAAACTCTTGAGCCCTAATAGGTATTTGGAGAATCTGTATCATGCCCACAAACTTGCAACATATTATTTTTCAATCTGTAAGTATCTCTGTTCAACATTCATTACCATTCTGGACCTCTGGGTAACAAGGAGTAACACTTTAAAGCTATGTTACTCCTGGGGTGTAACTACAAGGAGTAACACTTTAAAGCTATGTTACTTCTAGGCTGTAGCTACAAGGAGTAACACTTTAAAGTTATGTTACTCCTAGGCTGTAGCTACTAACATCAACACTCACCAATGACAGTTTAGTGACATCATAAGATGTTAGCACTGGAACTTTTGTCAACACCACTTATACTTTGATGAAAGCTTGTGCTTCGGCATTTCCCCATGACCTGGGTACATCTTTCTTTAACAGGTCAGTTAATGAACACAACATGGTTAACAGGTGTGTCATGGGCTTGGCCAAGAAATTACTCATGCTTAGGGGGGCTTGTCTTAATTCACTTACAAAACATAAACTCTTACTAAGCTATTGCTCTGACCTTGCTTGCATTTGGCATGATTCCCCTAGCACTTATGCTATAACCAAAATACTGGCACTCAGTGTTTCCAAAACAGCATTTTTCTTGGCTTAACTGTAACCCAGAAGCTTTAATAGCTTGAAGCACTGCCTCTTACCTTGAATAACATATCTCCTTATCTAAACCTAAGACCAGGATGTTATCCAGACCTTTTAGCAAGTTACTCGTTTCGGGTGCTGAAGTTATACCAAATGGTAGCCTCTTGAAACAATTTGCATTGCACCAAGGCTTTACATTCTTCTTTGTTCTGCCTCTACTTTCAATGGCATAAGAAGCTGCACTCTTCTGGGTGTTGTCAAGCCATAAGGAACAGTTTTACAAAACACATCTACAGTAACTTCATTTATTTTGGCTATTAGTCATATCTCACAAGTCAAGGGGTTATTTATATATATCCCATGGGTCTCCACTACAGGAAGTTTGAGGTATTACACAGAGAAGACTAACTTAGCTGTTTATTTTTTTTTCTTGGAATTTTTGCTGAATGATTTGTCAGTTAATCCTTTTTATCCTTTGGTTTGGCTTTTTATAGATATAGTCACTTGAAGTTGTAACTTTTGAGATACTTCTATATCAGCCAACCACATAACAATTCTGTCTCTAATTTATTCACCTTTCATTTCATTAAATCCACAGTATTCAGCCGATTCATACAAATGCCTTACAAAAGCTTCAACACATTTACCTTTCGCTTCTACTCATCTAAGTAAGCAAGTTCTTTCATATACAACATTTTTTTATACAAAATGTTCATTGAGCTTACCAATTACTGACTCATATGTAACACTCTGTCCCACTGAGAATGAAAATAATCCGTATGTTGCCTCCATCTTCTTTCCTATGAAATACAATAAAGTATTTACCTGGATTGCTTCTGTTTCTTTATCCAACTTGGTTATCACTGTAAAGCATGTGAAACTCTGCCTCCAGGCTGGCCAGCTAAATGGAACTGAGAAGTGAAATCCCTAAGGTGGGTTAAACTTTGTGACTTTTGACATAAAAGCTTCAACTCAGTAAAATAACTAATTTGTTTGATAAAACTACTTGTTTTCAATAAAATTAATTACTCTTAGTTCGGCAGATACCACTCAGCTCATTGGTATGGTTTTTCTGACCAGAAGAGTGTTTTCATTTTAATATCATAAAGAAGATCTAAATTCTGGCATCATGCCATAATGCACACCTCTGGTTACCCAGTTATGTCGAACAGTAGTGTCATTAAAATCAGGAAATGCCACCATTTTAGTCAGAATATTCACCTTTATTCTGTACAAGAAGGCAACTCTGATGTTAACAGTTTAGTCACCACAAACACCCTGCACTAGGGACTAAATGCAATGTATTATGGGATATATAATTCTTAAAATGACTGCACTATACATTTATCTTAAAGTGGCAATGGCTAAAGTACATATTCACAGTAAATATGGCCTTGAGCAGCTCTGCATTACTTACCATCACAGTTACTATCACAAATTACTGTGGATTTTCATTCTAATGTTTCTATGTTTAAAGTCAAGGATTTTAGATTATAATTTTAAACAGTCTTAATCCTATTTTGAAATATTTTCTGCTCATTGTTGTACCATCATTTATTAAAATACTTATCTGGAAAAATTAGTACACGCTTACTGTGACCTCAGTTAACACAATGATCTGTTTTGAAGGGTTATTTGCCTACCACAGCTATCCCCTTCCCCTGGAAAGCTTGGCTTGAAAAACTGAAAGGAAAGAGACACGCATATATCTATGTTAATGCATTCCAGCATAAGACCCATATTGGTACCTCAAAGGAAAGAAACCATTGCTTTCACAGTTTGTGGACAGGATCTTACAGTGACTTCTCCTTTAAGAACTACTGTTATGGTAATTATCTTTAAACTAATCAGCTCTTTCTAGTCATACACTATTAAAACATTTTGCTTCCTACACTAACCTTAGTAGTTCAGAAAACATACTCTGGAGCAAATCTACAACTCTGCCAGCCTGCTTTTACGTTTAGCTCAAGATCACATCACTGCATAATCCTTAGAACTCTCTAGTGGCTTAAGTTGGATTAAGACTTGAAAACTGAACAGTGATGAGATGTAAATTAGTTACATCAAAACACCCTGCGTTTCTGAGTGCCTGCATTACTGTTCCATACTTTGTACACCATTGTCATGTTCTGTGTCCGAACAACAGAACAAGCTTACTGCAGGAACATTTTTTTTATTTTTTATTTTATTTTACATTTGTTGACCAGGCTAGTCTAACTGGATACATGTCCATTTTCAGTAGAGGCCCGGGGAGAAAAGCTCCAAGCAGCAATAATGACAACAATGCAGTAAAATTAAAATTTTAATTGGTACAATGTTTACATTAAAAGATAGGGTTAAGCAGAGTTATTTAGAAACATTTAGGCTAGAATAAAATACCATGACTAGAAACAAAAAAACAGAAAAAAAAAATGTTTTTTTTTTTTGAGAAAGAGCAGGATGGGTAAGAGATATCAGTCTGGGTTAGAGCAGGGGCAAAGCCAGTGGGATTTAAGATATTCTTTAAGATGCTTCTTATAAAGCAGAGTAGAAGTAAGGTTGGAAAGTTCAGAAGGAAGATGGCTCCAGCTCTTTCCTACGGTGTTTGTGAAGAGTGAGTCCTCAGCTTTGTTGTTGGATTTAATGGAAGAGATTTGAAGTTTATTTGCTGAATGTAGGGTTGCAAGGTTTTTGTAAGGGGAGATGAAATTAGTGAGTATAGGGGTATGCTTAGGGTAGTAGAGTATCTTATGGGAGATAACAAGTTGTTGAAAACGTAGTTGGTTTTGTAGTTCTAACCAACCCAGTTGTTTGAGGTTGTGGCAATGATGAGTTCTATATGGGGTACCAGTAGCAAATCTGGCTATGTTATTATAGCTGGTGGAGAGTTTGGAAAGGTTGGTTTTGGAAAGATTAGTATATATAGCAGAAGCATAGAACAGGGTAGAGATTAGATGGGTTTGGGCTATAATAATTTTGGCTGCAGGGGTAAGGAAGGATTTTATTCTGTATAAGGTCCCTAGTTTTTGTTAACAGTCTTTATAGTGGAATTAATATGGTCATTGTAGCTAAGGTTGTTGTCAATTGTAACACCCAGCAGGTGGGTTGTAGTATCAGGGGATATGATAGTTCCATTGTTAGAGGTTAATGTGAAGTGTGGTTGAGGTGACTTGTGAGGAGGAGAAAAGAACAATAGTTTAGTTTTCTTGGGGTTGAGAAGGCAGTGTTTTGTGAACCAGTTCTCAACACTGTTAAATACTGTTTGGGTGAGGCACTGGAGAGAGGTTATGGACTTGGCTGCACAAATTAAGGTGAAGTCATCTGCATACTGTATACAGGTGGCTTGAGAAATACTAGTATGTAGATAATTGATAAACAGAAAATAGAAGTGGTCCTAGAATAGAGCCCTGTGGTACTCCAATGTTTACAGAGAGGGATGAAGAAATATTATGATTCCAGAGAACTGCTTGCTGTCTATCTTGTAGATAGCATATAGATCATTGTAATGCTTGTGGGTCAAGTGATTGGGCTTTTAGAATGTTGATAAGTATGGTATGGTTTACCATATCAAATGCTTTTGAGAGGTCTATGAAAAGAGCAGAAGAAAAGTAGTTATTATTACGATTTTTGTTTATAGAGTCTGAGAAGGATAGCAGGGCAGTTGTTGTGCTATGGTAGGGCCTAAAACCATGCTGACAATTGGCAAGTAGATTATTTTGTAGTAGATGGTCAAGCAGTTGTCGGTGTATACATTTCTCCATTATTTTAGCTAATGGAGAGAGTAAGGCAATAGGCCGAAAGTTAGAAAGCTCAGTTGAAGACCCACCTTTGTGTAAAGGGATTATATGGGAGATCTTCCACAGAGAAGGGATTTTGCTTTCTGAAATTGTTCTATTTATAAGTATGGAGACTGGGTAGGCGATGGCTTTAGCTGCGATTTGTAGGTATTCAGCTGGAAGACAGTCTGTGGAGGGGGTGCATGGCTTGAGCTTTTGAAGGAGGTTACAAATGAGGGATGTAGGTACTGGGTGTATATGGAAGGTAGGTGATGCGGTATTAGGTGTTTTTGATGGGAAGGTGAAAGTGGTAGGTAATGTGTTAGCTAGGGATAGGATGGCTTCAGTAAAATAATGGTTAAAGGCATCAGGAATCTGGTTAGAGTTATTATGGTTGAAACCTGTAGGGTCAGGAGTTTTAGAGAGTCCTGGTTGAAGAAGTTTGTTAATGCTAGACCAGAATTTTTGGGGGCGTTGATGGTGGGTTTGTTGTAGGTGGAAGTAATAGTCTTTTTTGTCTTTGAGAATGTCCTTCTTGGTTGTATTTAGTAACTGTTTAAAGTAGAGGTGATCTGTTGGGTTTCTGGAGGTTCTCTATTTGGCCCACATTTTATTTCTGAGAAGGATCTTTTGCTTGGTTGCCTTTGTGAGCCAGGGGGCAGTTTTGGTTTTTATGCAGGAAGAGCGAGAGGGAGCATGGTAGTCTAGTATTTGGAGAAATCTAGTATTCAAGTAGGTTACTGCTTCATCAAGTTCAAGATGAAACATAGGAGACCAGTCACATGCTATGAGTTCGTTTTGGAAGCTCTCTGGATTAAAGTATTTTTTGGAGCGGGAGGTTTTAAAAATATTTGTGTTGGGGGTATAAAATTTTTGTTTGATGATGTACATTCAGACTGCCTCTGAAATTCCCTTTAGGTAGGCTACAGTGACCTTCCTTTTGGTAGGGCTACAGTGGGCTTCCATTTAGGCAGGCTAGAGAGGCCTTCCTTAACAATGGCTAGGCATTGTACTTGTGACGTTACTTCTCCAATAAACATGAACTCAACTACAGATCAATAATACCTCACATTCGCTTCCTTAGCCATTAAAGGTCTTGCTCATTCTTTCTTCTAGCACCTTCTTACCCACTCATGTAACCTGTTTAAGGTTAGTAAGGCCTGGGTATGGGGATAGTTTTAGTGCATGTATGATACTTTGGGGGAGTTTTGCCATTAAGGGTAGGGTCATAGAATGAGTATTTGTTGTCTAGGATTAAAGTTAATGCTAGCTAAGGGGATAGAGTTAGTGTTGTATGTGCATGTTTGTAAATGCATGAAAAGTGGGTCCAAGTTTCTTGTGTAGCAGTATTGTTTGGAAAAGGGTTTTTGTCATAAGATAATGTCTAGAGTTGAGTTTAGGGGCAGGTTTAGGGTTAGTACCCGTAAGTAAAGTGGTAAAGTGGGGATGAAACCTCCCTGCTCATGCAGTCTATGTGGGGGGGATATGCCAACCAGTCCTTGTAACTACAAGGTTGCAATCAGCATCAGTAATATCATTTAGACAGCCACGGTTAGTATATGTCTGTCTGTGTGTCTCTGTGTTATGAGCAGTAGACTTTTTTCTCTTGGTTCTGAACTTCTGATTCTAGTTGAGGGGCATTAACTGGGACATTACTCAGGGCAGCAGATGAGCTAACTACACCTCTGCCTCCCAGAGGGGTCACTGTAACAGTACAATTTGCCTCCCTATTGTTTGGAATTGTATATAAATTACTATAATATTATAAGATGGAAAATGCTTTTTTAAGTTTACTGGCGGGAATTTTAACGATGCTGTTTGTCTGCAATGATCACATATCTCTGTGGTGCACTTGAATTTGAAGAATCAAAGAAGGTGATGAACACATGGCATTTATGTAGCATTCTTGTGTGTATATTTTGTAAGGTGTGTGATCTGCACTGGTCCTTGTTTTAAAGATCAGTTAGTGGAAAAGAGAAAACTCTGGGAAAACAGAATATGAGTAATCCCAAAGGTTATGATTTACCACTACAGTAATTTATTCTCAAAGAGCTATTGTTATAGTAAGTACATTATATAACTACACTTTTCTTTTCTTGGCCTGCAGGAGACATGAAAATGATGCATCTGCCGGAGTCAATTTGGACTTCTCCCTCTGCGGTTTCAGACATTCCAAGATGTCGTGTAGGCTAATTACCAACACCCTGGCACTCAACCATTGGCCCCTAAAAGAGTAGGATCTTTTAGCAGTCAGAAAATGGATCCTTCTACTATCTCTGCCTCCTTACAGCAGTCTAAGAAAATCATCTGTCTACTTTAACTTTTGCCAGAGAGTTGGACAGGTATGGCTAGCAGCTGTCTTTGTATGCAGTACTTTGGTTAGAAGTGCACTAACGTATAAGAGTATATTCAGGAATCTCTGGAATCAGACAATAAGGAAAAGTGAACAAATTAATTGCCGCTGTTGGGAAGCTTGATGTCCATGCTTTAAAAGCCGTGCAATGGGACACCTCGTGGTGCTTCACATGGCTGGACATCTCTGGTCACTCACTGGTCATTTTGTGTTATTGAAAAGTGTATTTTTTACTAGTTAAAGTTTGTTTGTTAAATACAGTTTGGTAGTAAAACAGTATCAAAGTGCCATGTATGTCACAATAGCAGATGTATTAATGAAAAGTGGAGAACGGGTGACTTTGGCTCTTAGTTTCACAGGTAAGTACTAGGCTAGTGGCCCTTGTGGACTATTTTAAGCTTAGCCAGTTTCCCTTTTGGTGCTTGAATCAACCTATCCCATTTGGTGTTTGACTGTCTTTACCCATCCCATGGTCAGTATATCATAGATAATTTGAGAGGCCCTATGCATAGGATACAGAATTTAGGAGCTGCCTCTATCCATTAGTAATACAGGGTCAGTCCTGAGGTAAATTTTCAATTGTCCATCTATAGATCTAAGTTACACTTGAATATGGACATGGATGAGCTTTGTTTTATGTGGAAAGGGGTCTGTTCCAGATACCAGTGGTAACCTCGGTGAGATATACCTGTCCTTCCAAACCTTTCTGCTGATGTTGCAGAACAGGTTTAGATCCTTGGACTATTTCTTATGCCATTTGACTTGCTGATGTGCAACAGGTCCATTAGTACTGGGTCAGAGGATGCCTTGTATGCCACACCTTGATCAACTCTTAGCTGTCTATAGGATACTAAGTATAGTATATAATATAGATTTGTTTATTTAACAATTGTTTACTAGGAAAGTCCGACTTGGAACAAAGCCAATTTTCAGCAGAGGCCCAGGGGAGAAACTCTCTAAACGCATGTCTTTGTGACGTGGGAGGAAACCGGAGCACCCGGAGGAAAGCCACACAAATGCAGAGGGGACATGCAGACTCCGCACAGAAGCCAACCCATCTGAGAATCAAACTGAAGAACCTCTTGCTGTGAGGCAACAACGCTTCCACTGCACCACTGCTCTGTCCAATATATAGTACAGGGCTTTCTCATTTCCTGCAGCACCGTACAATGCATGGCAGCCATTTCAATAATACTTTGATTTACTGATCCAAAAGCTGAATTACTCAACTCCTCTAACAATTTAGATAGTTTTCTCAACTCACAAATTGATTTTAGTCCTCAAAGGCACGTAAAATGCCACTTCTGAAATGACATCATTGCCCAAGCCCATATGTGACAGTCCTTTGAATGCAGTCTCTCTGTCTCTCTCTCTCTTTCCCACTAGTTAAAGTCTCTGTATTTTGAACGTCTGGAACAATATGACCAATGTCACAACATCCTGGCCAGTCTGCTGTTAATCAGAGGTAAGCTTGGTCTCCACATATTAAAAAAAAAATCAGGCAATATGGCCATTCCCTGTCTTGTAGCCCTATTATAAATTTGCTCGGTAATATTACAGTCATTCCACCCAACAAGAAGTATTCCATTTTTAACGTAGCAACTATGTCCCTTTACAGGACTGGAGTGAAACCAGCATAGAGGGGGTAATATTATGTAAAGAATTATGTCTGCCCTTTTTGTTTTTGGTTACCAAAAGTGTTCCAAATGCTGTTCCTACTTCTGTCTCTGTTTCTGGTACCAGAAACAACAGAATACCGCCATCATGTACCACTGGTCTATGTGCACAGAGTCAGCAGTCACTGGCTTTCATTGTCTTGGCATAAGTATACAATGTAGCAGAAAAGGTCTTAACCTTAGGATGCCAGTCTACTGATGCCTGTTCAATTTTAACCAAATGTTTATTTCCTATAAAAATATTCACTACTTAGAGTTTCAATGGCTTCTTATGAAAGAAGGAAATGCAATGCCAGAATGATGAACAGCAATGCAGCTGTTTTGATGACAAGTCTGTATGAATATCAAACAGGCCTGGGCTTGAGAGGATTCTCAAAAATTTGCAAACAAGGATGATGTATTCCCATTGGTATTTGCCACTAGGGAGGGCCTTCTTAACATGCAAAACATGAATCTGAGTATCCTTCACATCAAACGGCTGTAGCTGTCATAAGCAGAACCCGGAAACGTCCTTTGCATCTTGGCTGGGGGGCATGGAGTCCGGAGAAGGATCTGATAAACAACCAATTTCCAGGGACAATGTCATGGCAGGATAAGGTTGTTGTTGGGCTGCAATGACCTATGAATAAGTATGCTACAGAATACAAATGAGAGATTTGCAATAAAGAAAAATAGATTCATCAGCATCTTATAACTCCAAAGTACTGAGCAATGATGTAACTTGTATTTTCATGGGTCTTCCCATAAGAATCTCATGGGCAGAATATTTTCCAGGAGTCCTAACTGCAATGCTAATATTAAACAAAACCATTGGAAATGAATCTGGTCATCTAACGGCAGTCCCCTCACAGTTTTGAGTTCTAGTCTGGTTCATTATCTCAACAATTCCTAAAGCTTGGGGTCTGTGTGTGCAATGGTATTGCATGTTCATTTTCATGATTTTACACACTTGTATGACCTGACGTGTAAAAATGAGTTCCTCTATCTGATTGAATAGAACAAGGTACACCAAATCTGGGTATTACTTCTTGTAATAGTTTCTTAGTGACTCTAGTTGTGACATTCCTGGCACAAAAATAAACTTCAACCCACTCAGAAAAAAAAAAACATCCACAATTACCAAAACATATTTGAACTTCTGATGTTGTGGAATGTCAATAAAATCCCACTGTGCACAACAAAATAGTCCCAATGGCTTTTTTAAAGATTGCGTGGAAACTGGAACATTCTTTGGTACATTATATTCAACACATAACTGTGCAAGTATTTACAAATTGCAAAATGACTTTTGAAATGCAAGATGTATACCAGTTAGTCAAAATCTGTCTTATCAATTCATTTTTCCCCAAGTAAATAGGCAAATGATAAGTCCATATCAAATGGACTAGAAAAGAATATGAGGCTACTGGCCTCCCATCCAGATAGGCCTTAATGAGTCTGAGGCGCAGTTACAGCCATCACATACCCACCCTACCTTTTTGGAATCATTAGCCTGATTCTAGAAGGACACTTCCTGTAAAGAAACAGGTGTTCCAAGTTCCTTGTAGTTGTTGAAAAATGAAGCCTGAACAGAATAAGACAATGCAACTTGCCTGGCTGCCATGTCAAAAACTGTATTTCCTTTTGAAATATAAAAAACAAAAAAAAAACTAGCGGTCTTAAATCTTTGTTGATGAGCTCAGTCACTAATTTCCAAAAATCATGGTAGTGTTTCAAAGAAACAAGCCTTTATTTGCCACAGACTGTCTTGTCTGTGATGAATAAAGGCTTGTTGCTTTGGAACACCACTTGGCTTTCATGATTTTTGGAAATTATTGTGACCAAGCTCATCAACAAAGTTTTAATACCACTAGTTTCTTTGTTTTTAATTTTTTCCTCAACACTCGTGGTGGTGAGGTTGGAACTAGACAGATTCATGTGCTTGTTCATTTTTTTTATGTTTGTGTTCCTTTTGAAATATAAGACTCATCACTGTAAAAGCAGCTCGCTTGACCATGGCTATTTCCCTGGTAAAAGAAGTGCATTTAACAGTTCATTAACAAAGACAGAATTTTTAATAAGAGTTCATTCTGATGTCATGTACCCTCTTTCTCTCCAAAGTGTCCCAAAATCATGAGCTACTGTACAGGCATATCATGAATCTGTGAAATTGTTGCTGCTCTCTCTTTTGCTAATTTGCATGCTTCAGTAAAGGCTACAAGCTCAGTAACTGAACAGACACATTTCTGTTCAGTGGTCCAGTCAATAATACTCGATTTGCTGTACACACAGAAAATGCTGCCACTAATGAGCCATCTTATCTTCAAACACAGGATCCATTGACAAATAAAAGCAATTCAAAATTCGGTAGTGGGTCACTTTTTAGGTCTGATCTAGGAAGAAGCACATGGTTAACTACAAAAACTCAATCATGGGGTTCATCTTCAACTGTTCTAGGGATCAAACAGCAGGATTAAGAGGGGGACACCTAATAACCTGCAAAGAAAGATTATTAAGTAAAGACAATTTATATTTAGAGAGTCTAGAGGCTGACAGATATGGTGTTTTAGTTCTTAGCAACAGTTCTTGTACAAAATGCAGAACTGTCCCAAACATTGAGTTATGGCAGCCACCATTTCTACTGTGCGCCATTGATGCCACAGTCCTAAGGCAGTTGGGGACGGAATGAGGCTACTGGATGAAGACTGATACTGAAATAAGCAACCAGTCTAAAACCATCATTTTTACATTGTGCCGATAATCTTGATGCTACCTTATTCCTAACACAGCAAACCAGAAAGAATTTGTTTCAGTAATCAGGCAGCCCAAGAGCAGGAGGGTTTAAAAGCAAAGTTTTCAGTTAGAGAAAAGCCTGCACATGGTGCTCTTGCTAAGGCAAGGGCTCGGGGGTGTTTTTTTTCAAGAATTTTAACAACAGTTTAACTACTTCTTTGTAATTTGAAATCCATTGTCAGCAATAACCTGCCAGTCTCAAGAAAAATTGAAGCTGTTTAACATCATGGGGAGTGGTGCAGCTTGAATAGCAGTAATGCATGAAGCTAAATTTGTCGACAGCCTTCTTAGATAAGATGCCCTAAGTACTGGACTTATGGTTTCCACAACTGTAATTTTGCCTTATTAACCTTGAAAACTATTTCTGCTAACTTTAGTCAAAAGAAAAGCAGTATCCTGTTGTCAGCTAGAATAAAAATTGGAAGATAAAAGCAAATGATGAAAAAACTGTATTAAGGTGGAGTAGGTGATTCTGCATATCCGTGAGGTAGCCTTGTCTATGTATACTGTTGCCCTTTGTATGTAAAAGCAAACAAATATTTATTGCCTGGGTGAATGGGAAAAGAGAAAAAGCAGTGGAAATATAAGTCACTGAAAAGGTGATAGCTAGCAGAGGACTAGAACTTAGTACAGTAGCGGGATTAAGTACTACAGGGAAAGCTGGTACTACTATCGCATTGACTGCTCTTAAATCTTGTACAAACCTATAGGTGCCCTTCCCTGGTTTCTTAACCAGTCAAATAGGCATATTACATGGGCTTCTGGTGGGGATTATTATTCCCTTCTGGAGCAACACAGAAATGATAGGTTCAATTCCTGCCTATGCCTTAGATGATAAGAGGTACTGGACTACCACTGGCAGAGATTCATAAGGTTTTAAAGTAACGCTAACTGGTTCTGGATCCTTTATGAGTCCTAGTTTGTTGTCATGGATAGTCCACAGATATGGGGGAAGAGCTTCAAGCCCCTGCAAATGAATGTCATACCTGATGTCTGTTTTGATCAGTACTCCGAAGAGTATGTCTTCAGCTGAACAAATACCATTCAGCATGTCTAAAAATGGAGTGCAAAACAGCGTACATAATTTACATAACAAATGTATACCTAAAAGATTTAAAGGGGCAAAATTTCCTACAATAAATGCATGTTAATCTTGCAATGGACCTGTTCGAATTGGGGCAGACTTTGTCTATAGATAATTCAATGCAGTCCCAGAGACACCCACACCTCAAACATATTTCATAGAAAGTGGGAGTTTTTTTGCATTCCATGAAGTTATCATAGATTCGGTTGCTCCTGTGTCAATAAGGAAAGGAAGAGTAGAATTACACAATGTAATATTAACAAAAGGACTTTCCTGGTCTACTGGTACCAAGGGAAATAGTCATGTCCCTTGTTCATAGTTGTCCTACTGATCCTCCTGCCACCTTGATGGTGCTCAAGTGGCTCTCCAACTTCGAGGCTCTCTCCCCACCTGCTGTGGGGCTTGGACACTAGACTGAAAATACAGATTTATTGTGTGAAGAAAGGGACACTCATTATGCTAATGTCGACTTTGGCCACAATTAAAACAAGGGTTGGTAAGTGGTCCATGCTGCTGAGTTTGAGGCAAAGTGGGAGAGTAAAAGTTTTGTGGAAATTGTCCACGGGCTTCTTGTTGGAAGAATTTAAATCTACATCTGCCTCCTCTCTTTCTCCTACTGTGCCCCCTTCCCCATGAATCGGTGCTAAATTGTTAAACATTAAACGTCCACTAATTTCTTTTTTCTTTTTTCTCTCTGACTATGGTATCTGCTACATATCTTGCTTGATTTGATTAACAATTTTATGTATACCTAACCTGGACCAATTTAAGCAAACCTTTTTTATTTGATCCTGTATAGGTGGTAATAAGCCTTTTTACAAATGCTTCCGGCAGTCCACTGGCTGCCACCCCTTCAGTATGTCCTGGATGTTCTGAAAAATATTCAAACATATCTATGACACATTGCAAATGCACATCAATAGATTAATTTTCCTTCTGTACAATAGCTTTGATTTGTGCTGAATTAGATGTCAGAGGGTATGGCATAGTTATTGTGTTTAGTAAGTTGTCTCTTATGGTTAAAAATCCTTCATATGTATGTTTCAGAATATTGTCATCTATAGCTGACTTTTCCCATATTTTCCTAAAAATATCTGGCAGAGTAGAAGTCTTTAAAACTGTCTGCAAGCCTTCAGTTGCAGGGGCTTGTAACTGTACATGTATTATTTATTATTTATTTATTTATTGGCATTTGTCTTTCTAAAATCAGCATATTTGGTTGAATGAGTTTGAATGGGATGTAGAAAGTCAACAAATGTTTGAACATCTGCTGCAGTCCATGAGCAGACAATAGTCATGGCGTCACCAGTGGGGGCCATTGCAGGGGTGAATATCTCTCTAAAAGGGTGAAATTGAGTATTAGGTGGTGAGGCAGTCGGGTCATCATCATCAGAGAATGCGTAAGAAGCTGACGCAACTTTGGAACTTGGCTCGAGAGGTGGGTTCCGCCTATACTCTTCTCCATTGATAATTATCGGACATTGGGTAATTAACCCCTTAACTCTCTTTAAAGTAGTTACTTTGCTAGAAGTGCTTTTACTAACAAATTGTTTTAGTTTATCTATGTATTTTTTTTCCTGGATACGTGTTTCTGTTTTGGATAGAACTGTTTTCTTTTATTTCCTAATCTCATTAACATTTTATCAGAATTTAAAGTGATGTGCTTTTATTTATTTATTATTTATTTATTTCAGGTAGAGGAAGTCCACTAGGCCTAAAAAGAGCCCATTTTCATTGGAGGTCCAGGGAGAAAAGCTCCAGTAACAATGACAAACACATTAGCATATACACATACAAAGCAAATAAGTCATACAGCTTTATGCAGCATTCTACAGTAAAAAAATTCTACATTCTACAATAATAATAATAAAATCTAGCAACAGTACAGTCTAAGGGTCATTAACAGTGAATTACAATTGAGGACGAGAAATTGTTGGAAATAAACTTTTAACAACATTTGGAGGTTAAGGGGAAGTAGGAGGGCAACTGATGGGAGTGCAGAGATGATGCACAGAGTAAGAAGGTGGGGTTTGATACAGGAGGGTCCTATGTGGGGAAGGAGCAAGGCCATTCCCACTTTGAAGATAGGTAGGAATGGAGGAGGGATTTAAAGTTAGAGCAATTATGAGAAAGAGGGTTCCATAGTTTAGCTAAGGAACAGGATAGCAGAGAGTGCCCGGGTGGCTGTAAAGGTTTGTAGATTTTGAGCAGGTTCTGATTTTCTGACCTAAGTGAGCGATTAGGAATATAAGGGGTTTAAGGAGGTGGAGAGAGAGGGACAGGAGGATGGGTTAAATATGAGCTTATGGGCAGTGGTGAGTTTAAGGGGGTTCAGATAGTTGGGAAGCTCTGTTGCCAGAATCTAGTTTTATAAATAGACCCTTTAGGGTAGGCTGATTTACTATAAGTAACTTGAGAGGTAGAAATATCAGGGGAAATAGTAGAGGGGCGATCTTTTAGTCATTGCCCTGGTGCCTGCACTCCCAGACAGGGAGGGCTATCTGCTTCATAAGAGGCACGATTGTCCACATAAGGCGAGAAAGAGAGAGCAGAAGGAATCAGGGCCAGTCATTGTCGTAAGAGTCAGGCTGAGTTATTTCTAATTTTTCTAATTGTTTTAAAGGTAAAGTCCCCAAGTATCATGCAAATTCTCTCCTGCACATTTTTTTTATATGTTAACTGTTCTATTAGCTGCCTGTGACTGTATTTTTTAATTTTGTAGAATTAAGTTTTAAACTTCTAACTACACATTCCTTTTCTTTATTATTAGATTCTTCTTGCTGGTCATTACAAGCTGATCAACAAGAGGCAGGTACTTTTTTTTCATTATTGTTTAAGTCTCTTTTTAAAGATTTTCTAAAATATCCTTATCAAAAGTTCCACCCTCAGGGAAGTGAAGTGCACTATCATTTTTTAGTGAACTCAGATCATTTCACAGAATAATTACAGCTGTCTCCTCCTTATTTGTGTTTAAAAATGCTTAGCTGGAGTAGCAGACTCTGGCTTGTTTAATTATTTCACCCTAGTGATGCCTCCGGGTGTGTCTGCAGTTACATCCTACTGATCCTTCTAGACGTCAAATATGGCTTACACTTATTTCATTAATAATTCCAAATCCAAGCTACATACAAAGTAATAAAATATTCCATGTCACAGCTTACACAATGGCAAACATAGCTTCATTGATCTTTGACTTCTGCCTAGTGCAGGTAAAATGATATTAATTGCTGTTCATATCATGTTCATTTATATTGTTATAAATGCCATGTTTTTCTAAATATCTCAACAACCTATTAGCACAAGCAGAACTGCTTATCCTGGTTGCCGAGAGATTGTAAGTTGCTTACAAAATATTATAAATTTAATAGGTAATGTGTTTACTGTGACTTATAACATCCAGTTTAAGGCCTAGAATTTAATTCAATACTGCAACTATAAAATAGTTTATGCTGAAGAATCTGATATTACATTTCTTTAGGAACCCCATGGTTCCAGATACTTGAACATTTCTTTAAAATGTGAGGATATAAGTTGATTTTATCAAAAAGCTTAGGCTTTGCCCACTGGAAGTTGTAGTGCAAACTTTCAGATCTCTATTGGAGGGAATGAGTTAACAGCCCCACACTCACACCCAGTATAAGCTTAATACAGTGAAAAAATCGCCCACTTGCATACAATAAAACCCACCCTCATACAAAAACATGAGAAAGCGTGCACTCACATATTATAACCCACTGGCATACAATAACTGGATGAAGTCCACTTTCATACAAAGCCCACTGTCATACAGTAAGTACTACACTAAATAACTAAAAAAAAAAAAAAAAAAAAAAAAAAAAAACACATGTATCTGAAACTTACACCCAAACTCTGCTGAAGGTAAAAAAATACATCTATGAGCTGACCCACCAGAAATGCACCAGACATAAAATCTTTCAGAAATGGGCCCAAACATTAAATTCTGTTACAACAACTACAAGGCAGCTCAACATCCAAGTCACAGTATCAAATAATGTACAAAATAACTGCATGCAACAGACTTCAGCAGAGTAGAATGATCTCCTTTGTTATAAAAGAACACACGAGTGGAAGTCTAAGCAATTAAGGCATTGTCTCCCCAAACAAACTGCAGTCATTTGTAATCTGAGCAAACAATTTACCTGTCAGACTATAGCCACTAACCAATTCAAAGTAAACATCTCTGCATCGTTTTGCTTATTAACATTCTGCAGAACCCTTATCTGTGCCTTTCCTTATTAGGCACAACTTCTGATCTTCCACATTGGAACTAGGTACTAGGAAATATTAAGCTAGTGGAAAAAACTCAAGGAAGGCCGAGGATTCTGCTTCTATCCATTCTCACACTTCTCACTTCTCCTTATGGAAAAATGTAGTAATCACCGACTAAATGAGGCTCAGATCCTGCAGTAGTTCGCAATTCTCTCACAAGACTAAGGTTCTGTATTGACTTCAAATACTAACTTCCAGAAGTGATCCTACTTATGGAAATAGAAGTGCAGTGTAATGTTTAAGCAATGTTCAAATCTTGCAGCAATTTACAATTTTTCCACTAAATGGAAGTGAAGTTACAAGACTAAGGTTCCAGAACAAGTTATTTTTGATACAAAATGAGACAAGTGGCAGAAATGCAGAAATAAAAGTATCAAAATGTAGGTAAGTGCAGCTTAAATATGTAACGAGAGCCAGAAAGTGTATGAAACAGAAGCTAACTCAAACTTTAACAGTCAAAGGAGAAGGTCTTCCCAGTTTAATCCGTCACTACCCAGTAAAATGAGCAGAGATGAAATTAGGAGGAGCTTCCAGGGCCAGATATACAGTACTAGTGAGGAGCTCAGAAGCCTCTAATTTTAAAAGCACAACAGGGGAAGGGTGCATGGGTAGGGAACAATAAATGGTAAGATAACTGTAGTAGTTTAAAACCATTTCCCTGGATGCAGAATAAAGTCCAAATGCCTTGTTTAGTTTTAGCTTGGGGTAAGCTTCCATCTTCCAAGAGTTTTAAAGACACAAGTGGCTGACTGTTCATGTAATATGAAACAGTAGGAGTAAATGGAGCTGGAAACAGCTTAAAGCTCTAGCCAAAAGTGTTTATCTTCCCAGAATTGCAGAAATTCCCTGCTGTCACTGTTTCATTACCACAAGCTCTAGATAAAAAATAAACTCTACAGCTGGTCAAAGACTAGCTATTCATTTTAAGTCTGAAAAGTGGCTTTGATGGAAGAAATGGGGATTGAGAAGAATCGAGAACCAGGAGCTCAAAATGTAATTGGTTTTGATAAACTGAAAATTCTGCTAATATGAAAAAACTATGGAACTAAACTCAATGGGATTTTACATATTTTTAAGAACTTATTCAAACTGTTATTTTAATATGTGACGTAGATGATTATGATTTCATACATAACTAACATGATACCATAGTGCTGGTTAAGCAAAAAGCAAATGATATAAGAGATACTACAGTCAAAACATGTGACTTAATGGCAGTTATTCATCAACAGCTTGCTTATTTGGATGATAAAACTAAATGAAAGAACATGAGGATAAGCTTGTTTATTTGGATGCTAAAGCTAAATAAAAGAACATGAGGATAAGCAGAGTGCTAGAAGGTGAGGAAAAAAGTAAATTGCGTGGATTTGTTAAAATGCAGCTAGCTTTCTGTATTGGATTTATAAATATGTCACTGTTCAGAAAAACAGCTTTTCCTTTGCCTCAGTCCCTAGAAAGTATAATAAGCCAAAAATAATACCAGTTCAGTTTGTGATATAGCATGAAAACAATGGCAACCAGGATAACACTGTACTGTGAAAGGGTGACGAGTTCATACACTGTACTGTGAAAGGGTGACGAGTTCTTACACTGTACCGTGAAAGGCTGATGAGTTCTTACACTATACTGTGAAAGGGTGACGAGTTCTTATTAATCAAGAGTTCTCCACTATCTCAAGGGACTGGTACTGTGATGGAAGAAATGGAAGAAGCAGCTTTTTATATAAGGTGGTACGTCCCTCAAGCTCACTCGAAGCAGAGTTATGAGCATGAAGAGCAGAGTGCTGATTGAAAATGAGGTGTGTTTATTTGTTCAGTGATTGGTATGAAATGGCATGAAACGCTACAGTTAGCTAAATGATTAGACTCTTTGTACATAAAGTACATTTTGATAATTGATAATATATAGAAAATTAATAACTTTCTGTCAGTCTCACTATATTGCTTCATGCTTCAAGATTTTGAAAGGCTGAGTAATGTTTAAAAATGCTATTGGTCTTCTAGTTAATGTACAAGTCCAGATACATATTGGGTTTGATTCCGAAAGACTTGTTGTCAGTGTAAGTGACTTACTCCAGTGTAAGCCTGCCCTGATTCAGAAAGACTTTTTCTTGGTGTGAGTTGCTTCAGTGTAAGGTTAAGCTATAAACAAGCTTATACCAAGGACCAGATTCCAACAGACTTGCTCTCGGACTAAGTTACTTACTCAGGTGTATACATCATAGTAAATCACTTACTCTGAAAGCAATTCTTTTGAATTTGCCCCAATCTAAGCTTGTTTATAGATAGACCTTACACCAAAGTAAGTGACTTACACCAAGAGCAAGTCGTTTGGAATCAGGTCATACTTACACCAGAGTACATCACATGCACTGAGAGCAAGTAATTTGGAATTGGGCCCACTGCCACACACTCTAGGGATCTAAACCTTACCACAACAATAACTAGGACATGCTGGAGGGATAGATTCCTGTCCCAGAGACTTCCCATGCTTTGGAACAAGATCCCAATCTACATTAGGCAGAGCTCCTCACTAACACTCTTCAAAAGAAACCTTGACGAGTGGATGGGAAACAGAAAGTTTACCTCGGGGATCACTTCATTGGCTCTGCTAGACAGAGGCACAGGGAACTAATCTAAGGGGGCGGCGAAAGCCAACACATTCTGGCTAGGCTTATAAATGCCTTCGGGCAGATAGCCTAGTACCCACCTATGAACCTATGAACCTGTGTTTCTTGTTGATTATGCTGACAGGTGGTCCTGGCAAAATTAATTATTTTTTGAAGCAAAGGCACAAGATACACTGTTTTTATTCCTAATGATATTTTGGTTACGATAAATGTGACAAGTACATATAAAGTAGGACGAATGGAGGAGTATAACAAAATTATAATGTAATTAAAGGTGATGGCTACCTATACAGTCTTAACGTGGAGAGTATTTGCACTGATGTGTACTTGATGTCAAACACTTAACATGTATAAAACACGAGGCATGAGCCACTAAACATAATCATATCCTTTTTATTATAATTCTTAGTAGATGATTAGTTTGAAAGGAGAAAGAAAAATACTTCTATGAGGAGTGAAAGAAAAGATTATGATGAGGAACAGACTAGGCACTCAGTGGTCTGTGTGACGATGAAAGGAACATCGGAAGGTAGGTAGGAAGCAACCTGTAATTACATAAAACCAAGATGATGTGCTAGAATTATTTTAAGATACGTTAATGAAGTCAAATAGGATATGGAGCTCTTTTAAGAAATGAATGGATTTGACTGAATTTATAAAGAATAAATTATTTAAAGGTTACAAGGAATCAGTGAATCAGTATAGTTTTATAAAATATATAGATGTATATAATAAATGGTGCTAAAATATATAAATAATAAATTTAGCATTCATAAAATAATAAAAGATTCTAAATATGTTGAAAATTTTCAAGAGTGCAGGCAGCTCATTTAGATCTGTGGAGTTACTTGTGTTTAAACTGAATATAAAGAGGATTTCTTTTATGAATATTTCCATTGGGTGGACCTGGCTTAGGAAGTGGAATTATATACAGGCTTGACACCAATGCGTACAAGATTATAGTATTAATAATGACGACTTTTCAATATGAGTGCTATAATGATGTTATCCGGGTTCAGTGTTACTGTTTGAATTTATTGTACAATGATTGGACTGGATTTAGGCATGGATACGTTACTATGATTTTTGTTTTTGAACTATGTGATCAATAAAGGAGATGGAAGGGAGATTAAAATATTTGCATATTTCTTGTGATGCTATAATTAGTTCCTCCATGTCAGCCATGTCTGTCACCAAGATGCATGTCTAACTCAGGACATAGAGTTATCCTAACAATGTTAAAAAACAGTTATTTAATGTCCCAACAAGTCAAGATGTGGTTTTTGGTCAGCCAGCTTTAGACGTAATTATGGGATTAGGAGAGCAAGCTGCAATCATCCTTTAAAGAGCTCCCTGCCCTCCCCATGCCAACCTTCAAACAAATTGCAAAACACATAAAAGCCAATTTTATTAAAACAATACACCTGAGTCCAGTGACCTTATGGAAAGGGGGAGGCTGCTCCAGCCATAAGCTGTTTCGGGGTGCCCTCACTGCCATGTACTTGGTGCAAACCATCCCTTTAAATGGTACCATTATTCATTTAAGTGCTCAAGCTACTTATGGAATTGACAATCATCGTTTGACTTTAGTAACGATCTGTTTGCTACAGTTTGACACATCAGTTTGCTACAGTTTATCGAGCAGTTATTATGTGGTTGCATAATAGCTCCATTTCTAAGACAAAAATCTTTTTTTTTTTTTGTCCTCACTGAAAATCGGTATTTATTTGACTGTAGGAAACTGTTTTATATGAACTGGTTCGCAAAACTCTTTGTTACAGTTTAAGGTATTATGTATCTTAGGAAGCCACATAACAGCTCACTTCTCAGTCTGAAAGACTTTTTTTTTTTTTCTTGGTCCTTAACTCTGAAGGATTATTTTTCTGATCATGAACTCTGGCGGACTTTCTTTTTTTGGTCCTCAGCTTGATTGGTGGTGCCAAATAGGAACAAGACCCAGGGGAGCCAATTGCCCTACCTCCTGGGATTAGTTAGTATAATCTTGGGACACAGTTTCCACTTTCACCTCCCTACATATGACTGCAGCCAAATATGTTTTACAAACAACAGCTCAAGAGTATACAGTATCCCCACCCTCCCCATCACACCAGGTATCACAGGCTGTACTAATGAACTGTCATTCTCAGATCCTCATTGCATCAGCGATTATAGGCTGCACTGATGATTTGCCATTCCTCTGAACTTCATCACATCAGCAGTCATAGGCTGTGGTGATGATCTATCATTCTACTGACCCTCATTACATCAGCAATCATAGGCTGTGCTGATGATGTACCATTCTTCTGACCTTCATCACATCAGCGATCATAGGCTGTGCTGATGACCTGCCATTCCTCTGACCCTCATCACATCAGCAATTATAGGCTGTCCTTATCACCTGCTTTTCATCTGACCCTCATCACATCAGCGATCATAGGCTGTGCTGATGACCTGCCATTACTCAGACCCTCATCACATCAGCGAACATAGGATGTGCTGATGACCTGCCATTCCTGTGACCCTCATCACATCACATCAGCGATCATAGGCTGTGCTGATGATCTGCCATTCCGCTGACCCTGATTACATCAGCAGTCATAGGCTGTCCTTATCACCTGCCATTCCTCTGACCCTCCTCACATCAGCGATCATAGGCTGTACTGCTGATATGCTATTCCTCTGACCCTCATCACATCAGCAATCATAGGCTGTGATGATGACCTGCCATTCCTCTGACCCTCATCAGATCAGTGATCACAGGCTGTACTGATTACCTGCCATGCCTCTGACCCTCATCACACCACATCAATGATCATAGGCTGTGTTGATCAATTGCCATTCCTCTCACCCTGATTACATCGGGTTCCTATTACGTTGTCGAATTCCTGAAACTTCAAAGCTGAGAACATCGAACTCAGATGTTCGAAGTTCCAGGAATTCGAAAAACAAAAAATAAAAACCCTAACACCTACCTAACTGTTGCAAGCAGGTAGGCAAACCCCCATGCACCCCCACACCCCCTGCTCTTTAAATATACCAACTCCGAGATCGCAATACAGTGCGGAAAGGGAAGATTTCTCTTTACCGCACTATAGTGTGATCTCGGAGATGGTATATTTAAAGAGCAGGGGAGGGGTGCATTGGGGCTTGCCCCCCTGCTTGCAAGAGTTTTTTGTTTTTCTTTTATTTTTATTTTTTATTTTAATGCTGTCGAAGTTCTGAAACTTCAAACATAAGGTGTCGACCTTACGGTGTTCAAAGTTTCAGAACTTCGACAACATAATAGGAACCCATTACATCAGCGGTCATAGGCTGTGCTGATGACCTGCCATTCCTCTGACCCTCACCACATCAGTGATCATAAGCTGTTCTGATGACCTGCCATTCCTCTGACCCTCATCACATCAGCGATCATAAGCTGTTCTGATGACCTGCCATTCCTCTGACACTCATCACATCAGCAATCATAGGCTATGCTGATGACTTGCCATTACTCAGACCCTCATCACATCAGAGAACATAGGCTGTAATGATGACCTGCCATTCCTCTGACCCTCATCACATCAGCGATCATAGGCTGTACTGATGACCTGCCATTCGTTTGACCCTCATCACATAGGCTATGCTGATGATCTGCCATTCTTCTGACCCTCATCACATCAATGATCATAGGCTGTACTAATGACCTGCCATTCCTCTGACCCACATCACATCAGCGATCATAGGCTGTGCTGATGACCTGCCATTCCTCTGACCCTCATCGCATCACATCAGTGATCATAGGCTGTGCTGATGACCTGCCATTCCTCACATCCCCATCATATCAGGTATAGCAGTCTGTGCTGATGACGACTTAGATATAGATTCAAAAGGCAATACATTGGGTACCTCTCACATAGACAGGGCAAAGCTTCTATTCACAATTAGTTCAATTTGGATGTGTTTATTACAGACAAATTAACATTAAAAACAATTCTTCCATTCAGACAAGAAAGATTTATATATGGCAAAAGTGGACATGGGGTTGTGTTTGTGTGTTCTTGTGTATTCCAAAATGGCCATTTTGCAGATAATATCTAATACGACAGATAGCTTAGCATCACCTTGAGTTTGAATCTCAGTCATTTGATGTGTCTGCAGCCCCAAAGTGTTTACTAGACTTCTACCTCCACCATTTGAACATCTACTATGATCACCCTAGAGTCTTATCCTTGTACTCGGTCTCCTACAGATTTCTGAGGTGTGACCTGTGCCCAGCATACAAGGCATCCTTGGATCTCATACTGTTGGACCTTTTGAATATCTGCAAAGCAAATAGCATCAGAAGTACCCATTCAAGGGACATAAACCTTGCTTGTGACATAAATAGTAAATGTTGGAGGTACAGGTATGTGTCTCATAGACTACCCCTTCTCTAGAACAGGTTTACCATTCATGTGAAGCAGTGTTCTTCCCTAATAAGTGTAACTTGGACCAGTGGATGGGGAATCAGAACTTCACCTCTGGCCTGGCACATATGTCTGTAAATGCTTGACACCAATCCTAGCCTACATATACACCCCTTAGAATAATATTAAGGTTCCTAAACTTGTCAGATACATTTGGGACACATGGCTTGGCTTAAAAAGGCCACAGCGGTCATTTCTTTGATGTACATCTATTAGGAAACAAAACAGAACCATCAGACCATACTTGATGTTTATCTGACAGTAGCCATCTGTTAAGATCTTTTCCTCCAGCATTTTGATCTAATGATATTTTAATGTAGTAGTTAGGGATCAAGAAAATCCCTTATAATCTTTGCACTGCACTGAATTTTCTAGTGTCTTAGACCTAGGCTAGATGAAGGTCTACCTACCTCAAGAAAAACAGTCTGAAATTTAGAACATAAAGACAAACTTCTCTCAACAGCAGTCCATTTCAGCAAGGCAGTGACGAAAGGCGCTAGGTTACATGCGTTCTTGCATTTTCCTGATTCCTAACACAAGATGTCACAGGAGAAGACCTTACTGAACTTTTCAGAAATACTTCAATCCAGTTTTCATATCCTCTAGAAACTATGATTCCTCCTTCTCAGGTAGTAAAGGATTTTTTTTTTCTGGTTGGCAAACCTAGTCAACATCAGCAACCACAATAAAAGTTGTATGTAACCACAAACCAGATGGACAGCGCAGTATAACAAACACACTTTATTAAAACAAAAAAAGGAAAACTTGTCACTTCTCTAGCACCTTGGCTCAGTTGCCTTTACAGAGCATCTTTTAAGGACAACTTCTTTCCACATCATCCTCAGATCAATAACACCACCACCACCACCACAGTTTTATGGCATATCAACAAACAAGGGTGAGGGGGCAGCTCTTTTCATCACTTTTGATCTGGCGTTGGGCTGTTCAACATAATCTACAGCTCTTGGGAGTACACCTAGTTTAGCAGAGCAAAATAGAAGACAACTTCAACAGATAAAACTCTGGCTCATGAAAAGACATTAAATCCATACATTTTTTTTCAAAAGATTGTACAAATGTGGCTCATGCCGGAAGTGGGCCTGTTTAACACATATCTTAGTTACGACCGCCACACCTCTCCCTTGCTCATTAATCACAAGACTATAGTAGCAGATTCAGTTGCGAGACTGCTGCTCCTCTCGCTTTGTGCATTCACTTTGTCTACAAATGCTAACGTGCTTTATCTTTTCATTGGTCTAAGCATCAGGTATATCTTACGTATTAACAACTGTTTAGATTTCCTTCCTAAGATATTCACATGTATTCCAGGCTTGTCTGTTTTTTTTTGTTTTGTTTTGTTTTGTTTTTTTATCTGTTTGGGGCTTTTTTCTCAGGGCCCCCGCTGAAAAAGTGCCTGTGCCCAAATGGAGTTTCCCGGTCAACAAACATTAAAAAAATAAATAAATAAATACAAATTAAACAGTATTATTCTAAAGTGGATCCTGAGGGTACTCATAGCAGTATGGAGAGAAATGCGTATCCCAGATGACAATAGAATAAGCATACTTGTGCCATTGTACAAGAATAAAGGGGCCATTCATAGCAGTGAGGAGTAGAGAGGCATCAGTCTCCTGACACACTACTTGAAAGTTGTGGAGAGGGTGATTGATAAATAAATACTCAGAGTAGTAGAAAGTAAGATGGGAGATGAGCAGTTCAGATTCAGATCATGATGTAGTATAACAGACCCGATGTTTGCATTGAAACAGATAGCTGACAATAAACTATTGATGAGGAAAGAGTCCAACTGGGCATCCGTAGACTTGGAGAAAGCATATGACAAGGTCCCAAGAAAGGTTATTTGCACAGTCCTGTGATGGTCTGAAGTGCCAGAAACATTGGTAGAATTAGTGCAGGCTGTGTATAAGGACCCAATGATGCAAGTACGAACAGTGTTTGGACACACAAAGGGGTTCACTGTGGGAGTGGGTGAGAATTAGGGTTTAGCTCTGAGCTCACTGCTGTTCATGCTGATGACAAACTTCATTAGGAAACAGGTTAGAGGGGACAGATCAACAAAGTTGCTGTATGTAGACAATGTGGCATTATGAGCAGACTCTGGACAAGAATGTCAGCAAAGGATAGGAGAATGGAATGCAAAACTGAAGGCACATGGGATGAAACTAAGCACAGATAAGACAGCTGTAATGGCAGCAGATGGGGGAAATCAGAAGAAGCTGAGAATTACTGAGACAGAAGGGAAAGTAATGGAACAAGTTAATGGCTTTAAGTACCTAGGAGGGGCGGTTGAGGAGAAGGGAAGTCTGAATGAGGACGTCAAGGCTAGAATCAGAGGGGTTACAGCCATAGTGTGTGACCAGTACTACTGTATGATACAGAAACCTGGGCAGTGAAGGCAGAGCAATGGAGAAAGCTAGCAGTGAGGGAGATGAAGTACCTGAGATGGGTGGTAGGATTCAGACTGTGGGACAAACGAAGAAATTAGGACGTTAACGCAGAAGCCTAAGTATGTCCGATAGCAGAGAAGATCAACAACAAGTTATGGGGCTTCTGGCAAGCAAAGAGATAGATGGGTTGTGTGAGAGAAGACGTGTCACAGTGAAGCATGACCATGAAAGAAGGTAGGAGAGTGGCACTGAATCAAGAGAGGTGCTGACAGTTGGCATGACACCCTGATTCCATGTCAAAAATAGGAAAAAGGGGGATAAGGGTGATGGTCATGATCATGAGTATTATTCTTAGAGCATTTCATTTGTGCCGCTACTGTAAATGGGCGCAGATGGACCAGTTACAGGTTCAAAACTGACTACATTCCTGACATATGTAATCAGGATGTTGTGGTCCCAATCCATAGATCTCAGTAATTACAAGCTGATCAGCTGCACCCCTATAATGTACAAGATAATGGAGGGAATCGTCATGGAACTTGTCGCTCGTCCAGTCAGAATAAAACAGTGGAGCATTCATGGGTTCTGTTCAAGCAGCTTTTTTATGTACAAACACATCAAGATTGAGGCTTAATAACTTTAACTTAGATAAACTTATAAACAAACTAGCTATTACACTCATACGTGCTCACTCTCTGATTGCACTGTCAAAATGGCACTGAAGCTAGCACGTCTGCTTTTTATATGCACGTGCCATCCTTGAAACGCTTCTTAAAGATACAGCACACACACACACACACACACACACACACACACACACACACACACTATTCTACGTCCTCCCTCTTTGAGAAATGAGTCAGGCATTATTGACAACATTAACTGACATGCAATTGATACAAATAATTATTTGACATGCAATTACACAGAACTAAATGCCTATAGACAATTATGTCCAGGTTACTGTGTATTTCATACTAGGTCTGGAAATAAGATCAAATTATGTGACATAAAAATTAGAATTAGGTCTAACAACTGGGACTGTCTCTGCTGAATGTTCAACTTTGGGAACATCAGGAACATCACTGGGAATGGAAGTAGAAGTTACGACACGTTCTGCAACAGGAACATTGCCTGGATTGTTCTGAGATCTAGAGTCTGTATCACAGGAACAATGTTGCGATATTGATTCTGATACAGGAAGAAAATGTCTACGGTCTCTTCTGTACTCCACACCCTCCAATTCTATGAAGTAGGATCTCGGCTTGGCACATGTACCTGTTACTTCAAAACCTTTCGACATTTGTATCCTCACTTCTCTCCTTCTTTCAATGGATGAAGAAATCTGCTCGATTCATCATAGCTGGACTTCTATAAAGAACACTTTCTGTATAGTTGGGCTCTGATTGTTCTGTTGTTCTTAGCTTTAGGCCTCAACAAACGGGAACTGATAGGCAAGGTTGTTCTGGTTTGCCTAGATAGAAGTCTCTGAGCAGGTGAGCCAAGTATATTGTCACAGGGTATGTTTCTGCGTTTAAGTAAATTCAAAAAAACATTGGCATTATCATGCTTTGACTTCTCTAGTAATTGCTTTGCACTCTGTACTGTGCGTTCATCTAGTCCATTTGACTGTATATTCTGGACTACTAGTAACATGTACAAAGTCCCATTCTTTTGCAAATTTCTGAAACAACTGACTGGTAAACGGGGTACCCCTGTTAGAAATAACGTTTTGTGGACTGCCAAGGACTGAGAAATGATGTTTCAACTTGGTAATAGCAGTGGATTTTAGATTAGGTAGTGAATTAATCTCAAACCAGTTTAAATAAAAGTCTACCAATACTATGTAATGCTGATTGCTCCACTTGAATATATCAGTGGCTACTGTTGACCAAGGTAGTTCAGGAACTTGATGTAGCTGAAGTGGTTCTTTTTGCAAATGCAGTTTAGTACTTTTGCATACTGAACAAGAAAAAAGTACTTTATCAATGTCTTTTGTTAGAGAAGACCAAAATACTAGTCCTCTCACACTTCTTTTGTGAGATTCGGAACCTGGGTGACCACGATGCAAAATCTGGATATATGGATTATGTGGCCCAGGCAGGTATGTCCCACTCACTAGGGTGAATAAGGAGAAGGTAACAGTCAGCTGTCTATCAGGTGCCAGAATCCGACACACAACACGTGCACTCAGGTCACTCCACAACAAGTACAAGTACAACTCTGTCACTGTCCATGTGGGTGTGAAGGACCTGATACGCACCTCCCTGGACTACATGAAAAGAGAGATGGAGGAGCTCTCAGATTATGTAGCCTAGGCAGGTATGACCCTAGCCCTGAGCAGCATCTTACTGTCACCCAGAATGATACCGCAGTTCAAGCAGAAAATGATTGACTTTCACAATTGGCTAAGTTTCTAGTGTCATTCTAAGGGGATCCAGTATCTGTCTGCTTGGAATGATATGATTGACAGACTTCGATGCTTTGCCAGAGATGGCCTGCATCTGTCACCCCCTGGGTTTCTGGTACAGCTAAGGCTCTTGCCACCCCTATAGTGCCTTTTTTAGGCAATGTTCCAAAGACCAAATTACCACCATAACAGCTATAAATAAATGCAATCTGAGGATTATGCTGCTCAATGCTAGAAGTCTAAATCTCAAGATGCACTTGCTTGAATTACTCCTCAAAATGGAGAACATCGACATTTGTGCTGTAACGGAGACCTAGTTTAAAGGAGCAGAAAGCACCCCGGTGCTACCAGGCTATAACTCATTCCACACATTTCGGCCCCAGAATATGGACCAAAACTCCAAAGGCAGTGGTGTCTCCACATTCATAAAGGATATACACACCTCCAGACTAGTAGCCCAGCATAATGCATCCAATATACTTCAGGTACAACTAACATTGGGTAAGACGGGTATTCAGGTCATAGCCTGCTATAGCTCCCCAACCATGTCCCAAGACTCTCACTTCACATTCCTAAGCACCCTGGAAACTATTAGGGTCAAACCCAACACGCTCATACTAGGTGATTTCAACTACTCCTCCATCAACTGGGAAAACTACTCATGCACCAATACACTGGCTCAAAGCTTCCTGGAATTCATCAATTCCAATCCCCTAGACCAGCTTATTCTTACTGCCACTAGAGGAGGCAACATCCTTGACCTGGTTATTACTAACATGGGCAACTGTTACTCTACACCAACAGTCAATTCCTCCCTGGTTAGATCTGACCATAAACTAATCATCATGGAAATCCACATCTCACCCATATCCCCCGCAAAGGTAACCACCAGGAAAAACTTCTCCAAAGCTGACTTTGGACTCCTAAAAAACAGAGGCTGCTAACTTCAAGGCACTCATGTCAATGGAAAATAGATGCATGACTGCCGAATCATACAGCAATGCACTGTACGAACATGTACATAAATGCACGGAACTATCCAAAGCCAACAGAACCAAGAAACTCTCCTCCAAAAAAGGAAGAAAATCTGGTGGTCCCCTGCCATTAATAAACTCTATAACAGAAGGAAGAAACTGTTGCAGAAAAAGGTGAAGTTCAAAGACTGGAAAAACACCCTTATTAGCCTCAACAAAAAGTTGAAATCCCTCATCAAAACCTCTAAAGCCAGCTATGAAGGCAGAATTGTGGCAGACACTAAAAACAACCAGAAAGCCTTCTATAGTTATATCAAGAATCTCCACGGCAATACCCAGGTTTGCTCTAAGTTACTGCACAAAGGTACCTCCTATACTGAGCCAACAGAGATTGCCAACATACTGGCTGACAGATTCAGGGCCAAATTTACCCCTCTCACCTCCCCAAAGGACCAATCACAATACCGGAGGAATGCCAGACACCCAGCATTACTGCAACACAGATTAAAGCTGCATTGTCCAAGGGCAAGAATACAGCTTCCATGGGACCCAACAATATCCCTGGATGTATTTTACATGAACTACAAAGTGAACTGGCACCACATCTGTGTGCCCTGTTTAATCACAGCCTCAACTCAGGCTTTGTCCCTACGGAATGGTGCACTGCTACAGTCATCCCTCTCCATAACTGGGGAGTGACTACAGACCCTGGAAATTATTGCCCCATTAGCCTGATGAGTCTGATATGTAAGGCTATGGAGCGCATCATTATCGACCTAATTAACAAGGATATAGGGAATCCCCAACCTCTAGATCCCACGCAATTTGGCTTTGTGAAAGGTAGATCCTGCCTGCTCAACTTGGTTGACTTCTTTGAGTCAGTCACCAGAGCTGTGGATGAGGGAAAGCATTTCATACAGCCTACATTGATCTGGCCAAGGCCTTTGATACAATTCCCCTCTCAGGAATTATTGATCAACTCACCAAACTTGGCATCAACCCCAATATCACTAGGTGGGTTGCAAAGTGGTTCACAGATAGAAAGTAGCAGACTCCAAGTCAAATTGCCGACCAGTCACGAGTGGAGTTCCACAGGGATCGGTCCTGGGTCCTCTCCTGTTTCGCATCTACTTCTCAGATGTCTAGGCCAACAGGGAGAGACTATGGCTGATCAAGTTCGCAGACAACTGCAAGCTGGGAGCCATTATTTTCTCCCCAAGTGATGTAGACATCCTACAGAAAGGCCTCATTGAGGCCAATGACTGGTATCAAAACCATGGCCTTAAGCTTAATGCCAAAAAAATGCATCGTCATCTCCTATGGGAAAAACTCAGTTCCCACTAATCACCACATTGACAGGAGCCCACTGAACACTGAAGCCATTATTAGAGATTTGGGGACACAGGTTGACAGCAACCTCTCTTTCGACCACCACGTTGACACTGTGGTCAGAAAGTCCTTCTATGTGGCACATCTCATTACTAAAGGTTTTGCATCCAGGAAGAAAGAGGTCATCATCTCTCTCTACTCTTCCCTCATTAGGCCAGTCATCGAGTATAATGCCCCATTTGGCATGTACCTCACTAGACACATGCAAGAGCTGGAAAGGCCACAAAAAATCCTCACGAAGAGGATCCTAGGCCTTAAACACATGTCCTACACAGACAGACTCAGAAAACTCCAGCTATTCTCTGTCTCATATCATCTACTAAGAGGTGATCTCTGCTTCATTTACAAAGCCATGTCTGACCCAGCTCTGTTAGAAATGCTACATCTAAAGAAATCCCAATCTCTCTGCACTACACACTCCAGAGATCTCAACTTCATTACCAAAATCAACAGAACATGCTGGAGGGACAGGTTCATAACCCAGAGACTGCCCATGCCCTGGAATAGACTTCCCATACATGTCAAACAGAGCACCTCACTGGCCCTCTTCTACAGAAATCTTGATGAGTGGATGGGAAATAGAAAGTTCACCCCAGGGATCACTCCAGTGGCACTTCCTGATACAGGTACTGGGAACTTACGTTAGGTGGCACGATGCCAGGGTACTTCTATGGGCTATGCTTGTAAAAGGCTACAGGGCCATTAGCCTAGTACATACCTATGAACCTATCAATGTTGTAAGAAAGCAGGAACAACAATTTTAGGACCTTTGAAAATAATGCCATCTTCCATTAACATCTCAGCTCTATAAGGAAAATAAGTTTGCACTTCAGGTGCTACACTAGATTGCTTTGATGGCCATCCAACATTAATGTATGATTGAGCTTTTGCAAAATTGGATCAGTCTTTGTATGATCTCACACAGCTCATCAAGCCTCGTGGTACAAAAATGACACACTTCAATGACATCATAGTCAAAATTCTCTGCATAAAACTGTTACATTGTATTTCTGGGTGATCTGGATAAGGTATCAGCCAGACAAAGAAGTTTGCCTTTTCTATAGACCATTTTGAAGTTGTACTTTTGCAATTTGAACATCATTCTTTTTAATCTCGCTATTGGTGAATGCATAGGCTTCTTCAAAATAGTGACTAGAGGATGGTGATCAGTTTCAATCTGAATAGCTCAACTATAGATATAATCATGAAACTTTGAACATGCAAATACTATTGCCAAAAGTTCTTTCTCAATTTGAGCATATTGCATTTCAGTTTGGGTAAGAGACCTAAATGCATAGGCTATTGGTCTGCCATCTTGAAGAATAACTGTGCCAAGACCAAATTTTGAAGCTTCACAGGAAAGAGTTACTGGTTTATTGACATAACAGTATCTTAATCTGGATGGGGCAGCAATTTTCTCCTTAAGGCCTTCAAATGCTCTCTGGTGCTGTTCTAACCAAGACCATGTAACAATTTTGTATGTTAGCTCTCTCAAAGGTGCTATCAGCTCACTGAAGTCTGGTATAAACTTGTCTAGATAGTTGACCATACCAAGAAAACATTATAGAGCTTGAACATTATCTAGTGCTGGCATCTCAAGAATGGCCGCTTGCTTGGATGGATCTGGTCATAAGCCAGTGCTAGTAAATAAATGACCTACATATGTAACTTCTGGTAGTCTGAATTTGCACTTCAGAGGATGTGCTTTAAGTTCACTTCATGTGCTCTGTCTAGAACTCTTCTAAGGTTTCTGTCATGCTCTGTCTCACCATTGCCTCCAACCAATAAATCATCTACTATTATGGCACAAGGATAATCCGAAAAAATTACTCCATTGCATGCTGAAAGACTTCACTTGCAGAATCGATTCCAAATGTCATCCTAAGAAATCTATATCTTCCAAATGGGGTACTGAAAGTAGTCAGTAGTGAAGATTTACGATCAAGCATCACTTGTCAAAATGAACTCTTTGCATCCAAGACAGAAAAAACAGTAGCATTTGGTATAAGGGCTGCAACCTCCTCAACTGTACGTATAGGATGATGTGGTCTCTTTAATGTTTTATTCAAATGACTTGGTTCAATGCATAATATAATTTCATCTGAGCCTTTCTTGTGGGGTGCTACCATGGATGGCACCCATTCAGTTGGTTCTGTAAGTGGACAAATAACACCTTGCTGCTCCATTTTATCCATCTGAGCTTTGACCTTATTCTGCTTAGCTATCACAATTTTTCTTGCTGGTCTGATCACTGGACTGAACTCTAGGTCTAAGTTCATAGAATACACAACTGGAAGTTTGCCTAACATGTCATCGAAAACATCAGCATATTCTGAGAAAATAGCTTCAGTAAAATTGGAACTAGGAGATGTGCTTATATGATGAACTTCTTTGGTAAAGGAAAGCAAATTAATTCACAGACTGTCTCTGAGACCCAGTAATGACTGCACTGGTCTTTGGACTACATAGAATAATAATATGTAGTAGTTCTTAGCCAACAAGTCGGGAGTGGCAGAGAAGTATGTAAGAGTGGTACAGGATATGTGCAAGGGTAGTGTGACAGCAGTGAGATCTGCAGTGGGAGTGACAGATGCATTTAAGGTGAAGGTGGGATTACATCAGGGATCAGCTCTGAGCCCTTTCTTATTTGCACTGGTGATGGAGAGGTTGACAGACGAGATCAGACAGGAGTCCCCGAGGACTATGATGTTTGCAGATGACATTGTGATATGTAGTGAGAGTTGGGAACAAGATGAGGAGACCCTGGAGAGGTGAAGATATGCTCTAGAGAGGAGAGGAATGAAGGTTAGCTGGACTAAGATGGAATATATGTGTGGGAATGAAAGGGAGGATAGAGGAATGGTGAGGATGCAGGGAGTAGAGTTGGTGAAGGTGGATGAGTTTAAATACTTGGGATCAACAGTTCAGACTAATGGCGAGTGTGGAAGAGAGGTGAAGAAGAGAGTACAGGCAGGGTGGAGTGGGTGGAGAAGAGTGTCAGGAGTGATTTGTGACAGACGAGTACCAGTAAGAGTGAAAGGGAAGGTATACAAAAGGGTAGTGAGAGCAGCTATGTTATATGGGTTGGAGACAGTGGCACTGACAAAAAGGCAGGAGTCAGAGCTGGATGTGGCATAGTTAAAGATGTTAAGATTTGCACTGGGTGTGATGAGGGTAGACAGGATTAGGAATAAGTATATTAGAGGGTCAGCCCAGGTTGGACAGTTTGGAGACAAAGCCAGAGAGGCGAGATTGCATTGGTTTGGACATGTGCTGGGGAGGGATGCTGGGTATACTGGAAAAAGGATGCTAAGGATGAAGCTGTCAGGTAAGAGGAAAAGAGGAAGGCCTAAGATAAGGCTTATGGATATGGTTAGAGAGGACATGCAGGTGGTTGGTGTGACAGAGCAATATGCAGAGGATAGGAAGAAATGGAAACAGGTGATCTGCTGTGGTGACCCCTAATGGGAACAGTCGAAAGAAGAAGAAGAAGAAGAGGAGTTCTTAGCCAAATAACATGAAAGCACGACTGAGCCTTCGGTCTGAATTACTTCACCTCCATAAGCAACAAGTTTTGCACAACTGGCCACATTATTTTGTTCACCAACTATCACCTTAGCAAATGTTTCTGCTGGCGTAATATTACACTTTGAACCAGTGTTTATTTTGAACTCGGTGGTTTTACCATTGAACTGGACAGAACAAAACACTTCATTCTTTGTCAACAAATTTACTGCAGCAACCTTTTCACCAATCACTGACACACCATCTATCTAAAAAGTAGAATTGCAGCACTCTATGTGATCAACTTGCTTTTTTAAGTGACCCCTCTTTATAACTGTGTGAGGTTTACTTGATTTGCAAAACTTTTGAAAATGGTTTCATTTTTTTACACTTGTGGCATTGCTGACCAAATGCTGAGCATTTTTCTCTTTTACACTCATGATTGGCACCACAATTTTGACAGTTAACAATAAAGTTTGATTTGTGTTTTGCTGACTCACCCTTGTACTGCACTGAGCATGTCCTTTTCTTAGAACATGCTAGAAAACTATGGGTTTTACCTGGGATTCCTGGTAAACAAATGTTAAATAAATATATGTATGTATATATATACACACACACACACACACACACACACATATATATATATATATATATATATATATATATATATATATATATATATATATATATACACACACACACACACACACACACGCACACACACACACACACACACACACACACACACACACACACATATATATATATATATATATATATATATATATATATATATATATATATACACACACACACACACACACACACATACACACACGTTTATTTTATTTGTTTTCACTGCTTTTTCTTTCTTGTATTTCTCACTGACCATTTCACCACTTAGCCCTACCTCCTAGGCACACTATAAATCCATTCTTTCTCTGTGTAAAAGTTATTTGGGCCATTCATTCCCTTGTGATGAGAATTTTGAAATCAAGAATGTGGTGCTATGAGCAGCATGCTGGGGATCAGAGGTTTCACTTTAGGCTGTATTTTCCCTGTGCATTCCCCTAGTATCCGTGTGTCACTCTGCAATGGGGCTTTGTGAAATACATCAACTCCTCCTGTAACCTTATGAATTTGACAAATCTCAATAGCTTTGCTCAGCATTAAATCACTGTCATGAAGCAAAATCTTTCTCACTGCAGCACTATTAATACTGAACACAAGCCTGTCCTTTATTAACTCATCTTTTAAGTCAGCAAACCTACACATTTTAGCTCTGCTTTTCAGGTCAGTAATATAAGCTGCAAAAGTTTCTCCTTGCTTTTGATCTCTTGTGTGAAACTAATGCCTTTCTAATGTAACAATTGTCTGATGGTTACATATTTTCCTGAATTTGCATTTCAAACACTTGGGGTCTTCCCTTGATTCAGCCTGTACAACAATATGATGGCTTTCACCTTCTCCCTCATATACTGTTGGTGCATACACAAATGAACGCTCTCTTTCAATGGCCTGTAAACAAACCAAAATGAATCCCCTGGTGCATGCAGCTTTGTCAGAGTAAGCTACTTGTATAAAAAAAAAAATCATACTCTTGCTCAAATATTTTCCAATTCTCTCCAATATTCTGATCAAATACAAGTGGTGATGGTTTTCAAAATCTGTCTGCTATGCCAACAAATTATAGTAAAACATAATGCATCCCCAAGTTCACTTTTAACTGTACAAACATACACACTTGAACTTATCCCTGAAATTTATGCCAATATTTGTAACTATGCCCAATAGCAAAACAAGCCTCTGAATAACTGAACTTTGCAACACAAGTCTCCTGGGCACAAGAATACTCTTGAAATTACTGTACTCCAAGAAATCACCTCTTATTAGTGTAAGAAACATTTCAAAATAACTGCACTGTGCGAATGAACTTGCCAGAAGGAGCTCACAGTGAAAACATTTTGAAGTAATTGCACTTTGCGAATAAACAATACACAGCACATTGAAACTTTCCCAAAATGGCTGTACTTTGCTAAATAATTCTTTACAGTGCAGGAAACACTCTGTAATGGCAGAGCTTTGCGAATAGACACATACAGCAAAACAAACTTTTCGAAATGGCAGTATTTTGACTGCACTTTATGAAATATTTGCACTTTGCACACAAATAAACTCTTTGAACAAATGCAGAGTAATAAGCATACACTGTAAGCACTTTTACACACTTTGAGATACTTTGAATAACTCTAGTTATGCCCTGAATAGCTTCATTCAATGAAAAACAGTAGTTTATGGCAAAACACATGCAGTCACCTTGCTTTATTTATGCTTAATATGCCCTTTCTGCTCTTGTTATATTTGTTTTGCTCATTTAATCTTTTTTCATGCGCATTATACTTTTCTTGTGCTTGTTTTACTCTAAACATGCTAGTTTTACTTTAAACATGCTCATTTTGCAATTCTGAGGTGATACCAAATGCCTTATATGCATTTCTGATAATTGTTTTATCAAATATCTTAATTTTAAACATTTTGTTTAATTAATACACTTTTCATGCCTCTTGCTTGTTTAATAATGTGGTTTGTTCCCTTGTAATGCTCCGTTCTATCTTTTTTATAAAATAAATATTTTGCGTGATTTTTCATTACCTTTGGTATGTTTCTGGTCCTTTTTGTGCTCAGTTCATTTAGTTTACCTTCCTGGTTAACTCGGCACCTCATAGCTCTGAAAAGCAGTCTCTGGAATCCCAGCTCTGACACCATGTGGCTTGTCCAGTCAGAACAAAACAAATGAGCATTCATGGGTTCTGGTCAAGCATCTTTATTATGTACAAATACATCAGGATTGGGGCTTAACAACTTTAACTTAGATAAATGTATAAACAAACTAGCTATAACACTCATACATGCTCACTCTATGGCTGCACTCTCAAAATGGTACTGAAGCTAGCACGTGGTCATTGTTTATATGGACAGGCTGTCCTTGAAATGCTTCATAAAGGTACAACATACACACACTATTCTACAGAACCTACATGGGCAGACATAGGAAACCTCCGTGTCCATAAGCCAACCTAGTATGGTTTTTGTCAAATATAGATTCTGTATTCTTAATATCATAATTTTGTGAAAAGATGACCACCACTCTAGACAAAGGTTTATTTGTCTATGCAGCTTACCCTGATCTGGCTAAAACATTCAGTACTATAACCAATGGCACACTCATACATAAACTCAGGGGTCTAAAGGCAAATGAAGCTATAATAACTGGGTTTTAAAGAGCCTGCATGGTCATACACAGCAGGGAAGAAGGGGGACCCTTATACTCAATGCCCACTTTCACCAGTGGACTCTCTCCCGGAGCTGCTGATCTTTAGATATTAAAACTAACTATAGTGGCCAGCTTATTAAATATGCATATGACTCCAAACTTCAGAATATTGTCCTTTACCCCACTGTGATCACTTCCCTTCAAAAAAGGCCCTGGACATTACACATGAATATTAAAGTAGAAATGATTTTGCCTTTAATATAATCCATGTAGCATTCTAGCATTTAGAAAATACTCTCTCATTAACTTTGTAGACTATTGTTAGACAATAACTAAAAGTTGATAAAATAGTAGAAGACCTTGGAGTCCAAGGAAATGTCTTGTCATTTCATGCCTAGATGGCCACTGCTGTCTCTAAAAGCATATGGTGTTGCCCACCTGATCCTCTGTGGGATTGAAAGCTGGACATAACTTACTTTAAGTACCCCCAAAGAATGCACAGTAGCAAACCCCACCCACAATCTCTCTTCAAGGATGGCTTCCTTCTTAATTCGCTGTCAAAGGCATGATGTTTTTTATGAATTTGTACAAGCAAGCATACATACAATCTTTGTTAAGGTAATAAAAGTATATAAAAAAAAAAATAGACAAAAACATATCCAGCAGGGAGGTCTGCCACCTCCCTATACCTCCTGACCCAAGTGTTTAAAGTAAAAAGATACCAAAGTTATGCTTCACTAGGCAGAGCTATGGACATTTGTTGATTTAAGAG